>NC_060122.1:49511013-49818513 GCF_021461395.2 Schistocerca americana
TCAGATAGTATCTGACTTGGTTATGGAGTTCTTATCTTGAATAAATTTATTTGATGCGTAGTTCACTCCTCAATATTTTCCATATAAAATTATGTTCTTTCATGGGCCATTTGATTCTATTCTTGTGTATAGTATAAAATGTATTATGATATGGGGTTCTAGGAGATACAGGAAGTACACAGTACATAATAAAGCTGGGATTCCAGAGCTAGTTATGTAGAATTGGGAATGAAAATTTGGCAAATGAGATAAAGGTCTAATGTAAAGGCTTGGCAAATGTTTTGTCTGGAGTGTGGCACTATATAGGACAGAAACATGGACACTGTGATGAGAGAATGAAAAAGCGTTAGAAGCATTTGAGATGCGGATATGGATGAGAATGGAGAGAATAAGCTGGATGGAAAGAGTCAGTAATGAAGGAGTACTGGAAAGGGTTGGCGAGAGAACATGTCTGCTGAAGGTTTTAAGAGAAAGGAAATAGAACTGGTTGGGACATTCAATGAGAAGGGAGTGCTTGCTAATAGATGATTTGGACGGATTGGTGTTGTCATAACAGCCGTCTGTGTCATGTCTGCTGTGCAGTGAGCTACATTAATTTAAGTATTAACTGTATTTTTCTTAGTTGTCACTTCTTCTGTGTGTTTTTGCTTTTACGAAGCTTTAATTGACAAGTGCTACTAATAGTGTCCCAACGATTTCGTGTTTGTTTTGAATACAGTCAGAGAGAGTCCCTTTAGTCAGCCACAGTGCCAGTAGTGCTAGTGTTTGTTTACAATACAGTCCAGAGACAGGTAGTGCTAGTTTCATTGTTTTCTACAAGAAGTGTATAGTAACAACAGTTTAGTCAAATATCAGCCACCTTTAGTGAATTAGCAGTCTAGTTAAAAGTTGATTAACTCTCTACAGTAAATTGATTTCTTATGATGGATAGGATGTGCGACTGCTGTGTACAGACGCAGGAGGAGCTGGCCACTGTTCGCAAACAGCTGAATGTGTTGATAGCAACGGTCAGCCATCTTCAGGCTGCTGCCTCGGAGTGTAGCAGCAGTGGGGAGTCTGGTGCATTGCATGGTACACCACAGGTGTTACATGCTTCACCCATTGTCACTGCTGTCAAGACATCTTCACGGGTACCGGGCACGGTTGGGCCATCCTCTCCCCAAGGGGAGTGGCAGGTTCAGCGGCGTTCATGGTGCACGAGGCGGAGGGTCAATGTGCAGGCTGGCCGTGTGGCATCACCCGCTCTGCCTGTGAGTGGACATGTGGCCGCTCCTTCAGCAAGGTCTGAGCAGGCACACGGGGGGAGGGGTTTATTAGTGATTGGGAGCTCCAACGTTAGGCAGGTGATGGAGCCCCTTAGGGAAATAGCGGAAAGGTCAGGAAAGAAGGCCAGTGTTCACTCTGTCTGCTTGCCGGGGGGGCCTCATCTGAGATGTGGAGGAGGCTCTGCTGGCGGTGATAGAGAGCAGTGGGTGCACCTGACTGCAAATTGTTGCTCATGTTGGCACCAATGACTCCTGCCGTCTGGGTGCAGAGATCATCCTCAGTTCATACAGGCAGTTGGCGGAGATCGTGAAGGTGGAAAGCCTCGCTCACGGGGTGGAATCTGAGCTAACTATTTGTAGTGTCGGTCCCAGAACTGATCGCTGTCCTCTGGTTTGGAGCTGAGTGCAAGGCTAAAACCAAAGATTCAGATGATTCTGCGGAGATCTGGGGTGCAAATTTCTTGACGTCCGATATCGGGTGGAGAATTGGTCAGGCATGCACTACACGCAGGAAGCGGCCACAAGGGTAGCGGACTACGGGTGGAGTGCACATGTGGGGTATTTAGGTTAGAGAATTCCTTCCCTAGGCCCGACAAGATGCCTCCTGACATGTGGCAACGTAGGAGTAGGCAAAATGCAACAGGGAATAACAATATTAATCTGCTAATAGTAAACTGCAGCAGTGTCTATAGAAGGGTCCCAGAACTGCTGTCATTAATAAACGGTCACAATGCCCACATAGTACTAGGGACAGAAAGTTGGCTGAAACCAGACGTAAACAGTAATGAAATTCTAAACTCAGATTGGACTGTACACCGCAGAGACAGGCTAGACAGTGAAGGGGGAGGCATGATGAGAAGTCCAATAGTATCGAAGGAGATTGACGGAGTTCCGTAATGTGAAATAATTTGGGTGAAGGTCATGGATAAAGCAGGCTCAGACATGGTAATTGGATGTCTCTATAGGCCCCCTGGCTCAGGAGCTGTTGTGGCTGAGCACCTGAAGGACATGTTATAGTTTTGGGTGCAGATTTTAATTTACCAGATACAGACTGGGAGACTCGAATGTTCATAACGGATGGCAGGAACAAAGAATCCAGTGAAATTTTTTAAAGTGCTTTATCTGAAAACTACCTTGAGAAGTTAAACAGAGAACCGACTCATGTTGATAAAATATTAGACCTTCTGGTGACAAACAGACCCAAACTATTTGAAACAGTTAACACAGAACAGGGAATCGGCGATCATGAAGTGGTTACTACATCAATGATTTCAGCTGTAAATACAAATATTAAAAGATGTAGGAAGATTTTTCTGCTTAGCAAAAGTGACTAAAAGCAGATTTCAGAGTACTTGATGGCTCAACACAAAGTATTGTCTCAAGTACACATAGTGTTGAGGATCGGTGGACAAAGTTCAAAACCGTCGTGTTAGATGAGTATGTGACAAGCAAGATCGTAAGAGACAGAAAAGAGCCACCATGGTACAACAACCAAGTTAGAAAACTGCTGCGAAAGCAAAGGGAACTTCATAGCAAACATAAACATAGCCAAAGCCTTGCAGACAAACAAAAATTACACGAAGCCAAATGTAGTGTGAGGAGGGCTATGCGAGAGGCATTCAATGAATTCGAAAGTAAAGTTCTATGTACTGACCTGGCAGAAAATCCTAAGAAATGTTGGTTTTATGTCAAAGCGGTAGGTGGATCAAAACAGAATGTCCAGTTACTCTGTGACCAAAATGGTACTGAAACACAGGATGACAGACTAATTGCTGAAATACTAAATGCCTTTTTCCAAAGCTGTTTCACAGAGGAAGACTGCACTGTAGTTCCTTCTCTAGATTGCCACACAGACGACAAAATGGTAGGTATTGAAATAGACGACAGAGGAATAGAGAAACAATTAAAATCGCTCAGAAGAGGAAAGGCCGCTGGACCTGATGGGATACCAGTTTCATTTTACACAGAGTATGCAAAGGAACTTGCCCCCCCTTCTTGCAGTGGTGTACAGTAGGTCTCTAGAAGAGCATAGAATTCCAAAGGATTGGATAAGGGCACAGGTCATCCACATTTTCAAGAAGGGACATCGAACAGATGTGCAGAACTATAGACCTATATCTCTAACATCTATCAGTTGTAGAATTTTGGAACACGTATTATGTTCGAGTATAATGACTTTTCTGGAGACTAGAAATCTACTCTGTAAGAATCAGCATGGGTTTCGAAAGAGACGATCGTGTGAAACCCAGCTCGCACTGTATGTCCATGAGACTCAGAGGGCCATACACATGGGTTCGCAGGTAGATGCAGTGTTTCTTGACTTCCGCAAGGCATTCGATACAGTTCCCCACTGTCGCTTAATGAACAAAGTAAGAGCATATGGACTATCAGACCAATTGTGTGATTGGATGGAAGAGTTCCTAGATAACAGAATGCAGCATGTCATTCTCAATGGAGAGAAGTCTTCCGAAGTAAGAGTGATTTCAGGTGTGCCACAGGGGAGTGTCGTATGACCGTTGCTATTCACAATATACATAAATGACCTTTTGGATGACATCGGAAGTTCACTGAGGCTTTTTCTGGATGATGCTGTGGTATATCGAAAGTTTGTAACAATGGAAAATTGTACTGAAATGCGGGAGGATCTGTGGCGAATGGACGCATGGTGCAGGGAATGGCAATTGAATCTCAATGTAGACAAGTGTAATGTGCTGTGAATACATAGAAAGAAAGATCCCTTATTATTTAGCTATAATATAGCAGGTCAGCAAATGGAAGTAGTTAATAGAATAGGCATAAGGAGTGATTTAAAATAGAATGATCATATAAAGATGATCATCTGAAAAGCAGATGCCAGACTGAGATTCATTGGAAGAATCCTAAGTAAATGCAATCCAAAAACAAAGGAAGTAGTTACAGTACAATTGTTTGTCCACTGCTTTAATACTGCTCACCAGTGTGGGATCCATACCAGATAGGGTTGATAGAAGAGAGAGAGAAGATCCAACTGAGAGCAGCGCGCTTCATTACAGGATCATTTAGTAATTGTAAAAGCGTTATGGAGATGATAGATAAACTCCAGTGGAAGACTCTGTAGGAGAGACGCTCAGTAGCTCGGTACGGGCTTTTGTTGAAGTTTCAAGAACATACATTCACGGAGGAGTCAAGGAATATATTTCTCCCTCCTACGTATATCTCACGAAGAGAGCATGAGGATAAAATCAGAGAGATTAGAGCCCACAGAGAGGCATACCGACAGTCCTTCTTTCCACGAACAATATGAGACTGGAATAGAAGGGAGAACTGATAGAGGTACTCAAGGTATCCTCCACCACACACTGTCAGGTGGCTTGCGGAGTATGGTTGTAGATGTAGATGTTGATGTTGATGTAGATGTAGATGGGCTTGTGGGAGAAGACTGAGAGGAAGAAGGAGATAGAAGATAATAGATGACAAATGACATAAAAGGAAGAGAAAATTATGCAGATCTGAAGAGATTGCAAAAGACTGGACAGCCTGGAGAACTACCATATGAAAACCTGGCTTTTGGCAGAACATTGATGATGATGATGATGATTATTTGCAAAGTGGAGGTAGGTAAAAGTAATGAGATACATTAACTCCTTAGGAAACAATTATCAGTGTCATTCATGTAAATCTTCAGTTTTCTATATGGGACTAGTTAGACACTAGGTTAATCACAGAAATGAGGAAAAGATGAGATGAATACTTTTAACACTCAGAAGCACATACTGTAAAATGTTGACCAGACTGAGAGCAGCTTTAGAATATGATAGAAGTACTGCATGAAGACTAAAGAAGTCAGTCTAGTTTAAGATATCCATCTCTCAGCCTTGACCACAATAATGGAGACCTGCAGAATATTTTACTGAGCTATAGGTGATAGGGAAAGGTCCAATTTCAAATGGATATATTTACTGACAAAGAAACATGACTCACTACCCTGAGACTAGGACAAATGTTGAGTAGTGAAGAACAATGAGTAGGCCTTCAGTTCTAATGCACAAAAGCCAGACACATACAGAATGTCATACACACAACCCACAAGATGGAGCATTTGAACTCTATAATAACACATGGAGAGGAAGACTACACATCCATCTTCTCACAGATGGTTGAGGGACCTTGTCTTCTCAGTACAGACTGTCTAAACTGTACAATTTAACAGTCAGCAGATGATGTTTGAAGTGATCATTGATCAGAAATCTACAGATGCCAGTCATTGAATACAGGCCCCTATTCTGATCAGACCAGAGGTGGGAATGGTGCCTAAATATGTCATAATGTACCACCAAAACTGTTTTCTCAATAAAATAACAATCTGGAAATTTAGATGGATAAAAAGTATTTAGTTTGACATTCTTTACATGGAGAGAGACGTTATTTGGAATTTGTGCTGATGCCACACTGCAAACCAAGTGTTGAAAGGCACATAATGGGAATAATGTTTTGGAAAGGAGTGAGATGGAGGACTGGAGCTTATCCACAATGTTATTCAGTCTGTACACTGAACAAGCAGTTTAAAAAAGAAGTTGAACTCTTATCCTATCCCAACTACTTCACCTCACAGTGTAAAACACGCAATTATTTTCTGGACATATTCCAGTCTCTGCTTTGCCCTGAAGTTCTTACTTTTATAGCTCCCTCAAGTATGATGGAAGTTACTTGTTGCTCTGTCAGCACATAACCTATCATTTTGTCCCTTTTTGTCATTGTTTCTGTGGTGAAACTCTACATTTTTTTTTGTCATATAAATTCACTGAATTCACAACATTCCTATGTAGAACCACATCACAAACATTTTGATCATCTCCTTTTCTTGTTTTCCACAATACTTAATTGACTTCTATACAGTTCTGTGCTCCTTCCAAATTTACAATCCTCCCTCCCTCCCACCTCCCAACCACCCTGACATCCCACCCTCCCCTTTCCTTTACGACTTACGGAAATGTTAACTGTGCCTCTAGTATTATTTGATTGCATGTCTCCCAATACTTGTTTAACTCTTAATCTTCATTGAATCAGCTATGTCTTCTAACCCTTCTTGTTTCATGCCTTCAGACAAATCCTACCCCACATGGGGGCTTTAATCTACTCTTTCCACCTATCATCTCACTCCTCTAAGTTGAACAGTGGAATTACTTTTGCACACTCTTTACTATTTGCTCCTTTGGCTTCTATTTTCACCAAAGGTTGCATTGACTTTTATTTATGCTGAATAGTCCAACCCCATGACTATTTCATTTATGATTTCTTCAGACTTTTTTTGCAGTCATTTCACTTCAGCTTGACTGCTTTCCTGTTTATTTTACTTAGGTGACTTATATTGATGTATTCCTGTCTCTTACTGCACATTTTTGTAGTTACTTACTTTATGAATCAGTTCCAGTATAACTTCTGCAACACAATGTTTCTTTACAGTTATCTTGTGCATACTTAAGTTTGTCTAAATCCAAGTTCTGTGATTGTCCTTTTCGGATAATCCCTTTCTCTTCAACTGACCTGCCTATTGCAGTATTCATTATCACACTATTTACTGCCTCTCAGAACTTCACATATGCATCATTACTTCCAATGTACCCCACTTCCTTCACCACTAATAGTTCTGGACAATTCTCTGAAACTTCAGTCTATCATTACTAAATTGTGAAAAGACTGTATCTGCACCTGAGTACACCTTGCAATCCAATGTATGATTTTGCAAAATGTCTCAAAATGATATAATCCAGCTAGAATATTCTCAGGCCTCTAGGGCTTTCCCAATATACCTCCTTCTCCAGTAATTTTCAAATAGCATAGTAATAATTAATAAATAAAACTTACAGAACAATTGAATTTGTGTTTTTTACTTCATCACTCCTATTGTCAAGCTCACACTCTTCAACTCTGCCTTCTATTACATTGCCTTAATATAGCATTCCACTCACTCAATAGATTTCCATGCTCCTTGCATGCACATTTTGTCATATACTTTCACTCTCTTCATCGTCAGATTGTAACATTGGCACATATACCTGAACCATTACCTTTTTTTTTCTTTTCTTTTTCTCTTCTTTTCTTCTTCTTGGCTATGCAGATGATTGGTCAACATCTATGCAACACAGAAATTTGCAACAGCTTCTGATTTAGACATCTTCAGCCAATGCTTCCATAAAGGGAGGTTACAAGCTACTACAAGAACAACTGAAGTTGCATGTTTTGACATCTCTGATTGGCACACAGAGCCCTTGATGTCCATTTTGAGGGAGACAGACTATCATAACATGCATCCAAAATTCCTTGGGGCCTGACACTACCTTTTAAGCAGCAGTTAACACCAACACCTGGAAAGCTCAAAAGCACCAACAATATTCTGCCAAAGCTCTGTGGTCTAGTTGGGCAGCATCAGTCTCTTCACTCAACAGCAGAGTACGTCTACAGTGTGTCCATCTAGCACAATAGTTCATATGCGAAAAAGATATATGTACAACTTAACCAATCCATGCCCATTGTCAGTAGGTGTGTACAGTCTATTTTCACACATTAGTTACCTATCTTGTGTCACATTCCACCTCCATAGGTAAGATGTAAAAGGGCACTGCTACACATACACCAGAATTCTTATGACCAGGTTTCTTCCTGAAGATGTATTCAATGCCACTGATAAATTGGAATGCTAATGGCAACAAAGGTCTTCTCTGCCATGCCTGAAAGTGTCCTGCACCCAGGGGGAAACCAATAGGCTTATAAGCCATGGACAATTTGTGGATTTCAATAGTGCATGGAAGATATGTACACACATTCTACAAATGAAGCAAATCTTCATTACCATCTTGGGTGTGTAATGGCAGATAGTTCTTCATGTGTTATCAACATGTCCCACAAGGGCCAACATGGATCATATTGAATAATTCCTGACACTGATGATTAGTGTGATGAACTGTATAATAGAGGTCAATATTCCATTACAACTATTGCCATTTGTTTCATATACACTTGAGAGGTGTGTTGAAATGTCAATATGCAGTAGTTTAGTAATCTTTGTATAGGTATCATTTGATCAAAAAGCCCTTCCCATTGGCAGGTTGAAATGAGAGACTAATCCAAAATGTTTTGCCAATTGTGAGTTCATTGTGAACTGTAAATAATTAAGCTTCGGCAAAAAAAAAAAAAAAAAAAAATTAAGAACCTTCATTCTTTCTCCACTCTGAACAGTAGTGTCTCCAACATCGAGGTACACCCTTCAAAAACCTCCTCTTTATCTCATCGGGCACTCCTGAAAATATAAATAAAGGCATATTAATAATTATCATCAACACTCAAATCTTATCTAGATTGTAAAAAGAAGTTCTGCATTACAGCAAACAGAGACAAATAAGGAACAAAAGGTGACAAATGCTTAAGGTACAGAGTTTCCTTCATTTAGAAAAACAAAGATACGAGTTGCAGAGAAGATTACACATCAATTAAGTCTACGAGAAATTCATGCAAAGAAAGCAGAGAAGGATTTTCTAGTCAGCTCATCCACCAGTTATGCATCTTTTGCTAATAGCAATACAAGTGTGAGTAACCTGTGAAGAATAAATAAAAAGTAATAACTCATCTCGTGTCAAATCACTTTATTTACAAAGTTACTCTCTGAAATTACTCGTCACCTGAAACAACAAAACTATAGTCTCACATGCCTCATGGGGAATGTAGATCAATCCTTTAACACCATTGACACTAGAAGGGCAGCAATGAACCCATTTTTTATATTACAACCCTCTTCACCATCACCATACCATCACCACCATCCACTTTATAACAATGAAATTTTTGAAGATTTACTTTTTGCTCTTTTGTCCATATATATATATATATATATATATATATATATATATATATAGAGAGAGAGAGAGAGAGAGAGAGAGAGAGAGAGATAGATAGAGTGTGTGTGTGTGTGTGTGTGTGTGTGTGTGTGTGTGTGTGGGATTTTTTTTCTGTGTGAGTGTGTGATTTGATAATGAGGAGAGAAGAAAAAGGGGGTGAAACATAATACCGATTCATAGCCTACTCTTCTCAATTAGCACCGACAGGGCCACCAAGCTTCAAGTCCCCATCTGATAGACAGATCACTATCAACAATGTAGACAGTCACCACATTGTAACACACCGAAAAAATGTTTGGAATTTAATCTGGGACAGTGATTGAAAAGCTGATGATCAGGATATTTATGCTACCATTTCTACTCTCCATGATGGTCAAATAATGGCATTGAAAATTTCATACACCACCAGGTTTCAAGCAGGCATACCTCTGAACTGAGCAGCACCACACAGCACAATAGTAGTCAATGATGAAGGGAGGTTTGACTAGCTGTCAGGTTACACAAAACATTCCCACCTCTGAAGAGAACCTAATGAATACTGCCCCTCTATAATAGTTGCTTCTGACATTTACAACCCGAGGCAAATAAAATGAAGCACTACAAAGTAATTATCTAAATGGGACAGAAATTCATGGATCTGATGTAAATATACAGATAAACAACAATTTTAGAAAAAATTGGATGATTTTTCCCAGAAAAAGAGCTTCACAAATTCATCAAGTCTGTAATGATTTGGTCCAACTCAGGCCCTTATGCAAGCAATTTTCAGCCTGTTTTTGGCTGTTGTTGTTGTTGTGGTCTTCCGTCCTGAGAATGGTTTGATGCAGCTCTCCATGCTACTCTATCCTGTGCAAGCTTCTTCATCTCCCAGTATCCACCGCAACCTACATCCTTCTGAATCTGCTTAGTGTATTCATCTCTTGGTCTCCCTCTACGATTTTTACCCTCCACACTGCCCTCCAATGCTAAATTTGTGATCCCTTGATGCCTCAAAACATGTCCTACCAACCGATCCCTTCTTCTAGTCAAGTTCTGCCTCAAACGTCTCTTCTCCCCAATCCTATTCAATACCTCCTCATTAGTTACGTGATCTACCCACCTAATCTTCAGCATTCTTCTGTAGCACCACATTTCGAAAGCTTCTATTCTCTTCTTGTCCAAACTAGTTATCGTAAATGTTTCACATCCATACATGGCTACACTCCATACAAATACTTTCAGAAACGATTTCCTGACTCTTAAATCTATACTCGATGTTAACAAATTCCTCTTCTTGAGAAACGCTTTCCTTGTCATTGCCAGTCTACATTTTATATCCTCTCTACTTCGACCATCATCAGTTATTTTACTCCCTAAATAGCAAAACTCCTTTACTACTTTAAGTGTCTCATTTCCTAATCTAATTCCCTCAGCATCACCCGACTTAATTTGACTACATTCCATTATCCTCGTTTTGCTTTTGTTGATGTTCATCTTATATCCTCCTTTCAAGACACTGTCCATTCCGTTCAACTGCTCTTCCAAGTCCTTTGCTGTCTCTGACAGAATTACAATGTCATCGGCAAACCTCAAAGTTTTTACTTCTTCTCCATGAATTTTAATACCTACTCCGAATTTTTCTTTTGTTTCATTTACTGCTTGCTCAATATACAGATTGAATAACATCGGGGAGAGGCTACAACGTAGGTTTGCCTTTTCTTAATCTTTCTTCTAAGATAAGTCGTAAGGTCAGTATTGCCTCAAGTGTTCCAACATTTCTACGGAATCCAAACTGATCCTCCCCGAGGTCGGCTTCTAACAGTTTTTCCATTCGTCTGTAAAGAATTCGCGTTAGTATTTTGCAGCTGTGACTTATTAAACTGATAGTTTGGTAATTTTCACATCTGTCAACACCTGCTTTCTTTGGGATTGGAATTATTATATTCTTCTTGAAGTCAGAGGGTATTTCCCCTGTCTCGTACATCGTGCTCACCAGATGGTAGAGTTTTGTCATGACTGGCTCTCCTGAGTCCATCAGTAGTTCAAATACAATGTTGTCTACTCCCGGGGCCTTGTTTTGACTCAGGTCTTTCAGTGCTCTGTCAAACTCTTCACGCAGTATCTTATCTCCCATTTTGTCTTCATCTACATCCTCTTCCATTTCCATAATATTGTCCTCAAGTACATCGCCCTTGTATAAACCCTCTATATACTCCTTCCACCTTTCTGCCTTCCCTTCTTTGCTTAGAACTGGGTTTCCATCTGAGGTCTTGATATTCATACAAGTGGTTCTCTTCTCTCCAAAGGTCTCTTTAATTTTCCTGTAGGCAGTATCTATCTTACCCCTAGTGAGACAAGCCGCTACATCCTTACATTTGTCCTCTAGCCATCCCTGCTTAGCCATTTTGCACTTCCTGTCGATCTCGTTTTTGAGACGTTTGTATTCCATTTTGCCTGCTTCATTTACTGCATTTTTATATTTTCTCCTTTCATCAATTAAATTCAATATTTCTTCTGTTACCCAAGGATTTCTATTAGCCCTCGTCTTTTTACCTACTTGATCCTCTGCTGCCTTCACTACTTCATCCCTCAGAGCTACCCATTATTCTTCTACTGTATTTCTTTCCCCCATTCCTGTCAATTGTTCCCTTATGCTCTCCCTGAAACTCTCTACAACCTCTGGTTCTTTCAGTTTATCCAGGTCCTATCTCCTTAAATTCCCACCTTTTTGCAGTTTCTTCAGTTTCAATCTGCAGTTCATAACCAATAGATTGTGGTCAGAATCCACATCTGCCCCAGGAAATGTCTTAATTTAAAACCTGTTTCCTAAATCTGTCTTACAATTATATAATCTATCTGATACCTTTTAGTATCTCCAGGATTCTTCCAGGTATACAACCTTCTTTTATGATTCTTGAACCAAGTGTTGGCTATGATTAAGTTATGCTCTGTGCAAAATTTTACAAGGCGGCTTCCTCTTTCATTCCTTCCCCCCAATCCATATTCACCTACTATGTTTCCTTCTCTCCCTTTTCCTACTGACGAATTCCAGTCACCCATGACTATTAAATTTTCGTCTCCTTTCACTACCTGAATAATTTCTTTTATCTCGTCATACATTTCATCTAATTCTTCATCATCTGCAGAGGTAGTTGGCATATAAACTTGTACTACTGTAGTAGGCATGGGCTTTGTGTCTATCTTGGCCACAATATTGCGTTCACTATGCTGTTTGTAGTAGCTAACCCGCACTCCTATTTTTTTATTCATTATTAAACCTACTCCTGCATTACCCCTATTTGATTTTGTATTTATAACCCTGTAATCACCTGACCAAAAGTCTTGTTCCTCCTGCCACCGAACTTCACTAATTCCCACTATATCTAACTTTAACCTATCCATTTCCCTTTTTAAATTTTCTAACCTACCTGCCCGATTAAGGGATCTGACATTCCACGCTCCGATCTGTAGAACGCCAGTTTTCTTTCTCCTGATAATGACGTCCTCCTGAGTAGTCCCCGCCCGGAGATCCGAATGGGGGACTATTTTACCTCCGGAATATTTTACCCAAGAGGACGCCATCATCATTTAATCATACAGTAGAGCTGCATGTCCTCGGGAAAAATTATGGCTGTAGTTTCCCCTTGCTTTCAGCCGTTCGCAGTACCAGCACAGCAAGGCCGTTTTGGTTAATGTTACAAGGCCAGATCAGTCAATCATCCAGACTGTTGCCCCTGCAACTACTGAAATGGCTGCTGCCCCTCTTCAGGAACCACATGTTTGTCTGGCCTCTCAAAAGATACCCCTCCGTTGTGGTTGCACCTACGATACAGCCATCTGTATCGCTGAGGCATGCAAGCCTCCCCACCAACGGCAAGGTTCATGGTTCATGGGGGGGGTTTTTGGCTGACAGATTCAAATGGGTCAAATGGCTCTGAGCACTATGGGACTTAACATTGGAGGTCATCAGTCCGCTAGAACTAAGAACTACTTATACCTAACTAATCTAAGGACATCACACACATCCATGCCACAGGCAGGATTTGAACCTGTGACCATACCGGTCACTCGGTTCCAGACTGAAGTGCCTAGAACCATTCGGCCACCATATCCAGCTTGGCTGACAGAGATGTTTAATATCCTCCTGAGGGATACCATGCCAAATTATGGCCAAATGGTGTGCTTTCTCATCAAAATCCCAAGACAGTTCAAGTGCTGTGTCCATAATGCTCCAAACATTCTTCGTCAGAAGAGATCCACTGATATTGCTGGCCAAGGTAACATTTGCCAAGCATGAAGACAAGCAGTAGAACGCCTTGCCATGTAAGAGTGGATATTATTTTGATTCAATGTAAGCCCAGAATGCAATGAATGGCAACAAAATGGGGCATAGAATATAGTTGTCTACCACTGTGCTGAGAGGATGCCATGGATGATAACCAAAGTGGTTTCTGCTATGAATATAAATAGCACATCAGACCACTACTGGTTGTTGGGCTATATGGCTAGTGAAAGTCAGGTTGGTATCTCATTGCTGCCTGCACTGTCTCCTGACATGTCTTCAACCTAGAATCTCATTGACTGGAGAAGAATTTTCTTCAGTGATGAGTACTGCTTTGAAGTGAGCCCCTATGACCAGAGTGTATTATGATACACATGATCTGCAAACACACTGAGTTTGGTTTATATTTCAACACAGACTGCTTCCATTATTTTGAGAAGACTTCCACCAAACAGGCCAAGAATGAATGCCATTCTCTGAGCTTCAACTGTCACCATTAAGCTCTTATAATGGACAGTATCTTCAGGTACATGAATCACACCAAATCATATAAAAAGAAGAAGAAGTAGAAGTAGAAGAAGAAGTAGTAGTAGAAGAAGAAGAAGAACAAGAAGAAGAAGAAGAAGAAGAAGAAGAAGAAAAACAGCTGCAGTCTCGGTGGGTCCATGGTTAATAATATCAAAAGTGAAACATTGAGGACCTGTCCATCCCACATGGCATACTAAGGGGGAACCTACTGCACAGTCTTCACTTGAAGCCATGCTTGTTTCTGGCTAAACTTAAAGTATCATTTAGAGCTGTGACATGTGTTGCCTTTAATTTCAAGGATTTGGAAACCAATGCTTGTGCACATTCCTCAGATCCCATAACATACAACTGCAAGTGACATTCTGTAGATACCAGTTTGGAGGACATGCCAAAAACTGAGAAGTTACCAACAAATTCCAAGCAATAGTTTGGACACCTTTATGTGCATGAATCCTGTTTACTACAAAAGCAATTGGTGCCACACTAAATCCACTACCCATGTGGGCACAATTTTTCTGGACAAAATTGTCTGAAAAGTATTTTATGAAAAGATATTGACAGCCAAAAGATTCTGTATAATACTCATAACTGCTCATAAAAACCTATTTGTGGTATTAGCTTCAAATATCTCTCTCTGAGTAACACTGCAAGTTATCTGAATGTCTAAAAAGACTTGTCAGAACTTGTGCGAGTAGGCACAATACATTTAGACAATTTTTGTTTTGCCAGAAGAAGATACTCTTTGTATGTCAATAGTCACCACTAGTTCATGCTGTGCACTAAGAGGGGTTTTATCTCCTTTTCTTTTTGCGGTTTCAGCTTTTTTAATGATAAAATAAAGAAAGATCTCCTATCTACTTACAGAATGGCAAACATTAAAACAATCAAAAGGGGCCTCAAATACCTGAGCGAGACTAATACAACATGTGTACTGCAGATTAAGATAGCTCACAATCAACTGCTTTAACTCTGAAGTTCACCTCATCAACACACGTAAGGTTGACAAGTCTTTTAAACAGGTTTCAGATGTAGTACTGCTGGTTAAGCTATCATTCTCTGTCACTGTTCTACAAAACTTGACTACTAATTAGTACAAAGAGAGCACATTAGGGTCAGCACCAACATCCTATTGTTGCTACTGAAGCGTCACTTTAGAATATATTATTCTGTGTGTTGTATTTGAAATTATGATTGGCAGTGATTCATCTGTGTTGTCAGAGGAGCTATACTGGATACATAATTGATAAAATGTGAATGGTTTCAGTACCATGGAGCTGACCATAGAATAACTGTCTCTGGGGCTCTAAGGGAACTTCATGGGAAACAATTAAGATCGACTGCTTGACAACCTGCACTACTGAAGCAAAGTGAGGAACCCTCATCTGTATGAGGAGCCATTGTCTGTATACCTCTGCACTTAAATGTGGTACAGCCAACACAAAGACAAGCAGGCTGGCAGGCAGGCCTTCACATGACAACACTGACTTGAAAGTTTTGCCAGCTCTTGATCAGCATGTTGACTGGTCATGTTGACCTTTGGGGCTGAGATTTAGAAGCACTGCTATCTGGACTGAGAGTCCTTCTAAGAAGACTCAATTGAGGCTCAGCACTGCTCACATACTCGCTAAATATCGTATGTCACTGCGGACCAGTGTATTACACACAGAGTTACCAGTGTCCCTACCGTCCTGCGACAACTCCTCTGGTGTAAGTCTTTCACCCATGGGAAAGAACAGAGTGAGGCAACTCAGGTAACAGCTATAAATCTCCAAACATATCCGGCTCCTGCCCTACCTAAACTTAACTACACTATGTTCAGTTAGATAGTGATAAGCTGGACCTTAAACCCAACAGCTTCTACTACTTCTCATCTGGTGGCAATAAATTCCTGAATTTAAGTATCTGAAGGTACATCAGTGGGAGAGGGAGATGAGCTACACAACATCAAACAGGACAGTGTTTAATAACTGAGATGCTCCCAACAATGCTCCTTTATACAGGGTGGAGAAAAATTGTGTTGCCAAATTTTATCCCAGGATAGCTGATGCCAGAAGGAACCAAAATTACTGATGTCACACAGGTCAAAAAAATACCATTTTAAAACTATGAAACTTGGTGCCACTTGTTCCATTTGGCAATGAGATTGCCATGTTGCCATTTGTTATTTGTCTGGCAATGCTATGACAGTCGGTTTACACACACAAATGTCCCTCGCCCATCACTGCTCGAATGCGATATGCATACGTGTCGAATAGGTCTTGCTGTTTGTCTCTACCTCATGTAAGAGGCATTCACATGTAAGCTTCACTTCAGAGCACACACACGTCACCTAGGATTTAGTCATACAGTAAGTATGGTGGCACAGTATTTGTTTGAAGAACGGCAAGATATGGTTTTTGTTTATGAACTAGCTGACGATAATGCACATGAAGCTCAATGGTTGTATGATGAACAGTACCCAGCAAGACATCAGCCACACCTGCAAACATTTACAGCAATTCACCCATGACTTGGTGAAACAGGTTTGTTAGCAGGATATCATGGTGATGCTGGAAGACCTCGAACATTAGGGGATGCAGCATTTGAAGAGACTGTTCTCAAGTGCATTGAGGAAACACCTATGACCTGTACTCGAGCAACCGGACATAACATTGTGGTCACTCATCAGTCTGGGAGGTTTTGAGGAATGATGGCCAGCATCTATTTACTTTACACCTTGCTGAAGACCTAAATCCTGTCACAGACTATGAGCACAGGCTAGGGTTTCGCTGGTGTTTTCTGCGATGTGTTGCACGAGATCCTGACTTCCCTGTTGTCATGTTGTTTACTGTATGAACACACCGTCCATTGGGATGGCCTTTGCAACACTCAAAACGTTCATTACTGGGCAAGGGGAAATCCTCACGACATGTACGTCCACACACACCAGGAACAATTTTTGCTCAACATTTGGGCAGGCATTGTGGTTGACCATCTTATTGGGCCGGTCCACCAACCTCCTCAACTTGCCATGGCAAATTACCTTCACTTTTTGCACAAAACGCTACCCGGCCTGCTGGAAGGTGTTCCCCTGGAAATTCGGCTATGCATGTGGTTGCAGCATGAGTCGCCTGCACCTAACAGTCATGCTGTGTGTGGATATTTAGATGAACTCTTCAATGACCAGGTAACTGGCAGACATGCTCATAGGACATGGTCCCCGTAGTCCCAGACCTCACACCACCGGTAGTTTCCTGTGGGAATTCTTCAAGGTTGCAGTTCACCCACCCAGGTGCAAATCACCTAGAGACAAAGATGAATTAATGCATGTCATTCAACATGCCGCAAATCACATTAAGGCAATGCCAGTAAACTTTGAGAGAGTTCAGCAAAACACCTTTCGACACTACCAACCTTGTGTTGCATGCAGGGTCACCAGGTCCAGCACCTGCTTTAAGTAAACAATGTCCTAGTCACAAAAAAGGCCTTTTTCAGGGCTGTCACAATTTGTAAAAGACTTTCTGTATGCTAACTAACAGCTGTTGAAGGGTTTGTTTCCAGTACGTCTTATCATGAAACAACAATGGATGTGTTGGGTTGGTTGGTTCACCTCCAGCCCCCAGAGTGGAAGGCTGGCGCTACCACTGAGTGTGTAGGCTGCCCTGGATACATCACAAATTCTGGCAGGCAAAGCATGCAAGGTCATGCATTGTCCAGAGTATCTGGCAACAGGGCAATCCCGCAGTCAATTGGAGCACATGACGCCAAGTTTTCATAGTTTTTAAAGTTGTGTTTTGTTGCCCTACACAGCATTAGTAATTTTCATTCCTACTGGCATCAGCTATCCAGGGTTAAAATTCGTGATACAATTTTTCTGCACCCTGTATGTGGATGAGAACCATCACATAGGCCAAATTCAGAAACTGACCCCAAGAACTACCCACCTCAGGGACACCTGGCATGCAGTTGCTGGAGGAGTTTAGTGGCACCTATGGGTCATCTGGATGCCTCAGACCAAGCCCTTTTTAGATAACCTGCTCTTCAGCACGTAGTCTCATCCCACTACCGTTCTAAATTTAGCCATCCATCAGCATGACCTCCCTTTTCCTACGTAATACATTTCACTGAAAGTACAGTGCACACGACTATTACAAAAATATGAGAAAATAGCTGACTAGTTCTTAAATTAAGGAGTGGAATTATTACTACTGGAAATAGACACATATTACTATCGTAGCTTTCAGAACTGTTACACCTTTCCTCAAGTATGGGACTTGCGCAGGTTGGGAAACTTGGAAATGTGGGTTAATCAAATGGGGATAATCTTTTGTGAGAATGAGGAAACAAAAAGAGGGTAAGAAAAGCAAGGGGGACATTGCCAGGGAAAGTGCATCATAGGTAGTACATTAGTAACCAATATGCCTGGTTCACTACAGAGATGATGACAGAGTAAGAAGTAGTAATGGATATGGAGAGACAGAGTAGTGCTTACACAAATGAGGAGAGAAAGAGATACAGAGAGTGGGGAGGGAGAAGAACAATACAGAATATAATAAGCAATAATAAATTTTAAAAATGTGTCAAATATAATTAAAAGATGATAATGCAAATGATGGCTCAATTATGTTAACAGAGGTTAAGCTTTTTAAGATATTGGTATGTGGACATGTGTTGGAGGATAAGTTCCCACCTCCAGCAACCAGGGAAACTTATCAGGTAGGATGATCTCTGTACTCAAAAGACCTCAGTGCCAGTGACTACACATTAGATTTTTTTGTTTTTTTTTGTTTTGGTTTTAGGGCGCAAAACTGCTATGGTCATTAGCGCCCGGTCTGTGACTTAGGAAACAGTAAAAACCGAAAATCGAAACCAGCAGCAATGGGAACGAAACCCAAAAAATTGGAGAAACTAAAAGCAGAAGGAAGGCTTAAAAATCCACTACACAAAGGGCTTGGGTGTCCCCAAAAAAAGATTCAAATGACTGACGTCATTTCACTGGCACTAATAAACTCGAGAACGTGATTGGCCAAGCACGTGTCATCTGCTAAAATTGACGATGTATCAGGCGACAGCTGTAGACAAGCACATAACAGAGTAAAATAGGGGCACTCAATTAAAAGGTGTCTTACCGTCCACAGCTGAGAGCAGTGGGGACAGAGTGGGGGAGGATTGCCGCTTAAAAGATGTCGATGGCTAAGAAGACAGTGCCCTATCCGGAGTCTAGTTAAAATTACCTCCACCCAACGACGCGTTCGGGAGGAAGAGGTCCAAGCACAGGGAAGAGCTTTCACCTTCTGCAATTTATTAGGGAGAAGTGTCGACCAATGTGCATGCCATAAAAGAACAACACGACGACATAAAACACTCCGTAGATCGGCGAAGGGAATCGATTAAATAGCTTGCCGAAGAAGAAAGACTGCAGCCTTGGCTGCTATATTGGCCGCCTCATTTCCACAGATACCAACATGTCCCGGGAGCCAGAGGAACGCCACCGAGACACCCTCCAGGTGGAGCAAACGCAGACAGTCCTGAATCCAGTGGACCAGAGAGTCGACAGGTTAGAGAGCTTGGAGACTGAGGAGAGAGCTGAGTGAATCTGAACAGATAACATACTGTATCCGCTGATGGTGGCAGATATAGTGGACAGCCTGGAGAACAGCGTAGAGCTCCGCAGTATAAACCGAACACTGGTCGGGAAGGCGAAATTGATTTGGGGTGTCGCCAACAACATAGGCACTCCCTACACCTAACGATGTTTTCGAGCCATCAGTGTAAATGAATGTGGCTGGCTTCATTTGTGCACATAGAGCAGCAAATGCCCAATGATAAACAAGTGCAGGGGTAGCATCCTTGGTACATTGACAAAGGTCACGGAGCAGGTAAATCCGGGGACGGAGTCAAGGCGGTGCTGTACCCCAACTAGTCAAGAAGGTTTTAGGAAAGCGGAAGGAAAGAGAATGGAGCAGTTGATGGAAGCGGACTCCTGGTGGTAGTAGGGAGGAGGGGCGGTCTGCATACCCTACATCAAAGGAGGCGTCGAAAAAAAATGTCATGGGCTGGATTAGCATGCATGGAAGACAGATGGCTAGCATAAAGACTCAGAAGGACTGCTCGCCGATTGGACAGCGGAGGTTCAGCAGTCTCAGCGTAAAGGCTTTCCACAGGGCTGGTGTAAAAAGCTCCAGACACTAAACGTAATCCACGGTGCTGGATAGAGTCGAGACGACGAAGAATAGACGGCCGTGCAGAGGAGTAAACTATTCTTCCATTAGTCCAATTTCAAGCCCACTAAGGCGCGATACAGGCAGAGAAAGACCACTCAGTCCGCTCCCCAGGAGGTACCATTCAGGACATGGAGGGTGTTGAGGTATCGCCAACAGGGAGCCGAAAGATAGAAAACGTGGGAGGACCAGCACAGTTTTCTGTCAAACATAAGACCCAAGAATTTAGCGACGTCCGAAAATGGAAGGTTGACAGGTCCTAGATGTAAGGAGGGTAGAAGAAACTCCATACGACGCCAAAAATTAACACAAACGGTCTTACTGGGAGAAAAGCGAAAGCCTGTTTAGATGCTCCAAGAGTGCAGGCATTCGAGACATCCTTCAAAATGTCGTTCAGGAAGGCTTGTCTGTTGAGAGCTGTAGTAGATCGCAAAATCGCCCCAAAGCGGGTACCCGATACATCAGGAAGGAGACATTCCATAATACAATTTATGGCAATGGCAAACAGTACAACCATCAGCACGGAGCCCTGGGGTGCCCCGTTTTCTTGGGAGAAAATACGGGAGAGAGTAGTGTTCACCCGCACTCTAAATACGCGCTCTGCCATAAATTCGCGAAGAAAAAGGGGCAGACGGCATCGAAAGCCCCAAGAGAACAGTGTGCGGAGAATGCCTATCTTCCAACAGGTATCGTATGCTCTCTCCAGATCAAAAAATATTGCTACTGTTTGGCGTTCCTGGAGAAAATTGTTCATGATATAAGTGGAGAGAGCAACAAGATGGTCAACTGCAGAAAAATGCTTTCAGAAACCACATTTGGGCAGGTGTTTAAAGGCTGCGGGCCTCCAGCCACCAAGCTAAACGGCAATTTACCATACGCTCCAAAACCTTACATACACTACTCTTGAGAGAAATGGGGCGATAGCTAGAGGGGAGATGTTAGTCCTTTCCAGGTTTCGGGACAGGAACGACGATAGCTCCCCGCCATCATCTGGGAAAAGTACTGTCGGTCCAAATTCGATTACAAAGGTGAAGGAGGTAACGCAGACTATGCAGCAACATTTGGACGTGGATACCATCTGGTCCTGGAGCGAGAGGAAGGGAGTGCATGTTGCAGTTTCCGCATGGAGAAAACAGTATTATAGCTTTCGCAATTTTGAGAGGAGAAAACAAGAGGTTGCACTTCCGCTGCACATTTCTTTGGGAGAAATGCTGGCGGGTAATTTGAAGAGCTCGAAATCCCAGCATAGTGTTGACCCAATGAGTTAGAAATTGCGACGGGATCCACTAATGTATCATGCGCGACTGTGAGCCCAGAGACCGGTGAGAAAATGGGCGCGCCTGATAACCACCGAATCCGACTCCAAACTTCCGAGGAGGGAGTGAAGGTGTTAAATGAGCTAATAAAGAATTTCCAGCTTGCCTTCTTGCTATCGTGAATGACGCAACGGAATCGGGAACGGAACTGCTTATAGCGGACACAGTTGGCCAAAGTAGGATGGTGGCGGAAAACACGAAGAGCACGTCGCCGCTCATGTATTGTGTCACGGCATTCCTCGTTCCACCAAGGAACTGGGGGGCGCTGGTGCAATTCTGAGGTGCGTGGTATTGAACATTACGCAGCTTTAAGAATAACATCTGTAATGTGTGAGACCTCATCATCGACGCTAGGAAAGTGACGGTCATCGAATGTCGCTAGAGACGAAAAAAGTGTCCAATCGGCTTCGCCAAACTTCCAGCGCCGTGGGCGCATATATGGCAGTTGAGGCTGCAGTCTAAGCACACATGGAAAGTGGTCACTCTAGTCCATATCATCAAGGGCGAACCATTCGAAGCGTTGAGCTAGTCGAACAGTACCGACCGAGCAAATCAGAGAAATTTGTCATGGAGGCAGTAAAAAATGTAGGGTCCCCAGTGTTGAGGCAAACTAGATCCGCTTGGAGGAAGACGTCTAGCAATAGTGAGCCACGCGGACAAGGATGTGGAGATCCCCAAAGCGGGTGGTGGGCATTGAAGTCCCCAATCAGCGAATAGGGTGGTGGAAGCTGACCAAGAAGATGAAGGAGATCAGATCGTGCCATTGGTGTGGACGATGGAATGTATACAGTACAAAGAGAGAACGTGTATCCAGAAAGGTAAAAACGGACAGCGACAGCTTGGAAGGAAGTGTTTAAGGGGATTGACTGATAATGGAATCATGGAGAAGAATCACGAGTCCTCCATGGGCTGGAGTGCCTTCAACAGAGGGGAGATCAATTTGGATGGAATGAAAAAGGGGGAGAACAAAGCGGTCATGAGGACGTAGCTTTGTTTCCTGAAGACAGAAGATGACCAGCGAGTAGGATCGTAAGAGAATCGACAATTCGTCCTGATTGGCTCGAATGCTGCGGATATTCCAGTGGATAATGCACATAGGGTGAACAGAAAATGGAGGAATGTGACCAAGGTTGCCATCAACTCAGCGACTGCTCAGAGCTTGCGACCAACAACATGGAATGGCATTCACCCGAAGGCAGAAGATCCTGATCCATAGGTTGTTCAGGAGCAGCTCCTGCCTCCAGCAATCGGCCGGTTGATCAGCCGCCAGTAGTGCACCTCGGCGACACAGAAGACGGCCGAGGGCGATTACCACCAGGTGGCGCAGTAGATGAGACATGCCTTGGCAGAGAAGGAGATGAACTGGGTTTCTTTGCTGCCTTCTTGGAATTATGATGTTTAGAAGAAGGAGGAACCGATGGTTGTGAAGTTGGGGTACGTAAAAAATCTTCACGAGTATGCTCTTTTTTTGAAGTCTTGGTGTCTGACTTTTGGGCTCGTGATTTGGCAGAACCCGATGAAGGGTGAGCCATAGAGTGAGCAGGCGAAAGTGGGGAGGTTGAACGGGCGATCCCTGCACTGGCCGATCTGACAACCGTGGAACTAAAGGTGAGATCGCAAATCTACGTGGCTGCCTCCTTTGTTGGCTGAGGAGAGGCAAGGATAGTACTGTATTTTCCTGTCAGAGGCACGGTGGGCAGTCGACTGGCGAATAATTTTCTAGCAGCAAATGTTGACGCCTTTTCCTTCGCCCTGATTTCCTGAATGAGCTTTTCATCTTTAAAAATGGGGCAATCTCGAGAGGAAGCAGCGTGGTCACCCATACAGTTGATGCAACGAGGGGATGGAGGTGGACAAGCACCCTCGTGGGCATCCTTGCCACACGTAACACATTTGGCCAGATTGGAACAGTACTGGCTGGTATGACTGAACCGCTGACATCGATAGCAACGCTTAGGGTTTGGGATGTAAGGGCGAACGGAAATTATCTCATAGCCTGCTTTGATTTTCGATGGGAGTTGAACTTTGTCAAATGTCAAGAAGACAGTGCAGGTTGTAATGAGGTTCATGTCAACCCTTTTCATGACTATGAACGGCCGTTACACCCTGGTCAGACAGGTGCGTGAGGGAGCGTGTATAAACGACCCCACATGATGAATTTAAAGTACGGTGCAGTTCCACCCAGAGAGGGAAGGTGTGTAGCAGTGAAGTATGCAGCAATTTTTGTGCCTGGAGGGCACTGACTGTTTATTACAACAAGGTGGCATTTCGTAATCTGGAACAAAACTTTACAGGAGCTGCAATTGCATCGACACCTTTCTGAATAATGAAAGGGTTGACCGTGGAGAAGTTGTGACCATCGTCAGACCGAGAAACAACAAGGAACTTTGGCAATGATGGAAGGACTGTCTGTGGCTGAAACTCATTGAACTTACGCTTGTGAGCTGACATAGTAGAAGATGGTGAAACCATTGTGAAAGTATCACCAATGATTACCGGCTTCTCCGATGGAGTGCTCCTTCTTTGTGAGGGCCCTCTCTGAGGGCACTCCCACCTTATGTGATTGTTCACACCTCAGGTCACACCTCCCGACAAACGGATGGAGGGACCAATCAGCACTTTTGGAAGGTATCAGCTCGGTAATCACCCCTCCCTGGGCCTGGCCATTACCAGGGGGTACGTATGTGTCCTACCTGTCTACCCGGGGCGGGGAATTACCCGTTACCCCATCACCGGCTACGTGTGGAAAAGCATGGGTTGGCCTTCAGACATGCACAGGGAGGGAAAAAGAGAAAGGGAAAGGAAAGAAGAGAGGTCTCAAACACTGCAGTGGAGAAAAGGGCAAAGAGAAGAGGTAAGGAAAAGAGAAGGATAAAGGAAGGACAAATACTTGCAAGTGGAGAAAGCAAAGAATTTGTTACAGTTTCGACTTTCCGACTCCGGACATAGGCACAAAACATTCTCCCAGAGGGGGAGAAAGGGAATGAAAGAGGCGATGGAGAGGGGTGAGGGGGGGGGGGGGCAAGATGGGGGATGGGGAAGGATGCGGAAAGGGAAGTGTTGCAGCCCGGAAAGGATGGATGGCCCCATTAGCTCGGGGTCCCGTGCTCACTATGCACGTATCCACAACAGAGTTGTGGACCCCCTGGGGTAACAACAACACATTAGATGTTTGGGTATCTGGTTAGGTACTGGTTTTTATGGAATCCAGAGATGGGAACTCTTCCTCACACACATCTTTGCATCCCAACAACCTTATGAACTTAGCTTCCAGTAACACCTCCCCTTTTATCATCATCATCATCTCTATTGCATCTCATTATTTGCTTTACTGTTCTAACCTTCTTATTTTCAGCATGCCCTCCCTTTCTCTAACTAAATCTTTTTCGTCTTCTCTCCCCCCTCCTCCCCTTCCCTTCCATTTCGTAACTGTATTACTCATTTTTCTTTTTCCTCTTAATCTGTTTCCTTTTTCTAAGCAGAGGACCTCATATCACTAAGTATACACAGAAGGATACAAAATGCAAAATTTACAGCAGTGACACTTTTACGGGTAAATCTGGCCTATCCAGAGGATAAGACAATGAAGAATGCAGGTATTGCATTTTCTATCTACCATAAAGATCACACATTGAGTTGCAGACAAGCACAATGAAGAATGTTACTCATTTTCAGTTTGGCCAAAGTCTTTTTTCAGAAAAGAAAACACACATCAACACAAGCAAGCACACATCACCCACACATAACCACTGTCTCGGACTGCTCCAGCGACAATGCAACACTCACACTGATTGAAAGTAGCAATCCTTAATGGGGCACAAAAGGGGTAGGTATAGCAGGGTACAGGTGTGGTGAGGGAACATCACTGTCTGACAGAGCACGCAGGGTCTAGATGGCAGCAGGACAATGCTGCCTGGCACAGCATCTGAAAGCTGTGGGGCACCAAGTGGGGATAAATTGGGGAGAAAAGGGGAATGGGTAAGGAGAGGAGCAGAGAGGGGAAGAAAGACCGGTGGGTTCATTGGAAGAGAGAAGCACAGAGTGAAGGTGAGGGAACATAAGTAGGGAGGTGATGTGGGACAGATGCAGCAGAAGCTGTTGGGTAGATTGTGTGGGAACAACAGATTATAGAAGACAAAGGACACAATAATTTTGAAATTGGAGAAAGTATTGAAAGTATAACTACCATCTGTACTGTTCAAGAAAGCTGGTGGAGGAGAGGATGATCCAGATGGACCAGGTTATGATTCAGGTATATAACTGAAACATGTTATATAATTCAGTTTTATTTGCTGATGACACATCAGTACTGGTAGAAAACAAAAACACAGAAAAGATTCCTGAAAAGGTCATAGAAACCTCGATGTTTGGTTCCATGTAAATGGCTTAAAGATAATATTTCAAAAACAGGGCTGATGCAATTTAAGACAAAACAGTCTCAAATAAATGATATTCACATTTAGCGCAGAAGCTAGGAGCTAAATGAAGCAGGAATGCAATTAGACAGAAACATATCATGGTCCTCACACATAGATTATCTAAAAAATAAAGTAAACAGCCCGGCATTTGCTATGACAATCTTAGTCAATGTCACTAGTATAGACACACAAAAAATAGTATACCATAGTTACTTTGAGTCAGTAGTGAGATATGATATTGTCTTCTGGGGGAATGCTAGCAACACGACAAGAATATTAGTTTTGCAGAAAAAAATTATCAGAAACATATGTTGTGCAATGCCAAAGGATCTAGTTGGCCATTATTAAGAGATCTTAAGATACTAAGCATTCCCTCATTATATCTATATGGAATAATTATTTTTACAAGTAATAACCCTAAGCTCTTTTTTCAATTTCCAGCATAGTTACGAAACTAGAACCAAAGAAAGCTTCATGTTGCTGCATATAGGCTTAATCTTTCTGTACAGACTCCACAATACATGGGAATGAAAGTATACAATAAATGGAAAGGCACAAATTTTAGAAATGTCCAAACTGAGGCAGTAAAAAGAGAATAGAATAGCACCCTGGTGCAGGATAATTAATACTCTGTTGATGAATTTTTTAATGATCTGACCATCTGAGCAGGATATAATACATAGAATTCAGATTTTATTGTGATTATATAAAAATATTGTACTCCACAGATAATTTATCATAGTTATCAGCCTCTTGGGTAAAATATTCCAGACGTAAGACAGTCCCCCATTTAGATCTCCGGGCGGGGACTACTCAAGAGAACGTCGTTATCAGAAGCTAGAAAACTGGCGTTCTATGGATCGGAGCGTGGAAAGCCAGATCCCTCAATTGGGCAGGTAGGTTAGAAGATTTAAAAAGGGATCTGCACAGGTTAAAGTTAGATATAGTGGGAATTAGTGAAGTTCGGTGGCAGAAGGAACAAGACTTCTGGTCTGGTGAATACAGGGTTATAAATACAAAATAGGGGTAATGCAGGAGTCAGTTTAATAATGAATAGAAAAACAGGAGTGCGAGTAAGCTACAACAAACAGCATAGTGAATGCATTGTTTTGTGGCCAAGACAGACACGAAGCCCATGCCCACTACAGTAGTACAATTTTATATGCCAACTAACTCTGCAGATGATGAAGAAATTGAAGAAATATATGATGAAATAAAAGAAATTATTCATATAGTGAAGGGTGACGAAAATTTAATAGTCATGGGTGACTGGAATTCGGTGGTAGGAAAAGGGAGAGAAGGAAATGTAATAGGTGAATATGGATTGGGCTAAGAAATCAAAGAGGCAGGCGCCTGGTAGAATTTTGCACAGAGCACAACTTAATCATAGCTAACACTTGGTTCAAGAATCATAAAAGAAGGTTGTATACATGGAAGAAGCCTGGAGATACTGACAGGTTTCGGCTAAATTACATAATGGTAAGACAGAGATTTAGGAACCAGGTTTTAAATTGTAAGACATTTCCAGGGGCAGCTGTGGACTCTGATCACAATCTATTGGTTATGAACTGTAGATTAAAACTGAATAAACAGCAAAAAGGTGGGAATTTAAGGAGATGGGACCTGGATAAACTGACTAAAACAGAGGATGTACAGAATTTGAGGGGGAGCATAAGGGAACAATTGACAGGAATGGGGGAAAGAAATACAGTAGAAGAAGAATGGGTAGCTCTGAGGGATGAAGTTGTGAAGGCAGCAGAGGACCTAGTGGGTAAAATGACAAGGGCTAGTAGAAATTCTTGGGTAACAGAAGAAATATTGAATTTAATTGATGAAAGGAGAAAATATAAAAATGCAGTAAATGAAGCAAGCAAAAAGGAATACAAACGTCTCAAAAACGACATCAACAGGAAGTGCAATATGGCAAAGCAGGGATGGCTAGAGGACAAATGTAAGGATGTAGAGGCTTATCTCATGAGGGGTAAGATAGATACTGCCTACAGGAAAATTAAAAAGACCATTGGAGAAAAGAGAACCACTTGTATGAATATCAAGAGCTCAGATAGAAACCCAGTTCAAAGCAGAGAAGGGAAAGCAGAAAGGTGGAGGGAGTATATAGAGGGCCTATATAAGGGCAATGTACTTGAGGACAATATTATAGAAATGGAAGAGGATGTAGATGAAGATGAAATGGGAGATATGATACAGCGTGAAGAGTTTGACAGAGCACTGAAAGACCTGAGTCAAAACAAGGCCCCGGGAGTAGACAACATTCCATTTGAACTACTGATGGCCTTGGGAGAGCCAGTCATGACAAAACTCTACCATCTGGTGAGCAAGATGTATGAGACAGGCGAAATACCCTCCGACTTCAAGAAGAATATAACAATTCTGATCCCAAAGGAAGCAGGTGCTGACAGATGTGAAAATTACTGAACAATCAGTTTAATAAATCACGGATGCAAAATACTAACGCGTATTCTCTACAGACGAATGGAAAAACTGGTAGAAGCTGATCTCGGGGAAGATCAGTTTGGATTCTGTTGAAATATTGGAACACGTGAGGCAATACTGACCCTATGACTTATCTTAAAAAAATTCCGATTAGGTATTAAAATCCATGGAGAAGAAACAAAAACATTGAGGTTCGCCGATGACATTGTAATCAGAGACAGCAAAGGACTTGGCAGAGCAGTTGAACGGAATGGAGAGTGTCATGAAAGGAGGGTATAAGATGAACATCAACAGAAGCAAAATGAGGATAATGGAATGCAGTCGAATTAAGTCGGGAGATGCTGAGGGAATTAGATTAGGAAATGGGACACTTAAAGTAGTGAAGGAGTTTTGCTATTTGGGGGGCAAAATAACTGATGATGGTCAAACTAGAGGGGATATCAAATGTAGACTGGCAATGGCAAGTTAACATCGAGTATTGATTTAAGTGTCAGGAAGTCGTTTCTGAAAGTATTTGTATGGGGCATAGCCATGTATGGTAGTGAAACATGGACGATAACTAGTTTAGACAAGAAGAGAACAGAAGCTTTCGAAATGTGGTGGTGCAGAAGAATACTGAAGATTAGATGGGTAGATCATATAACTAATGAGGAGGTATTGAATAGGACTGGGGAGAAGAGATGTTTGTAGCACAACTTAACTAGAAGAAGGGATCGGTTGGTAGGACATGTTCTGAGGCATCAAGGGATCACCAATTTAGTATTGGAGGGCAGCATGGAGGGTAAAAAGCGTAGAGGGAGACCAAGAGATGAATGCACTAAACAGATTCAGAAGGATGTAAGTTGTAGCTTGTAGTAAGTACTGGGAGATGATGAAGCTTGCACAGAATAGAGTAGCATGGAGAGCTGTATCAAACCAGTCTCAGGACTGAAGACTTCAACAACAACAACAACAACAACAACAACAACATCAGCTGATGAGTCTCCTGAACATAAAATCAATGATTTAACTTGTGCATTATGAGACAATAAGATTCAGATTCTGATTACAAAGCTGTTTCCACATGTGGCCTATCCTCTGATAGGTTGGAATAATCCTGTGACAAGACTGGGACTGGAAGCACTGTTTTGGTGGATTGGACAGGTTTTGCACATATGTCTCCAATGGAGATAATATGTGGAGAGTTGAGGGATTGGAAGTATCAAAGGGATGAACTAGGATGTTGTGTGGGCGTGGAATAATACTTTGGGAGGGATGGGAAGAACCTCTGTTAAGATGTCCCTTGTTTCAGGACACAATGATATAGTGTCAAAGCCCTATCAAAGGATGCCCTGAAATGAGATATTCTTACTTCCTACCAAATATACTTCCCACTCATCCTAAAATGGTGTTCCATTGCCCACCCTACCTCTGCAATATCTTAGACCATCGCTATGCCTTCCCCCCAATCCGAAATCGTTGCCACAGCGATCATAACCCTGCGGGAGGCCTAGGTCCCGGTGCCAAACCTGCCCTATCCAAGCACCAAGCACTTCTGATTCCAGTCCTGACGGCTTATGATGCCTGCCCGCCCGCCAGCCGCCGCCCCCCCCCCCCCCTCCCCCCGCCCCCTGCCCACTCCATTGGAGTGCAGCCCCAAGTGCAAATAGCCATATTACATACCAGCTCTGATGCAATCTTTGCTCAGATTTTTATATTGTTAAGATTACCAACTAGCTGTCAACCAAGATGAATGGCCACTGTCAAACTGTGACAGAGAGCTACGTCTACCATCCTGTGGAAAATCATACAGCTCAACTCTGAGGTATACTTGTTTGAATCTCCAGTGTGGAGAAAATTTTCAATGTTAGTGTCTGGCCAGCAAGGACAGAAGAGCTGGTGGCATGAATGTTATGCACACCCATATTTGTGCTAAATTCCTGCATTAAATTCCAAACACTGCCACCACCAGCACCACCACCATGCAACACAAACATGACACTATACATGCTTTCATTACACTCACCTACATACTATAAATCCAATACTGACACAGATCCCACCTACCAATGAAGATAGATGCCAGTATGATGGAGGAAAAACACCCTTTCATACAGGTAACTGAATCCACTCCATGAGATATCTCAGCCAACAATGCAATATGACATTCTCATTTAAATCTCATGGCAATACATGAATTTTGGGCAGGCATTGTTTAAAAATTTGGTTGACTAACAAAAGCTTCACAACCCATTTATTCTTATGAAGTCTGTTGTGCAGAGTTAGGTACAATTTTTACAAGAGTACTACTACTCATGAATAGTTTGCTAGTAAGAAGAATGTCCTCCACTACCTACAATTTAACCTCAATCCACCACAGAAAGAAAAAAAGTATGCATCCATAAAAGTGTTTTATCATCTCTTTTATGAATTAAAGATACTGGTAAAAAATGAATGTTTTAAAACAAAGTGAAATAATTTCTACTCAAATACTTCTATTCCATAGGTGAAATTCTGAAGTAATAGTATCTGGGGGTGGTCAGTAGGGATACATTTATGAAATTTTGTTAATAATTTAAAAAATTCCAGCATGTAGCCACAATTCCAAAACAAAAATGCATCTCATTTCAAATTTACTGACACATACATCATGGCAAGCTCTCAGAAAACTGATCCACATAAGCAAATATAACCAAACTGAGCTTTGCACAAGTTTCTCCTCACAACACACAGGTCCTCTCAGTCTGATCTGTGTGAGTTGCCCCATTTTTGCAATCTTCCCTAGCCAATCTCTCCTTCCCCAAGGAAGAAGAAACATACAGTTCCAAACCCTACGTTTTTCGAGTATGGTATTACTAGCAGTACTAATACTACAGTATGCTGTCAGAAAATCATACAGTGGATAAGCTAACTATATAAATCAAACCCCAATGTGTCATTCGCAGTTGATACATCAGTCGAAAATTGCTGGGGAGCCATATCTGCAGCCATCTTACATCAGCACAGAAGAGACCTGAAATTTTCATCACCACCTTGAAAAAATAAAATTATGTAACAGTTATTTCATTGTTTGTAGGCAAACCTCTGCATTCCTGATAAACAGGAACAGTGTGGCATTTTCTGCACTTAGAGGAGGACAATTACCCTACAATCCAAAATGAAGTGGAAGTGTAAGGTAACAATTCATCACTCAATAGTTAAATGCCTCTGACACTTTGCGTCATTAAACAAAAGAATTATCTGGGCAACCACAGCCATGAGAAACCATATTGAGAAATGAAACCATATCAGCTGTAAAATCCTTCTATTCTTTGGAACTACCAATTTTGCAACACTTACAGCTGCATCTTTGGGTGCAAAACTGTATATAAGCAGAAAAAGAATCCTGTAGAAAATAAATAATCCCAAAGCTAAGATCAAACTGTAATGAAGCATATACTGAGGATGGCGTCAATTCACAATTTAAATAATTATTATAGGAAGACGTAGCATTCATTGTCAGTCCCATTAAATAGATTATTCCCAAAAATGCTTATGTCCTAGAAGTAATAAAATATGGTGGAAAACACTTGCATAATAGCAGCGAAGATGATAAAAACATTAAGGAGGAATTTACATAACACCATAGTGGATAAGGATATTTAAGAGGCACTCGCCGATGTTACCACATGAATGTTCACACACTTTAATATGCCACCTAGGTAACAATTTATTTATTTATTTATTTATTTATTCTTTGCCCATGGACTCCAGCTGAAAATCCAGCTGAGAGTATTGGGTGTGTCATACAATAGCCTATTAACATCAAACTTGATTTCAATATATATATAAATGAAACAAATGATTAAACAGAAATAGTCCATAATCATACAAAGGTTTTACATGTTTCACATTATATGTACACACAAATCAAAAAAAAACATACAGAAATGATAATTTTTACAGGTACATTTCAGTAATGATATATTTAAACACATCTTAGTATTCACTCAAACTGTATATACATTTCTCTGTGAGATATAGTTTCAAATGATTTTTAAAACATTTTAGATCTGTTTCTTTTTTAATGATTTTGGGGAGTTTATTAAAAAACCTTTTGCCTGCTTCTTCTGGGGCAGTCATAGACAGTTTTAGATTTCTGTTTATCATGTAGTAATTTTCATTTCCTCTTGTACCGTGTTTGTGTACATCTTTATTTAGGAGGTGTTTATCACTTGACCTTACCACCATTATGCTTTGGTATATATACAGTGAATATACTGTCATAATATTATAGTGTACAAAAGCTTGCCTACAGGTCTGTCTTGGTGGTATTTTTGCAATGCATCTCACTGCCCTTTTCTGAATTGTGAATATTCTTTTTAGGTAGCCAGCTTGTGCATTTCCCCATATATGAACCGAATAAGACAAATGTGGGAAGACAAGTCCATAATACATTGATCTGAGGACTTTATCATCCACAGTCTTAGCTGTTTTATGCATGATGAAGATCTGTTTGTTTATCTTTTTACACAGTGCATCTATGTGCTCCCCCCATGCCAAATGTTTGTCTATTATAGTTCCTAGAAAATTTGTGCTGGTTACTTCTTTAATAGTGTTTCCATTTATATTAACATTTATATTATAATTTTCACTACGCTTGGTCTGAAATACTACATTCATTGTTTTAGACTGATTCATAAACAGGTTGTTTTGTGTTAAATATTTATTTGCATTTTCAATAGTCAGGAGTGCTTCCTTCTCAAGCTCCTCCTTTGTGTCAGCTGTGCAAATGATTGTCGTGACCTATTGGCTAAAAACTTTGACTGCTATAATATTAGTATGTCAAGGAATGTATGCTATGTATGGGGTCCCATTAAAACCTAGAATACAACATGATACTATAATAAGCAGGTGTACTCCATCTCCTGAATGTTGAGCAAGCAACCCAGATGACTTTCACACACCATGAAAATTAGAATGATGGAAAGAGAGAATACTAACTTTTATGCAACAACAACATCAAGTAAACTAAATCATTCCCAGGAACAGAGCTATTTGCTGCAAATGTGAAAGTTAAACTGTACCCAGAAACATGATAATATGCTACATATTTGCAACTTATTTTCCTGTTTTGAGGTATGATTTAGTTTACTTATTTTCATTCCAGCACTACACATTGAAATATTCTCTCTCTCTCTCTCTCTCTCTCTCTCTCTCTCTCTCTCTCTCTCTCTCTCTCTCTCTCTCTCCACACACACACACACACACACACACACACACACACACACACACACACACAACTGTCAAATGTTTTAGCCTACAGTCTGCCACCCAGATAACATTCACCTCCACACACTGATATTCAGTGAGTGCCTCTTACATTTCCCCTTGTCCATTATAACATTACATAAATTCATCCTCATTGTTTCTTAATCTTTCTTCATAGGTTTTAGTACTTTTACAGCAGACACACTTTTGTGGGTAATTATTTCATTGGACTAACAATGCAAGCTGAGTCATGACTCTTCCAGTGATTATGTGTTTCGATTCCAGGGACTACATGTTTCATTACAGCTTCATCATAGCTTTCAGAATATTGGTTTTCTACACGATTGATTGTCCACTTATATACAGATTTGTACCTGAAATGCAGCTGTAAGTGCTCTGAAATTGGTAGTGCCTAATATTTTTACAGCTGAAGCAATTTTGTTTCTCAACTTGCTAAAACATGTTCAAAGATGAAGAATGGTGTAGCAGCCCATCTGCCTGAAGGACCACAAAGTGAGTAACCTGGTGCTCAACAATTGAGGCAATAGTGGAAAAAATGGAAATCACTAAGAGGTCAGTTTTCAAAATGTTGCATGATGTTATGAATACGACAACAACTGACATCGACAGGATGTGTCAACTACTCACACCCACTTGAGAAACCCACTGAAACTGAAGCAGCAGTGTATGTATTGATTCTGTGTTTGGCTAACTCAGATGGCTTCTTTAGCCATTTAATCACAGTTAATGAGACAGCACACATTTACATACATCTACTTACACAACACCACTAAAGCAGGCAAAGATCCCAACATCATCAGATAATTTGGTGCTGTGTGTTCTTTGGAACAATCTGTTGTACCAACAGACTATAATGTTAAGGGGAAAATCTCCACAGCAATGTACTGGAAAAATCTCCAGGTGAGATAATTAGAGGAGGCTGTCAACGTGAAGTGTCACAAGAGGCAGTGTGAAGGCATATTTTTGATCCACGACAGTGTCCCAGCTCATTCTGTACAGGACAGACATGCTGCTTCTTTCGCCTATAAATTCTTGCCACACACATTCTAAATCCAGTGATATTTTCCTCTGACAAAGAATCCATTGGGTGGCAGCCATTTTCCAAATGAAATTTAAATTTTTAATGTGGAACACTTTCTGAACAATCAAAAGGCAGGCTTCTACAACCGAGATATCTGTCATCATCTGTAACTGGCATCATCCTATTCTAACCTCTTCATGCGCCATCTAGAGGAATCTTTCCTAAAAACCCAGACTCCTAAACCCCTCACCTGGTTCAGTTTCATTGATGACATCTATGCTATCTGGATTGAAGGTGAGGACACACTATTCACATTCCTCCAGAACCTCAACAACTTCTCCCCCATTTACTTCACCTGGTCTTGCTCAACACAACAAGCCACCTTCCTAGATGTTTACCTCCACCTCAGAGGTGGCTGCATCAGCACCTCCATCCATATCAAACCTACAAACCACCAGAAATACCTGAACTTCGACAGCTGCCACCCATTCCATACCAAGAAGTCCATTCCATACAGCCTAGCCACCCGTGGTCATTGCATCTGCATCTCTAAATATACCGAGGGTCTCACTGAAGCCGTCACTGGCCATAATTGTCTTCCCAACCTTGTACAAAAACAAATTTCCCGTGTCTTATCTTTCCAGTCTTCCACCATCTCCCGAAGTCCCACAGTCCAGCCACAGAGGAGCATTCTCTTCTTAATGCAGTAAAATCTGGGACTAGAGCAACTGAATTACATTCTTCGCCAGGGTTTTCATTACCTCTTGTCATGCCCTGAAATGAGAAATGTACTGCCCACTATCCTTCCCACCCCTCCTACAGTGTAATTCCACCTTCCACCGAGCCTACACAACATACTCGTCAATCCTCACACAACCCCTGCTCCCAGTCCCTTACCCTCATGGCTCATACCCCTGTAATAGACGTAGATGCAAGACCTGTCCCATATATTCTCCTACCACCACCTATTCCAGTCCTGTAATTAACGTCAACTATGCCATCAAAGGCTGAACTATCTGTGAAACCAGTCATGTGATTTACAAGCTAAGCTGCAACCACTGTGCTGCATTCTATGTAGGCATGACAACCAACAAGCTGTCTGTCCACATGAATCGCCACCAAAAAACTGTGGCCAAAAAGTAAGTGGACCACCCTGTTGCTAAACACTGCCAAATATGATATCCCTCATCTCAATGACTGCGTCACAGCCTGTGCCATATGGATCCTTCCCACCAATGCCAGCTTTTCTCAATTGCACAGGTGGGAACTTTCCCTGCAATATATCCTATGTGCCCATGACCCTCCTGGCCTCAACCTTCACTAGTCACTGTCCTCATCCATCCAACCCCCTCCCTGTTCCCCATTCCAGCACTACAGAGCCATCATTTCACTGCCACACGCAGTATTTTAATTTATTTTTATTTCTCTCCTTTCCACTACTTACCCCCCTCCCACCTTCCCTCTTGCCCTCCACCCAAACTGCAACACTTCACTGTCCATCACCCCCACCATACTATCCCCACCCCAGCCTCTTTCTTACTTACACACCCAGTCGTCACTCCCATCAAGTACTGGTGATGCTGCTCGCAGTGTGGTTTCAGTTCTCTGAGACTGCAGATGTGTGTGCAAGTTGCATTTGCACGTGTGTGTGTGTGTGTGTGTGTGTGTGTGTGTGTGTGTGTGTGTGTGTACTGCTGACAAAGGCTTAAATGGCTGAAAGCTATAATTGTGCGACTCTTTTTGTTGTGCCTATCACGAGTTATCATCTCTGCTATATGGTGAGACACATACATCAGGAATGTGTTTTTTTTTTGTTTTTTTTTGTTTTTTTTTTTTTTTTTTTTGTGGTTTTAGGGCACACAATTTCAATGGTCATTAGCGCCCTGACAACGTTAAGAATGCACCGTGAGGCACAAGTTTAAAACAACAACTAAAAGGGAAAACATGATAAAAGACAGACTGACAGGCATAGGATTAAAAAACAGCATCATCAAATGTCCTTAGAGAGGTTGGTCAAATTGATAAAACGAAGAACACGAGAAACTGCTCGTGGGTCATCCACTAAAATGGCATCGAAAGTACTTGGCAGGTTAAGATCTAGACGCAATGTGTTAAAATCTGGACAGGACATTAAAATGTGTCGAACCGTCAGCAAGTGCCCACATGGGCAGAACGGCGCCGGCGCAGCCGTCAGCAGATGGCGATGGCTGAACCGGCAGTGTCCAATTCTTAGCCGGGCCAAAACTACCTCCTCCCACCGAGAAGGGCGTGAGGAGGACGTCCAAGCCACGGCAAGAGGTTTTATGGCCCGAAGCTTGTTGTCTGTAAGTGCAGCCCAATCGGCATGCCACAGCGATAAAATGCGCTGACAAATGACCCTGCTATAATCGGACGAAGAGACACAACAAGAAGCTGTCCGAGGCTGGAGGACCGCAGCCTTGGCCGCGGCATCTGCAGCTACGTTCCCGGGGATACCGACATGGCCAGGAACCCACATAAAGCTAACCAGAGAACCGACGTCCACCAGCTGCTGAAGAGAGCATTGGATCCGGTGTACAAAACGGTGAACCGGGTACGGATCACTGAGGCTCTGGATGGCGCTCAGGGAGTCGGAGCAGATGACATAAGCAGAATGTCGGTGGCGGCAGATGTAAAGAACAGCCTGGTAGAGGGCAAAGAGCTCAGCTGTGAAGCCCGAAAAATGTCCATGGAGCCGGTATTTGAAACTTTGTGCCCCGACAATAAAGGAACACCCGACCCCGTCATTGGTCTTAGAGCCATCTGTATAAATGAAAGTCATGTTGATGATCTTCGAACGAAGTTCCAAAAAACGGGAGTGGTAGACCGAACCAGGGGTAACCTTTTTCGGGAGCGAGCTGAGGTCAAGGTGAACGCGGACCTGAGCCTGGAGCCAAGGTGGCGTGTGGCTCTCGCCCACTCGAAAGGTTGCAGGGAGTGAAAAATTAAGGTGTTGAAGGAGGCGACGAAAGCGAACTCCAGGTGGTAACAGGGCAGAGACATACAACCCGTATTGACGGTCGAGAGAGTCGTCAAAAAATGAACAATAAGACGGATGGTCAGGCATTGACAGTAGCCGACAGGCATATCGACAAAGCAGTATATCGCGCCGGTAGGTGAGTGGCAATTTGCCAGCGTCAGCATGAAGACTCTCTACGGGACTAGTATAAAATGCTCCAATCGCAAGTCGTAAACCCCAATGTTGTATGGAATTGAGGCGGCGTAAGATGGATGGCCGTGCAGAGGAGTATACGAAGCTCCCATAATCCAGCTTGGAGCGGACGATCGACCGATATAGACGAAGTAGGACGGTTCGATCCGCTCCCCACGACATACCACTGAGAACACGGAGGACATTTAAAGAACGGATACAACGGGCGGCCAAATATGACACATGTGGAGACCAGCTAAGTTTCCTGTCAAATGTAAGGCCTAAAAATTTGGTTGTCTCCACGATTGGGAGAGCAACGGGACCGAGTCGTAAGGACGGTGGGAGAAACTCTTTGTAGTGCCAGAAGTTAATACAGACCGTCTTCTCGGCAGAAAAACGGAAGCCATTGGCGACACTCCAGGAGTAAAGACGGTCAAGAGAATGCTGAAGACAGTGCTCCAGGACACGTGTACACTGCGCGCTGCAATAGATGGTAAAACCGTCCACGAAAAGGGAGCCTGGTACATCAGCTGGGAGGCAATCCATTATTGGATTGATCGCGATGGCGAAGAGAGCGACGCTCAAAACTGAGCCCTGTGGCACCCCATTCTCCTGGCGAAAGGTGTCTCACAGTACAGAACCCACACGTACCCTGAACTGTCGATCCATTAAAAAGGAACGAATAAAAAGAGGGAGGCGACCGCGAAGGCCCCATGTACGCATGGTGCGGAGAATGCCCGCCCTCCAACAGGTGTCGTACGCCTTCTCCAAATCGAAGAACACAGCCGCGGTCGGGCGCTTCCGCAAGAAGTTATTCATAATGAAGGTCGACAAGGTAACCAGATGGTCAACAGCAGAGCGGCGCCTACGAAATCCACATTGTACATTGGTAAGTAGGCGTCGAGACTCGAGCAGCCAAACCAATCGAGAGTTAACCATTCACTCCATCACTTTACAGACACAGCTGGTAAGCGAGATAGGTCGATAACTGGAAGGCAAGTGCTTGTCCTTCCCCGGCTTAGGAATCGGGACAACAATAGACTCGCGCCAGCATGCGGGAACATGTCCCTCAATCCAGATGCGATTGTATGTACGAAGAAGAAAATCTTTACCCGCAGGAGAAAGGTTCTTCGGCATCTGAATATGAATAGAATCAGACCCTGGAGCAGAGGACCGTGATCGGCCAAGTGCATTTTCGAGTTCCCACATGGTGAATGGGGCATTATAACTTTCACAATTCGAGGAGCGGAAGTTAGGTGGCCTAGCCTCCTCTGCCTGTTTGCGGGGGAGGAAGGCAGGGTGGTAATGAGCTGAGCTCGAAACCTCTGCGAAAAAGCGGCCGAAGGCATTGGAGACAGCCTCCGGGGCCACAAGGACGTCATTCGCGACCTTCAAGCCAGAAACTGGGGAGTGGGCCTTAGTGCCAGATAGCCGGCGCAGGCTACCCCAGACAACAGAAGAAGGAGTAAAACTGTTGAAGGTGCTTGTGAAAGCAGCCCAGCTGGCTTGCTTGCTTTCTGTAATAATACGACAACACTGAGCACGTAATCGTTTATAATTGATACAATTCGCCACTGTAGGGTGGCGTTGAAAGGTGCGTAAAGCACGTCGACGAGCACGTAAAGCGTCTCTACATGCTGCGGACCACCAGGGGACCGGTACGCGACGTGGAGAAGAAGTAGGGTGAGGGATGGAATATTCAGCAGCAGCGAGAATGACTTCCGTGAGGTGGGCAACCTGACGATCGCAGCTTGGGAAGGTTTGATCCTTAAAGGTCGCCCTGGAAGAGAAGAGCCCCCAGTCTGCCTTGGAGATGGTCCAACTAGAGGAGCACGGAGAGGGGGTATGCTGCAGGAGATGGATAACACACGGGAAGTGGTCGCTCGAATATGTATCAGAAAGTGCATACCACTCAAACCGGCGTGCAAGTTGGGGAGTACATATAGAGAGGTCTAAATGGGAATAGGTGTGAGATGTGTCCGAAAGAAAAGTAGGGGCGCCAGTATTGAGGCAGACAAGATTGAGCTGATTGAAAAGGTCTGCTAACAAGGAGCCCCTCGGGCAGGATGCTGGAGAGCCCCAAAGGGGATGGTGGGCATTGAAGTCTCCAGTTAACAAAAATGGTGCAGGTAGCTGAGAAATAAGTTGCATCATGTCTGCCCTGGTAACGGCAGATGACGATGGAGTGTAAACGGTACAAAAGGAAAACGTAAAAGTGGGGAGAGTAATGCGGATGGCAACTGCCTGCAGGACGGTGTGCAACGTGATGGGATCGTAGTAAATATCATCCCGGGCCACCAACATAACCCCTCCATGAGCTGGGATACCTACCATAGGGGGTAGGTCAAAACGCACAGAGGTGTAGTGTGCCAAGGCAATTTGATCGCATGGGCGTAGCTTCGTTTCCTGGAGGGCTACGACGAGCGGACGGTGCAAGCGGAGCAGCAACTTCAGGTCCTCTCGGTTGGAGCGAATGCTGCGAATATTCCAGTGAATAAGTGCCGCCGTAAGAAAAGGAAGATGAAAGAAGGGGTCACCTCGAAGGCCGCTGAGGGCCTGATTTCGAGCGAGCACTGCCGCCGCTATCAGTAGGCGGACAGTCATCGTCCATTGGGTCGATAGGTTCATCGGCCATCTCGGGAGGATGGCCGGGAGGGGGAGCTTCCTCCGCCGGTGAACGGCCAGATGTTCGGCTACCAGCGGTGTGGCCAGGCGAAACGGATGACGGCCTGGGGCGGCAACCGCTGGGTGGCACAGGAGAAGAAATGCGCCGTGGCGGAGAAGGAGAACTGTGCTTCCTATGAGCCTTTTTGGAAGGACGTTTGGTGGAAGTACCGGTCGAAGGCTGGGAGGTCGAGGTACGTAGACAGTCTGCATGGGAGGGTTATTTCTTGAAGGCCCGTGCACCTGACTTCGGGGTCTTCGTCTTAGCAGAAGCTGATGAAGGGGCTGGTGTCTGTGGGGTGATGGGAGGAAGAGGAGGCGTCAACCGCGCGATCTTAGCACTGGCCGAACGGACGACCGTGGTGCTGAAGGTCAGATCGGATGTCTGGGTTGCTACCTCCCTGGTAGTCCGAGGAGAGGCGAGGACAGTACTGTATTTCCCCGCTGGGAGCAGCGTGGGCTTCCTACTAGCCAATAGCTTGCGAGCAGCCGAGGTGGACACTTTCTCTTTGACCCGAATTTCTTGGATACAGCGTTCTTCCTTATGGACAGGACAGTCGCGGGAGGATGCGGCATGGTCACCCTGACAGTTAACACAACGAGGAGACGGAGGTGGACGGTCAACCTCATGGGCATCCCTGCCACAAGTGACACATTTAGCCGCATTGGAACAAGACTGTCGAGTGTGATTGAAACGCTGACACTGGTAGCAGCGCGTAGGTGTCGGGACATAGGGGCGAACAGAAATAACCTCGTAGCCCGCCTTGATGCGCGATGGCAGCTTAACACTATCGAAGGTTAAGAAAAGTGTCCGGGTCGGTACAAGGTCATTGTTGACCTTTTTCATGACCCTATGGACAGCCGTCACGCCCTGCTCAGTGAGGAAAGATTGAATCTCCTCGTCAGTCAATCTGTCGAGGGAGCTAGTATAGACTACACCACGAGACGAATTCAAAGTTTGGTGGGCCTCCACCCGGACAGGGAACGTGTACAGGAGTGTGGCCCGAAGCAGTTTTTGTGCCTGAAAGGCACTCTCAGTTTCCAGTAATAAGGTACCGTTACGCAACCTGGTACAAGATTTGACAGATCCGGCTATGGCATCTACGCCCTTCTGGATAACGAAAGGGTTGACAGAGGAAAAATCCTTTCCGTCCTCAGATCGAGAAACGACGAGGAGCTGTGGGGCAGGCGGTAGTACTTTTGTCACTGGTGGCTGGTCACGTTTCCGTTTTTGGACAGAAGTCTAAAGCGATGGAGTAGAATCCATTGCGAAGGAATCCCCCATGATTGCCAGCGTCTCCGATGGCGTGCTCCTTCCTTGTGGGGACCCTCTCAGAGGGCACTCCCGCCTTAGGTGAATGTTTACACCTCAGGTCACACCTCCCGAGAAACAGACGGAGGGACCAATCGGCATGGTCAGAAGGTATCAGCTCAGGCAATCACCCCTCCCCGTGCCTGGCCTTTACCAGGTGGTACACGCGTGCCTTACATGTCTACCCAGGGCGGGGACTTACGCGTTACCCCGTCACCGGCTACGCGTGCGAACGCGTGGGTCGGCCTTCAGGCACGCACAGGGAGGAAGGAAGAAGAGGAAAAAGAAGACAGACAGGGAGAAAGAGGACAGACTGTCTCAAAAGCCGAGGCGGATACCAGAGAAGGCAAGGAGAAGAAGGCAATGAGAAGAAGGCAATGAGAAGAAGGCAATGAGAAGAAGGCAATGAGAAGAAGGCAATGAGAAGAAGGCAATGAGAAGAAGGCAATGAGAAGAAGGCAATGAGAAGAAGGCAATGAGAAGAAGGCAATGAGAAGAAGGCAATGAGAAGAAGGCAATGAGAAGGTAAGGAGAAGTCAAGGGAAAGAGTAATGAAGACAGTGAGGTGAAGAAGAGCAAAGAAAGGAATCAACAAAAGGAAGGAAGAAACGAGAAGTGAAAAACCAAGAAGACCACAATTATAGGTCGTGGAACCGTCCGTCTCCGGACGCAGGCGCTAACTACCCCCGTGAGGGGGATGGACTTCTTTTAGTCGCCTCTTACGACAGGCAGGAATACCTCGGGCCTATTCTAATCCCCGGACCCGCAGGGGGGACATCAGGAATGTGTACATAAAATATAAAAAATCGATAATCCAATATATAATTGCTGTGAAACTAAAAAAATTCCAATCACTATTTGATCATCTCTTGTGCAGTCAGTACACTGCTGCCTCATGGGATTAATCCCAATTTCTTATTTTAAAAGACAGCTACATGGTGATATAATTAACCTTTTAAATACTTACGATTATTATCATCACGCAAACAGCCGAGCAGATGGCAAGTGTTGCCATCGGTGAGCCTGACGTGACTGCCGCTCTGGCCCTGGCCGACTCTAGCCTTCACTGCTGCTGTTGTGTATCTCGTTATGGTGCCTTGGAAATACCTAATGAACACAGAAAATTAATTAGATCTGTAAATTACTTTACATTAAACTGCATGCAATAAAAGAAAATAATTTAAGAAAATTTCACTAAAATTTAATAGTTACAAAATTTGGTTTGATGACTGCAGCAGTTTCAAATCTCCTGCTTTAGGGTACACAAACAGTAGAAAAAATTACCTCTGACCTATTGGTCAAGAAGGACCCCAAGGCACAGACAATGTTCCCTTCTGAATGGAGGAGGTCATACTCTCGAATGGTACACCTTCAGATATGGATTCATTATCAAACTTTTATCTGCGAAGTCCCCTCCTCAACTCTTGGGAGCCCATTATAGGAATTTTAGAACACCTCTGCATAATGTGTGGTTAATGTTATAAATGTAAACAAGACAACAGTAAAATATCAGTACAACTTTGTTTTGGATTTCCAGATCCTGCATTTTCCCAATATTTACATTATTTTCCATCGGTACCATCATAAACCCTATTCTATCCGTTTCATTAAAATTTTTGCGCTTTTCAACCACTACCACAACCTTGAACATCAATTTTCAAACTAATTTACATGGTAACTAAATTGTGTTATTGCTCTATCTCACATTGTAGGGTAATCCATAGCAAAACTATACAATTTATTTCAGAATCTAAGTCACTTTGGGGTTATTTTGCATTTTTAGAGCTGCTTTCAAAATGGTTTCACAATGTTTGATCACCTGACTGTTGGAGAGACTGTAATACCTCAAGTGTAGTTTACCTAGTAACTAATATTGTAATCTGGTCAGGTTTTCACACCAGTGACTGATTTTAGAATCATAAAAATGAATCTACTGCAGAATTTTCCATAAGCTGCTTCAGGCACTTTTCATTGGTTTGCGCTTTTGAAAAATGGGTGCAGCCTGTGTGAATATTATGAGTTCCACATATTTACATGATGTATAATACTTCATAAATGTTTGGAAGAAATTATTCATTCTGCAGTTACAGAGAGCTACTGCAAGTAAAATTACTAAATTTTTAAAATATATTACATAACATGGGACCTATCTGTTCACACATCACCAGTCGTGCAGTATCTTTTACCTTAAAACAGGAGGTGGTCTTTTACTATGGTGAAATTTGCAGACAAACAGAGTTTACTTGATGTCTGAATAATTATCTCTGTCTTGAAAATGGAAATTTGTGTTAGCTGCCAATAGCTTCTATTTCAAAATATTTTTAACTTTTAACCAACTTTTGACAGTACTATTCCCTAAAATGATATCACTTACCCATTGTTTGTGTGTAGTAGATTAATAATGTAATATAGGCTATTAAATACAGTATTGAGAAGATTTTCCCTATGACAACACTTTTAAATTTTAATAGGATATTTGTTCCTAAGTACATTACCACATGACACATTGGGACAGTTTTTCAAATTTGGGGCAATCTTACTTCTCTGGAGTAATTTTTGTAATTTTAGAATAAGATTGCAATACACAAAGTGAATGCAATAATCCTAAAGTGTACTGCTCTACTCGAAACTGAAAAATAAATAAATAAATAAAACATCAAAAACAGTATTGAAATTACTTTTTCCCCTTAAAGGCAAGTCCTGTGACATTGAAAAATGATACAACAGAAGCATGTGATTAGTTTCTAATAATTACACAATATTATGATTTATGAGTTATTATACAGTGTTTGTGTGGTTTTTCATAACATTAATGAAATTATTTGTCTTTTTGACTGCATCTTAATGCCATTTGGAACTCCCATGCAGTTTTGCAGAATTGTGAAACTTTTTGAAACTTGTGAATGGATGGCTTATCATCGTGATGGATGAAAAAGCATGCACAACTCAGACATCACAAATGTATGTACTTCACAATAAACAACCCATTCATATCATGACAGCCACACCAGTCTGAATGTGCAGGGCTTGGATGTGAATGCATGTGCAAGAAATCAGATGCAGGTATCACTAGTGGAGTGCGGAATGTGACTGGGCATTTTGGCCTGATCTGCTTTCACATCTGGCCAATTGGCCTCCACTTCTGGCCTTATCTACTTTCATGTCCAGGAAATTCACCTCCACTGTCGTAAGTAGTACTTTGCAATCTAACGGCATAAGTGCCCAAAGTGTCACAAGCTATTTCTAAACTCTGGCACCTAAGGTTTCCGGGTAGGAGCTCTGGCATGTGCAGTTATCTTAATTATCATGTAACTAACTTGAAATTTTGTAGGGCTCTGTATATGCTCATTGATTAATTAATTAATACAAAACAGAGTGGTGTAAAATCTAAGAATATCTTAATTGTGTCTATCATGCGTAAATGCAAATAGAGGGGGAGGGGCGGGGGAAGGGGAGGGGGGACGGGGCGTGGGAAGGGAGGGGGGACAGGGCGGGGGAAGGGAGGGGGGAGGCGGCGGGGGAAGGGAGGGGGGAGGCGGCGGGGGAAGGGAGGGGGGGAGGCGGCGGGGGAAGGGAGGGGGGGAGGCGGCGGGGGAAGGGAGGGGGGGAGGCGGCGGGGGAAGGGAGGGGGGGAGGCGGCGGGGGAAGGGAGGGGGAGGCAGCGGGGGAAGGGAGGGGGAGGCAGCGGGGGAAGGGGATGGTGAGGGGGACGGGGAAGGGGAGGGGTGGGGGAGGGGGAAGGGGAGGGGTAGGGGCGGGGTAGGGAAGGGGAGGGGGAGGGGCGGGGTAGGGAAGGGGAGGGGGAGGGGCGGGGTGGGGAAGGGGAGGGGGAGGGGCGGGGTGGGGAAGGGGGAGGGGCGGGGGAAGGGGAGGGGGAGGGGCGGGGGAATGGGAGGGGGAGGGGCGGGGGAATGGGAGGGGGAGGGGCGGGGGAATGGGAGGGGGAGGGGCGGGGGAAGGGGAGGGGGAGGGGCGGGGGAAGGGGAGGGGGAGGGGCGGGGGAAGGGGAGGGGGAGGGGCGGGGGAATGGGAGGGGGGGCGGGGGAATGGGAGGGGGGGCGGGGGAATGGGAGGGGGAGGGGCGGGGGAAGGGGAGGGGCGGGGGAAGGGGAGGGGCGGGGGAAGGGGAGGGGCGGGGGAAGGGGAGGGGCGGGGGAAGGGGAGGGGCGGGGGAAGGGGAGGGGCGGGGGAAGGGGCGGGGGAAGGGGCGGGGGAAGGGGAGGGGAGGGGCAGGGGCGGGGGAAGGGGGAGGGGTGGGTTCGGGGGGAGGGGTGGGTTCGGGGGAAGGGGTGGGTTCGGGGGAAGGGGTGGGTTCGGGGGAAGGGGTGGGTTCGGGGGAAGGGGTGGGTTCGGGGGAAGGGGAAGTGGTGGGGCGGAGGAAGGGGAAGGGGTGGGGGCAGGGGAAGGGGAAGGGGTGGGGGCAGGGGATGGGGAAGGGGTGGGGGCAGGGGATGGGGAAGGGGTGGGGGAAGGGGAGTGGAGGGGGCGGGGGAAGAGGAGGGGAGGAGGCTCGGGGAGGGGAGGGGATGGGCGGGGGGAGGGGTGGGGGCGCGGGGAGGGGAGGGGATGGGCGCGGGAGGGGAGAGGAGGGGGGTGGGGAGGGGAGGGTAGGGGGGAGGGGAGGCTGCGGGTTAAGGGGAAGGGGCGGGTCAAGGGGAGGGGAGGGGAGGGGGCGGGTTAAGGGGAGGGGAGGGGAGGGGGCGGGTTAAGGGGAAGGGGCGGGTCAAGGGGAGGGGAGGGGAGGGGGCGGGTTAAGGGGAGGGGAGGGGAGGGGGCGGGTTAAGGGGAGGGGAGGGGAGGGGGCGGGTTAAGGGGAGGGGAGGGGAGGGGGCGGGTTGAGGGGAGGGGGAAGGGGGAAGGGGAGGGGAAGGGGAGGGGAGGGGGCGGGTTGAGGGGAGGGGGAAGGGGAGGGGAAGGGGAGGGGAGGGGAGGGGGCATTAAAACAAATAGGGAATAAATATGAGAGCTCAAACCAATCAATCATGAAGATGCAATTTTGTTTCCTGAAGGCAGATAAGTGGGTGCTCGCTGTAAATTCTGTTAGATTGAAAACCACAACATTCTATTGGAGGAGATTCATGACAAGGAAAAAAATGAACAGGATGCCACATCAGTGGCTGCTGAGCCCTATCCTTTGAAGACTACAGGGCACAGACGCAGGATCATCCTGCTCCTTGACATCTACAGAAGCATCAGCATTTTTCTACTGTCTGCCTGTGGACTCCAGGGCAGAATAATGCTTGGTGTTGTGCACTGGCAACACAGAGGTTGGCTGTGGGAGGATATCACATGGTGACAACTTAAGGAGAAAACTCATTTGCCTTTGTTTGACTTCTTCTAACCTTTTCAGTTAGGAGATGAAGGTTCGAGTTGGTTGGCTGGAGAGTTGTAGGAAGTCTTTGCAGCAGTATTCCTTCTGTCCTTTCTGGCCTGCTGGTTGTGTAGCTGGTAACTATGCCCCATGGGGAGATTGTCTGGCGGTGTTTTGCACAGCCAGAGAGGGAGAACTACCATGAAGCTGGGTGCTTTCACAGTAGTAAATTTTGAGGTTGCATGTCTGCTTGGTCATGTCCTTCATGGAGTGAAATGTCGCAACAACAGTACTGTAGATACCAGGAAGTAGAACACGGGGTTTCCGACTAGTCAACAACTTACAAGTGACCGGGTAAGGCCCTTTCTCCTTCACCTGGATCTCCTGGACAGCCTACTCATTGAGATACATGGCACAAATGCAGGAGACAGCAGCAGGGTCAACATTGCAGCTGATGCAGCAGGGAGGAGGCTATCAATCATCCTCATGAGCATCCCTACCACAGGTTGCACATTTGGCTGGGACACTGGTAGCATCACATCGGGTTTGGAATTTATGTTCTGACTGTGATAACTTCATAACCTGTTTTGATCTTTGATGGAAGAACCACTATGAAAAGTGGGAAACAGGGTGGGTGTGGGGATGGGATCTCTCCCCCCAACACCAGCTTTTCTGTACCGCAATACATCCTATGTTCCCACAACACTACTTGCGCCAAACTTCATTAGTCACAGTCCTTATCCATCTATCCCTTCCATATTCCCATTCCAGAACTACACAGCTGTCAATCCACCACGACACCCAGTCGTTTCATTTCTCTCCTGTTTCGCTACACGTGTGTGTGTCTAGTGTTGACAAAGACCTTAATGGCCGAAAACTTTAATTGTGATAGTCTTTTTGTTGTGCCTATCTGTGTGTCTGCATGTCTGCCATATGGTGAGAGGCAACTTTCCTTCTCATAATAAGCTCAAACATTTGACTTCCTTATCTCAATCCTCACATGTTTCTTTCATTTCATGTTGCTTTCCAACATTATGCTCAGATATTTAAGTGATATGACTGTGTCAAGCAGGACACTACTAATGCTGTTTCCAAACATTACAGGTTTGTTTTTCCTAGTCATCTGCAGTGACTCACATTTTTAGAATCAACTGCCATTCATTGCACCAATTAGAAATTACGTCCAAGTCATCTTGCATCATCCTGTCCATCCTTGATGACTTGCAGCCTATGCACAATGAGCCTTTATGTTGACCAAGCAGTTAAGGAAACCCCACAGATATTTGGAGTAGGAATTCTATTTCAGGATTAGAAATAATGGTGATATAATTCTGTCAGAGACAGTGAGGGACTGAAAGTAAAGTTGAATGGGATGGACAATCTTGAAAGGAGGGTAAAAGATGAAAGTCAACAAACGTGAAACAAGGTTAATAGAAAGTACTCTAATTTTGTCATGTGATGCTGAGGATAAGGGCACTCTCAAGATTTACCAGTATCTCCAACACTGGAACACTAACTTTGTCAGGCTAAGAATCCTCTAATACGGAACATACATTCTGTGCACACAAATGCTAAGAGTGTACTCAAAGTACGCACAACATGCAGTTCAACAGAGGACTAAGACTGCCCCACATTAGGAAAACAGACATGTCCACATGCAAGCCAAACACAAATGGCTCGGAGAAAAGAAGTCCAAATCAGTGTTCATGAATAGCTATATGTTTTTCTAAGGTCACCATAAATATGTCCTCCAGAGACTACATAACACAACTCAGCAAATTCATATGAGTGCGGATGAGATGGTCCTTTGCAGCACTTTCATCTGCTGTTGCTTTCAGGCCACTTGAAATCATGTTGACATACATATTTATCAATCCATGCCTTCCTCAGCTGTGCCTAGCAACCTCACTGGATGTATTTATGATTACACTGATTGATCCATCTTACATCCAGTAGAATTATAAGGAACTTCATTTAATAATTGGAGAAAGAGATTCATCATAGATATTGGTCTAACCTACAGTCAAAGGCAACAAACCTGGTTGTGTGTGACTGTTTCATGATGATTACAAACATGGGACTCTACACCTAAATTTTTCTCTACTGTATATTTATCATGTCTTCCATGGCTTTTATCAAGCAGTAAGAATCTTTCCTTTCTATTTGTTAATGTTTATGACTAACACTAATGATATTCCAATGAGTCTGCTGCATCTCATTTTAACAAAGTTCATTGTGGCACATACCCACTTATTTCAGGCAACAAGCCAAACTGTTTGTTAACCTGAACTACCATTTTGTGATTTCTGTATTTATTTCCTTTTACTTGTTACTTCTTACCCTTTCCCAGTTTTCATCATGTTTTCCTTCATCAACCTATCCAATTCAACCCACAGCTGCGTGGGAGAGCATCATCAAGTACTTTATCATTACTTGTGACAAAACTCACAAACTGATCCATAATCATTACACGTCTTACTGAAGAGGTGAGTATATTACACCAATAACTACATTTACAAAGAAAAAATTTTTGAGTAGCAGAAAAAACACCCAAACTGCCATTCAGGTAACATTACAACATTGTGAAGACAAGCACTAAACAGGAATTTGGAAATGCCATGCAAACATCATTATCTACTTGTAGACATGTTTTCATATCTAGGAATACAAATACCAATGTCAGTAAGAATATACAATCAGCAAAGTACCTGCAACCTCAGTAATACAGTGCTGTGATCAACATACTAGACTAGACACTCAGTCAAGATGACAGCAGTTCTCTCTCTCCCTGGCTATCCAGACATAGGTATTCTATAACTTCCCCTAAATCACTCTAGGCAAGTACAACCCTGACTTTCTTACCCGTCCTCTCTCATTCCAAGATGGAGTTCAATTTCAAATGGCTCAGGATATTCAACCCTCATCTTCTTTCATTCCTTTCTCCTTCCCTTACTTCTTATCTTAAATGAATATCCACCTCTAACAATACACTACTACTTTTAGCAGTGACTCGCATATCACAGTTTCACACTTAAGGATTTTTGTGTGTGACGATTCCTAAATGGTTAAATGAAGAGACTAGATCTTTGCACAGTTCTGGCCAGTCTTTACATAACTATACCACCCTAGAAAAGTCCATAAATCATTGCTCATTGAACTCAATAAACTCTTTTTAATAATGGAAGCAGCCAAACCACTATGGAAATTACAGCAGCAAAATACTAAAGTCACCAGAGGCCTGTTGAGCTCTACAAAAATTGTGTCCCAGTGGTGAGTTTCAAAACCAGAAAGAATCTGCCCATATGTGGCATGTAATTCACTGTCAGGTTTCAAATAAAATGTCCTTGACAAAGTGTGATACATACCCCAAGTCTCTTCCAGTTAGCATATTTTCACAATCACTGTTAATATGCTGTGCAACACCGCTGTGAATGAAACACCATTCCAAGGAGACTTTATAGAGGATAGACCCCTTTTTGAAAGTCTGTTCCAGAAGAAACTATTTGCTTTTTACTTCTCTTTATCTTCTATCCAATTATCTTATAACCATGTATTGATTACTAGACATACTCAAATCTGTTTTGAAAGTTGGCTCAATCCTTCACATCCAATGAAAAACAGGTACCTGACAATATTTCACTAAATATGTGTAATACTACTCATTTATATAAGGATCACCACTAGTGGAGTTAAATCATTGAATCACATGAAAAACACATTACATGGAAGTGCTCAACCTGAGGGATTTTTTTTTTTTTACACTTTTGGCCACAAATAATAGTTTATAATGCTATTCAATGACACTTAATTCTTGCATAGGCGTTGCTACAGTTTTAAAATGTGTTTCATTTTAGAATGCATTAAACCGTCTGTATCCTTGATAAATAAAATATGAAATTACTATTTTGTTGTAAACCACACATTAGATTCTATTTATTTACAATTGTGTAACTATATCCTCTTCAGTCATTTGTATAGATTTTTGGGTGGTTCGAAACTGGAAAATTTTTAATATTTTGAATCGTATTTTTCATCACCTTCCTTATGATAATTGCATATCAACTGCAAGCTGAATGTTACGCTTCAAAACACAATTATTTCACCCTGAGGGTGTGCCCCCCCCTGGCCCACAGATGTGTGTCCACCATTATGTACTTACGAATACCACAAGGGCATCAATGTTATGAACACGATACAGTATACAAACAGTTTGTTGATACGCAAATAGTTACATGTTCCACCAGGGGGCGCCAGCAAAATGTCTGTGCAGTGCTGACACCAGGTAACAGAGGTCACTGCTATCAAGGAAACACATTCCAACTGCATGTGATGTTATGTACATGTTTCTATCTGCTGGAAATGTCCTGGCTAAATCTCATAGCCACAAATCTCAATTAGAAAAGACCAGCCTTGATGCTCCATTCTACACCACACTGTCACTTCACTGCACTGCATCATGGTATACTAAACAGTATCATCCCCCCCCCCCCTTTCTTACCACCGCACTCCACCACCACAACCTGTGGACACCATTCCTAATAGCCACTCAGCATGAAGCACCCTAAAAGCACTAGGGTGGAGGACACGGAGCGACAAAGGACATGTGCTGAAACCTACAGACAAGTATAAAACACACTATCATGGATAAAACATAAAACTAAAGCTGCTGTGGAGGCGTTGTCACCCAACACCAAAGGCAGGGTGCTGGGAAAGTTAAAAGTCTGCCACAGAGGGGCTAAAAGTGGGCAGCCCACTAATAGGTGGACAACTATCACTTGGGAGCCACAGTGACACTGAGGTGGGTCTTCACGATGGGGTATTTAACCATGCCTTTGCCACGTATGGCCAATACGGAGCTGGCAGAGGACAACTGCTTCCCTGTGAGAGGCCTGGATGAAAAACTTCCACACATTCATAGTCTCCTTAATGACATGCAGTTTGTTTCGCATGCTGTTATGCCATTCCATCTCCCAAAGGAGGAAAACACTGTGGTGTAAGAAATAACGCAGGTCAGCTTCAGAGGTGCCTATCCCCAGAAGTGGTTTCTGCATTGCCTGTTTGTCCAGCCTCTTGGCATTGACATTGCCAGGGATCCCAACGTGTCCAGGGGTCCACATTAACACCTTGGAATGGCGGGACTGTTCCAGGACATAGATGGAGTCCTGAATGGACGCTACCAGAGGGTGGTGAAGGTAGCACTGGTTGATAGCTTGTAGGCTGCTCAATGAGTCAGTACACAGGAGAAATGACTCACCAGGGCATGAGCGGAAATGCTCAAGAGCACGAGATATGGCCGCCAGCTCTGCAGTGAAATCACTAAAGCAAACTGGCAAGGAATGCTGCTCAACATGTCCTCCATGAACATATGCAAAGCCTACATGACCATCAGCCATTGAGCCGTCGGTGTGAAACACTTCAGAGGCCCGGAACACATCAAGAATCGAGGAGATGTAACTGCGGAGAGTGGCAGGGTTAACGGAGTCCTTAGGGCCATGCAAAAGGGCTACACGAAGCTGCGGCCAGGTGTACACCGTGGAGGCATATGTGAACAGACTGCAAGTAGAGGTGGTAAAGGGAAGGACTCCAGTTCGGAGAGAAGGGACTGCACGCGAACTGCTATTGTTAGCCCTAACATGGGCCGCCGATGCAGGAGATGGAATGCCACCGGCGGGAAAAGAAGATGGTTATTTGGATTGTCAGGAGAAACAATGAATCTGTGCTACATCGAGCAGTTTCACACGTCTGATCTGCAGTGGAGGGAAATCAGCCTCCACCAGTACGCCAGTCACCAGACCCGTCCTAAAAGCCCCTGTCACTAATCAAACCCCACAGTGGTGCACAGGGTTGAGTAAATGCAATGCTGAAGGCACTACCAAACCATAAACCACACTCCCATAGTCAATTCGGGATGGGAAAAGGGCTCTGTAGAGCTGCAGCAGTGTACAGCGATCTGCAACCCAATTGGTGTTGCTCAGGCAACGGAGAGCACTGAGGTGCTGCCAGCACTTCTGGTTATGCTGACGAAGATGAGGGAGCCAAGTCAATCGAGTGTCGAAAACCAGCCCTAGGAATTGATATGTCTCCACTAAGGTGAGTGGATCATCATTAAGCTAAAGTGTGGGTTCCGGATGAATGGTACTATGCTGACAGAACTGCACGAGAGACAACTTTGCAGCTGAAAACTGGAAGTCATGTGATAGAGCCCATGACGGCGCCTTGTAGATGGCTAACTGGAGGTGCCACTCAGCAACAACAGTACTGGAGCAGGAATACGAAATGCACAAGTCATCTGCATACAGAGAAGGTTAGACGGAGGTTCCCACAGCCGCTGCTAGATCATAAATGGGCACTAAAAATAGAGACACTCAATACAGAGCCCTGTGGAACTCAATTCTCCTGGATATGGGTGAAACAATGGGAGTCACCAACTTGGACATGGAAAGTACGGAGCGAAAGGAAGTGTGGGATAAAAATTGAGAGTGGTCCCCAGAGATACCACTCATTCAATGTGGCAAGGATATGAGGTCACCAAGTCATATCATAAGCTTTACGTCAGTCAAAAAAGACAGTAAGCAGAAGTTTCCATCTGGAAAAGGTTGTTCAGATGGCAGACTCGATGGACACGAGATTATCAGTGGTAGAGCGAACATGGCGGAAGCCACACTGACATGGAGCCAGCAAACCACATGATTCCAGTACCCAACCCAACTGCTGACATACCGTACGCTCCAGCAGCTTACAAAGAACGTTGGTGGCTATCCACATTAAGCTGGTTTTTACAGGGTTTGAGCACTAGAATGATGGCACTCTCCTGCCATTGTGGTGGAAAGATGCCGTCACACAACATACGGTTGAAGATTACAAGGATTTGTTGTTTGTGGTTGGATGATAAATGTTTAATCATCTGGCTGTGGATGCGATCAGGCCTAGGAGCCATGTCGGGGATATGTGCAAGGGCACTGGGGAGCTGCCACTCTGTAAATGGAGCGTTATCAGATTCACTGCAGCGTTTAGTGCATGAGAGGACGTTCCCTTCCAGCTGATGATTGAGTGCGGAAAAGGCTGGCGGGAAATTTTCCGATTGACAATCCCGAGCAAAGTGATCACCAAAGTGTTTGGAAATCGCATTTGCGTTGGTACATAACTCGCCATTTATGGTAACCACAGGGATAGCTGTTAGGGCCTGGTACCTGAAAAGACGTTTGATCTTTAACCTGACTTGGGAAGGTGACGTGTGGCACCCAACAGTGGAGACGAATCACTCCCAACACTCCTTCTTCCTTTGTTTGATAAGGCAGCGAACACGGGCACAGAGCCATTTAAAGGCTATGAGGTGCTCCAGGAAAGTGTGCCACTTCCACAGCTGTAGAGATCACTGAAGCTTCTTAAATGTTTCAGTGACTTCCGTCAACCTCCAAGGGAAACATTGCTGCCGCAGAAACATTTATGCTAGTCACCTGCTTAACCATCAGTTCCATGTTACGGTGTAGGGGAGATAAAGCAATGACAGCAGAGGTTAAAGTTCCCCAGTCTGCTCTGCTCAAAGCCTATCTGGGCACGCATCAATGTGCCTGACGCTGGAGCAGTGACAGGAAGATGGGGAAGTGGTCGCTACTACACAGGTCGTGATGTGCTCTCCAGTGGATAGATGGGTGAAGTCCTGCGCTGCAAATTGATAAATCAATGGCCGAGTAACTACCACAAGCCACACTGAAATGTGTAGCGGCCGCAGTATTTAAGAGGCAGAGGTCGAATTGCAGCAGTAAAGTTTCAACATCTCTGCCATGGCCAGTAGGCATGGTACCACTCCACAAGAGGTTATGGGCATTAAAATCCTCCAGAAGTAGGAAAGGTTTAGGGAGTTGATCAAGCATTCCAGTTAATACATTCAGGGGTACTGCGCAATCTGGAGTAAGATTTACACTGCAGAAAGTTATTTCCTGCGCTGTCCTTATTCTGACAGCCACATCTTCAAGAGCTATTTGAAGCACATATTCAATACACACCGAATTTAGGAAACATACGCAAACTCCACCTAACTCTCTATTATAGTTGCTACGGTTCCTGTAATATCCCTTATAGCCATGGAGGGCATGAATCCGCATTGCTGGGAACCTGGTTTCCTGGGGGGCAATGTATATAGCAGGTGTAAAGCTTAACAGTAGTTGTAGCTAAGCCAGGCATTGGAAAAAAACACCGCAATTCCACCGGAGGATGACATCGTGAGACTGCGAAGGCATGGAACATTCAATGCTGCCACAGATTCATTGCCTGATTAGTCTATATCCTTTGTGTCTGTGGGCCTGGTGAGATCAAGGGCCTCAGCGGACGGCAAAATCTCCACTTCATCATCAGCTGCAGAGCTTGTAGGTAGCAGTTGTGTTGGTGCCCCTGCCATTTCCTTGGTCTTAGGCATTTTCTTTTTGGATTTCTCTCGCTGCTCTTTGGGTTTCCCTGGCTGGGAAGATTTCACTGGCTCAGTCTCTGGGACTGAGGATGAGCGTGAAGCCGTACTACCAGCTGCTTTTGGGATCTTCAATGACTTGCAGGTGTCATCTTTCCCACTAGAAGAAACCTCGGAAGGGAGTGACACAAGGGACCCCTTCCTAGTGCTAGAAGCCAAAGAAGACTTACGCTTCTCTGGATTAGAAGTGGGGACATACGTCGCCGATGGCTGGGGAGGGAGGGGGGAGGTATTGGTCCTTAAGTAGTTCGCACATGAGCAACAGTGAGGGCAATGACCCCTACCATCAAGGGGGCAGGTGTAGTCTTCCAGCTCTAAGAGGTGACCTGGGTTTGCGGAGCTGATGGTGCCAAAACTACTGTAACTGCAGTGTAAGATGTTGTCATACACACAGAATGCAGGTGCTCGATTTGTATCTTAGCCTCAGATGATGGTTAGTCTGTTCAGGGCCTTGTACTCCACGATTTTCCTTTCTGTCTGGAGAATCCAGCAGTCAGGTGAGCTAGGCAAATGGTGCTCTCCACAGTTGATGCAGATGGGAAATGGGGGCATGGAGTATTGGGACGTGATGTACTTCTGGAATCTCGGCATGTGGCGCAGGAAGACATATGGGCAATCTTCCAGTACTTAAAGCACCACACTGGGGGAGGGATATAGTGTTTACATCACACCTGTAGACCATCACCATCACCTTCACCTTCTCGGGTAATGTATTACCATCAAAGGCCAAGATGAAGGCACCACTGGCAACCTGATTATCCTTCAGACCCCGGTGGACACACCGGATGAAATGTACACTCACCACTCTAAATTGGCGCGCAGCTCATCGACGGACAGCAAAAGAAGGTCTCTGTGAAATATGATACCCTGGACCATATTTAAGCTCTTATTGGGTGTGACATTTACAGATATATCCCGCAGCTTGTCACAAGCGAGTAATTCCCATGAGGATGATGTTTTAATCAAGACTGACCCAGGTCTCATTTTGGACAAGCCCTCCACCTCCCCGAACTTGTCCTCTAAATGCTCAACAATAAACTGAGGCTTCATCATCGTGAAAGGTTCCCACCAGCTCTCAAACATACAAGGTACTGGGGCAAATAAGATCTTCTGCCTTCCTTAGCCTGACATTCCTCCCATGGTGTGGCCAGTGAGGTGAACAATTTTCTGTCATACTTCTGTGCGTTGAATTGAGCTAGTGATCGCTTAGAGGCTGCTGGTGTTTCACCACCAGCAATAGACGATGGACTACACTTCATCGCGTGTCATCTGCCATGATGCCACCCACTCCGACAAGGGCCCTACCCACAGCCACCACCCACCCTCAGCAAAAGCCACCTGACAGGATGGACATTGCCGGGAGTCCCGATGCCCCACGGGGATGGACATCTACTCCTTGGAATACATGGGGAGTTAACGGTGCAGGCATCAGCAGAGTGATCCCTGTGTGGTCAGGGGGCTACTACCAACAGGGTACATGGCAACCACAAAAAAAATGGTTCAAATGGCTCTGAGCACTATGGGACTCAACTGCTGAGGTCATTAGTCCCCTAGAACTTAGAACTAGATAAACCTAACTAACCTAAGGACATCACAAACATCCATGCCCGAGGCAGGATTCGAACCTGCGACAGTAGCGGTCTTGCGGTTCCAGACTGCAGCGCCTTTAACCGCACGGCCACTTCGGCCAGCACATGGCAACCACAGCACAACATATTGGCTACCATGTTGGATATCAGGTGCAAAGAAGTCCATGGTCATTGTCGATGCAGAAATCGACACTGCATAGTGAATAGTGTCCTTGCCCAGGGGATGGAGAATGGGCATGACTGCAATGCAACGACAAGAAAGTGGGCTAAAGATGTCAATGCACAATGGACACCATGCACTTTGTAAGGCGCCCTTCCCAAGTTGGCTCACTCTTCAGGAAAATTTTGAAGATTGGAGGTCAGATCTTACAGGGGACCATCACATAAAGGCAGGAATACCTCTGGCCTATTCCAATCCCCAGACCCACAGGGGCAAAAAATCATAAGAGTGAGCAAAACATAATACAGAAAGCTAGGTGGTAGTTTGTTTAGGAACTATGTTGTTCAAGTGCCTCTAATGCAGTTAAATTTTTACATCATTGTTTGCTATGATATGGAGACAAATGGTGGATTATATACCCATTATATCAGTTCAGTGAATTGAACCTGAACCAACATGTAATTGTGACCTTTTTTTTCCTGATTATTGATTTTTCAAGCTGATTCTGCATTTTGTAATCTAGATCATTAGATAAAAAAGGAGTTTAAAACTGATCATTTTACAAAGACATAGCTCATGTGCTTGTACTGAATTGTACCATATATGTCTGTGTGTGTTGATAAAAAAAATGCTTCTGCTAGAAAAACATGTTCTTCAGTAATGCAGTGACTATTGTGTTAGCCTCCAAAATGGAAAGAGTGTTATATTTATGCACTGTATTAATAGGCAATGGTATTGCACATAAACAATGTAGATTTGAAAAGTTCCAGTTGCAAGAGAGCACTTGCATGGCCATCATCAGGTCCATTTGTTCTGTTTCAGTGATGAACCAGTGATTGTTGACTTTTGAAGTTGAGTAGTGCCAGTTATTGTAAAACCTACAATATTACAAAATCTGTAAAATCAGACTTCTATTTTTATTATTGGTTTAAATGCAAACAGATTAGAGGGTACAGTGGAATTCCAGATCAACAGAAACATCCCCTTGATGAAAAGAAGTTTTCAAAAAGTCACAATGCTCAGGAAAATTAGAAATATTTTTACTTTTCCTTTCCACCCTGAAAATCTGTAACTAATTATTCAAATATTTTCATTCCAATACCCAAATTATTATTTTAGCTGCTGGCATCTCTCTTCATTATGCAACCATAGCATCCTGTGAGGCTCCTTTTGAAGAGAGATTAAGGCTGTGATTAAGATTGTTATCAAGTCAATTGTACTTTGGTCTGCAGAACATCACAGTTTCTTGTGATCTTCCTTAACAGTGCAGCTAATAAGCAAAATGGGCTGGAGGGAAGAAGAAAAACAGCAAGCGTTTGTAAATACACATTTGTATGTAACGAGAAAAGTTAATTTTAAAAAAGTGATAAATGAAGAATGGTCATAATCAGGTGTAACATTGCTTCAGCTATACCTGCGCCCTTCGAAGTGGAGGTTGCCTGCCTCCAATACAGGGAACCAGTCAACCAGTGTTATTTCTTCTTCCTGAAATAAATTTGTTCTGTTTAGGTTCTATAACAACAAATAAGCAAATTTACAAAAGTTACATAATATTATAATATATCATATTTGAAGCAATTTGCCAATCATTGCATCAGTTCAAAAACTTATCAACACTTTATGTGTTTTTTTTTTTTTTTTTTTTTTTTTTTTTTTTGTGGTTTTCGGGCGCACAACTTCAATGGTCATTAGCGCCCTGACTACTCTAAGAATGCACCGCGAGGCACAAGTTGACAACAACAACTAAAAGGGAAAACACAATAAAAGACAGACTGACAGGCATAGGATTAAAAAACATCATCAAATGTCCTTAGCGAGGTGTGTCAAATTGATAAAACAAAGAACACGAGCAGCTGCTCGTGGGTCATCCGCTAAAATGGCATCGAAAGTATTAGGCAGGTTAAGATCGAGGCGCAGTGTGTTAAGATCAGGACAGGACATTAAAATGTGTCTAACCGTCAGCAAGTGCCCACATGGGCAGAACGGCGCCGGCGCAGCTGTCAGCAGATGGCGATGGCTGAACCGGCAGTGTCCAATTCTTAACCTTGCTAAAACGACCTCCTCCCGCCGAGAAGGGCGTGAGGAGGACGTCCAAGCCACGGGAAGAGGTTTTAAGGCCCGAAGCTTGTTGTCGGTAAGTGCAGCCCAATCGGCATGCCACAGCGACACAACGCGCCGACAAATGACCCTGCTAAAATCGGACGAAGGGACACAACAAGAAGCTGTCTGAGGCTGGAGGACCGCAGCCTTGGCCACGGCATCTGCAGCTTCGTTCCCAGGGATACCGACATGGCCAGGAACCCACATAAAGCTAACCGGCGTACCGACGTCCACCAGCTGCTGAAGAGAGCGTTGGATCCGGTGTACGAAAGGGTGAACCGGGTACGGATCACTGAGGCTCTGGATGGCGCTCAGGGAATCTGAGCAGATGACATAAGCAGAATGTCGGTGGCAGCAGATGTAAAGAACAGCCTGGTAGAGGGCAAAGAGCTCAGCTGTGAAGACCGAACAATGGCCATGGAGCCGGTATTGGATACTTTGTGCCCCGACAATAAAGGAACACCCGACCCCGCCATTGGTCTTAGAGCCATCTGTATAAATGAAAGTCATGTTGTTGAACTTCGAACGAAGTTCCAAAAAACGGGAGTGGTAGACCGAACCGGGGGTGACCTCTTTTGGGAGCGAGCTGAGGTCGAGGTGAACGCGGACCTGAGCCTGGAGCCAAGGTGGCGTGCGGCTCTCGCCCACTCGAAAGGTTGCAGGGAGTGAAAAATGAAGGTGTTGAAGGAGGCGACGAAAGCGAACTCCAGGGGGTAGCAAGGCAGAGACATACAACCCGTATTGAAGGTCAAGAGAGTCGTCAAAAAAGGAACGATAAGACGGATGGTCGGGCATTGACAGTAGCCGACAGGCATACCGACAAAGCAGTATATCGCGCCGGTAGGTGAGTGGCAATTCGCCAGCGTCAGCATGAAGACTCTCTACGGGACTGGTATAAAATGCTCCGATCGCAAGTCGTAAACCCCGATGTTGTATGGAGTTGAGGCGGCGTAAGATGGATGGCCGTGCAGAGGAGTATACGAAGCTCCCATAATCCAGCTTGGAGCGGACGATCGACCGATATAGACGAAGTAGGACGGTTCGATCCGCTCCCCACGACATACCACTGAGAACACGGAGGACATTTAAAGAACGGGTACAACGGGCGGCCAAATATGACACATGTGGAGACCAGCTAAGTTTCCTGTCAAAGGTAAGGCCTAAAAATTTGATTGTCTCCACGAGTGGGAGAGCAACGGGACCGAGTCGTAAGGACGGTGGGAGAAACTCTTTGTAGCGCCAGAAGTTAATACAGACCGTCTTCTCGGCAGAAAAACGGAAGCCATTGGCGACACTCCAGGAGTAAAGACGGTCAAGAGAACGCTGAAGACAGCGCTCCAGGACACGTGCACACTGCGCGCTGCAATAGATGGTAAAATCGTCCACGAAAAGGGAGCCTGATACATCAGCTGGGAGGCAATCCATTATTGGATTGATCGCGATGGCGAAGAGAGCGACGCTCAAAACTGAGCCCTGTGGCACCCCATTCTCCTGGCGAAAGGTGTCGGAAAGGACAGAACCCACACGTACCCGAAACTGTCGATCCATTAAAAAGGAATGAATAAAAAGAGGGAGGCGACCGCGAAAGCCCCATGTATGCATGGTGCGGAGAATGCCCGCCCTCCAACAGGTGTCGTAAGCCTTCTCCAAATCAAAGAACACAGCCGCGGTCGGGCGCTTCCGCAAGAAGTTATTCATAATGAAGGTCGACAAGGTAACCAGATGGTCAACAGCAGAGCGGCGCCTTCGAAATCCACATTGTACATTGGTAAGTAGGCGTCGAGACTCGAGCAGCCAAACCAATCGAGAGTTAACCATTCGCTCCATCACTTTACAGACACAGCTGGTAAGCGAGATAGGTCGATAACTGGAAGGCAAGTGCTTGTCCTTCCCCGGCTTAGGAATCGGGACAACAATAGACTCGCGCCAGCATGCGGGAACATGTCCCTCAATCCAGATGCGATTGTATGTACGAAGAAGAAAACCTTTACCCGCAGGAGAAAGGTTCTTCAGCATCTGAATATGAATAGAATCAGGCCCTGGAGCGGAGGACCGTGATCGGCCAAGTGCGGTTTCGAGTTCCCGCATGGTGAATGGGGCATTATAACTTTCACAATTCGAGGAGCGGAAGTCAGGGTGCCTAGCCTCCTCTGCCTGTTTGCGGGGGAGGAAGGCAGGGTGGTAATGAGCGGAGCTCGAAACCTCGGCGAAAAAGCGGCCGAAGGCATTGGAGACAGCCTCAGGGGCCACAACGACTTCATTCGCGACCTTCAAGCCAGAAACTGGGGAGTGGACCTTAGTGCCAGATAGCCGGCGCAGGCTACCCCAGACAACAGAAGAAGGGGTAGAACTGTTGAAGGTGCTTGTGAAAGCAGCCCAGCTGGCTTTCTTGCTTTCTTTAATAATACGACGACACTGAGCACGTAATCGTTTATAATTAATACAATTCGCCACTGTAGGGTGGCGCTTAAAGGTGCGTAAAGCACGTCGACGAGCACGTAAAGCAACTCTACATGCTGCGGTCCACCAGGGGACCGGTACGCGACGTGGAGAAGAAGTAGGGTGAGGGATGGAATATTCAGCAGCAGCGAGAATGACTTCCGTGAGGTGTGCGACCTGACGATCGCAGCTTGTGAAGGTTTGATCCTGAAAGGTAGCCCTGGAAGAGAAGAGCTCCCAGTCTGCCTTGGAGATGGTCCAACGAGAGGAGCACGGAGAGGGAGTATGCTGCAGGAGATGGATAACACACGGGAAATGGTCGCTCGAATATGTATCAGAAAGTGCATACCACTCAAACCGGCGTGCAAGTTGGGGAGTACATATAGAGAGGTCTAAATGGGAATAGGTGTGAGATGTGTCCGAAAGAAAAGTAGGGGCGCCAGTATTGAGGCAGACAAGATCGAGCTGGTTGAAAAGGTCTGCTAACAAGGAGCCCCTCGGGCAGGATGCTGGAGAGCCCCAAAGGGGATGGTGGGCATTGAAGTCTCCAGTTAACAAAAATGGTGCAGGTAGCTGAGCAATAAGTTGCATCACGTCTGCCCTGGTAACGGCAGATGACGATGGAGTGTAAACGGTACAAAAGGAAAACGTAAAAGTGGGGAGAGTAATGCGGATGGCAACTGCCTGCAGGCCGGTGTGCAACGTGATGGGATCGTAGTAAATATCATCCCGGACCAGCAACATAACCCCTCCATGAGCTGGGATACCTACCACAGGGGGTAGGTCAAAACGCACAGAGGTGTAGTGTGCCAAGGCAATTTGATCGCATGGGCGTAGCTTCGTTTCCTGGAGGGCTACGACAAGCGGACGGTGCAAGCGGAGCAGCAACTTCAAGTCCTCTCGGTTGGAGCGAATGCTGCGAATATTCCAGTGAATAAGTGCCATCGTAAGAAAAGAAAGATGAGAGAAGTGGTCACCTCGAAGGCCGCTTAGGGCCTGGCTTCGAGCGAGCACTGCCGCCGCTATCAGTAGGCAGACAGTCATCGTCCATTGGGTCTATAGGGTCATCGGCCATCTCGGGAGGATGGCCGGGAGGGGGAGCTTCCTCCGCCAGTGAACGGCCAGATGTACGGCGACCAGCGGTGCGGCCAGGCGAAACGGATGACGGCCTGGGGCGGCAGCCGCTGGGTGGAGCAAGAGAAGAAATGCGCCGTGGCGGGGAAGGAGAACTGTGCTTCCTATGCGCCTTTTTGGAAGGACGTGTAGTGGAAGTACCGGTCGAAGGCTGTGAGGTCGAGGTACGGAGGAAGTCTGCACGGGATGGTTCCTTCTTGAAGGCCCGTGCATCTGACTTCGGTGTCTTCGTTTTAGCAGAAGCTGAAGAAGGTGCTCGTGTCTGTGGGGTGATGGGAGGAAGAGGAGTCGTCGACCGCGCGATCTTAGCACTGGCCGAACGGACGACCGTGGTGCTGAAGGTCAGATCGCATGTCTGGGTTGCTACCTCCCGGGTAGTCCGAGGAGAGGCGAGGACAGTACTGTATTTCCCCGCTGGGAGCAGCGTGGGCTTCCTACTAGCCAATAGCTTGCGAGCAGCCGAGGTGGACACTTTCTCTTTGACCCGAATTTCCTGGATACAGCGTTCTTCCTTATAGACAGGACAGTCGCGGGAGGATGCTGCATGGTCACCCTGACAGTTCACACAACGAGGAGACGGAGGTGGACAGTCACCCTCATGGGCATCCCTGCCACAGGTGACACATTTAGCCGCATTGGAACAAGACTGTCGAGTGTGATTGAAACGCTGACACTGGTAGCAGCGCGTAGGTGTCGGGATATAGGGGCGAACAGAAATAACCTCGTAGCCCGCCTTGATGCGCGATGGCAGCTTAACACTATCGAAGGTCAAGAAAATTGTCCGGGTCGGTACAAGGTCATTGTTGACCTTTTTCATGACCCTATGGACAGCCGTCACGCCCTGCTCAGCGAGGAATGATTGAAGCTCCTCGTCAGTCAATCCGTCGAGGGAGTCAGTATAGACCACACCACGAGACGAATTCAAAGTTCGGTGGGCCTCCACCCGGACAGGGAACGTGTACAGGAGGGTGGCCCGAAGCAGTTTTTGTGCCTGAAAGGCATTCTCAGTTTCCAGTAATAAGGTGCCGTTACGCAACCTGGTACAGGATTTGACAGATCCGGCTATGGCATCTACGCCCTTCTGAATAACGAAAGGGTTGACAGAGGAAAAATCCTTTCCGTCCTCAGTTCGAGAAACTACGAGGAACTGTGGGGCAGGCGGTAGTACTTTTGTCACTGTTGGCTGGTCACGTTTCCGTTTTTGGGTCGAAGTCGAAAGAGATGGAGTAGAATCCATTGCGGAGGAATCCCCCATGATTGCCAGCGTCTCCGATGGCGCGCTCCTTCCTTGTGGGGACCCTCTCAGAGGGCACTCCCGCCTTAGGTGAATGTTTACACCTCAGGTCACACCTCCCGAGAAACAGACGGAGGGACCAATCGGCATGGTCAGAAGGTATCAGCTCAGGCAATCACCCCTCCCCGGGCCTGGCCTTTACCAGGGGGTACGCGCGTGCCTTACATGTCTACCCAGGGCGGGGACTTACGCGTTACCCCGTCACCGGCTACGCGTGCGAACGCGTGGGTCGGCCTTCAGACACGCACAGGGAGGAAGGAAGAAGAGGAAAAAGAAGAGAGAGAGGGAGAAAGAGGACAGACTGTCTCAAACGCCGAGGCGGAGACCAGAGAAGGCAAGGAGAAGAAGGCAATGAGAAAGCAAGGGGAAGAAGGCAATAAGAAGGCAAGGAGAAGAAGGCAATGAGAAGGCAAGGAGAAAAAGGCAATGAGAAGGCAAGGAGAAGGCAAGGGAAAGAGTAAGGAAGACAGTGAGGTGGAGAAGAGCAAAGAAAGGAACCAACAAAAGGAAGGAAGAAACGAGAAGTGAAAAAACCAAAAAAACCACGATGATAGGTCGTGGAACCGTCCGTCTCCGGACGCAGGCGCGAACTACCCCCGTGAGGGGGATGGACTCCTTTTAGTCGCCTCTTACGACAGGCAGGAATACCGCGGGCCTATTCTAATCCCCGGACCCGCAGGGGGGACTTTATGTGTTTATGCAGTACTTCATAACAGACAACTGTCATTTGTGAAAAGACTGAAGATCTATTAATATTGATTGTCTGGTCATCACCATATAATGTAATGAGGATCATAACACATTTTCCTTGCCGGAAGCTAGTACTTACTTCCGTACCTACCTTTTTTGCGTTAAGGCACAGACCTGACTGTGTTCGTAAGTACCCATGTCATAACCTTAGAACACCTTTATGCGAAAGATGTTAAGAGCAACTGTATGTTAAGCTCAATCAACAGAAGGAAAGAGCTAAAATCAAGAACTACTACTTGAAGAAACATCAATAAAATATGCCGTAGTGGCAGCAGAGATCCCTAAACAAACATTAAATGTCCTTTGCAAAATTGCTATCATTTATATAAACTATCTGCACGTTGCATGCCAAAATAACCAGTAACTCAGGTGGAAAACATACAATTAAACATAAGCAGTTCAGAAAAGGATATCGGATCAGAAAATAGCAAACCATCAAGTTATTATTATGACCAACGCAAAGTGGTGGGAGATCACCACTCAACAAATGGTGATGGCTAAAGAGACAGTGCCCAATAAACAACCTAGTTAAAATGATCATCTTGCAGTGAAAGAGCCAAGAGGTGGCCAGCCGAACCGTTGGGAGAGGTTAAGTCAATGGAGCTTGTTCCAGTAAAGAGAAAACCAGTGGTGATGCAAAAGTGACACCATCTACCAACAGACAGCAACAAGAAGATCATCTGAATCAATGGAAGAGCTGGCAGGTTGAGGTAGGACTGCAGTCTTGTCACACATGAGAACAATGTGACGAGGAACCCACAAGAAAATCATAGTGGCTCCCTCAAAAACAACAACTGTAAGCTTCCTTGGACTCTTCCAGCACAATGAGGATCTGAAGGCTTGTGAGAGAATTGGAGCATATGACACAATTAAAAGGTGTATATTGTGAGATGTGCTAGGTGGTCCGAAAGAGCACAAAGAGCTCTGCTTTAAAAATCTAGCAGTTTGCAAGAAGATCGTACCAAAAATGGTCAGTGCCAACGATAAGGCACACCAAACACCATGGACTGCGAGTCGTCAGTCTACATGAATATGCTACCACTAAATTGGGTGCAAAGGTTGAGGAGCTAACAGCAATAGATCAAATCCATTTGCCTCCCGAGGAAAATACTTTGAAGTCCAAGATAAACACGGGCAGCTACATGAAGCGAAAGTGGTGAAGGACTCACACCAAACAGGAATGCGGCAGACTGCACGAAGCTAAGCTGTTGGAGCAGTAGCCAAAAGCGAACTCTGGAAGGTAATACGAGAAAAATGTGGCCTGTACTGGCAGTTGAAGGAGGCATCAAAATAAAGGGCACAAGATGGGTGGCTGGGCACAACACAACAAATGGCAATCATATCCACTGAGGAGAAGATCATGCCCGTAGGACAGTTCCAGTTAGGCAGCTTCTGCATAGAAGCTCTCAACCAGACTAGTGTAAAGGTTGCCAGTGGCCCAACATACTCCACAACAGTAGACTGTGTTATGACCATGAATAAATGAAACCCATATAGTCTAGTTTCAAATGGACATGGGATTGGTATAAATGGAAGATGTAACGATAGTGGAAGAAACCCACTGTGACACTAGAAATTCATACAAACTGTTTTTTTCAATAGAAAAGCAAAAACAATTTTTGATCCTGCACAAGTAGAGGATCAAGACATTACCAAGGATACAAGTCCATGGAGAACTGCTTAAGATAGCTAAGTCATTGACCAATAAGGAAGTTGGATATGCCTGTGGGAAAACAGATCATGGAAGTGTTAATGGGGACAGCAAAGATGGTCAGTTGGATCTACATCTACATCTACATCTACATCTATATCTACATCCATACTCGGCAAGCCACCTGACGGTGTGTGGCAGAGGGTACTTTGAGTACCTCTATCGGTTCTCCCTTCTATTCCAGTCTCATATTGTTCGTGGAAAAAAGGATTGGTTGGTTGGTTTAGAAGCAGGAGAAGGAACCAAACTACAAGGTCATCGGTCACTTGGTCTTAATAAAATAATGCCCCAAGTGTGAGGATAAAATGGACGAAACATATAACACAAAACAGAAAGAAAGAAAAAGCCAAAACAGTGAAGAGGCGGCAACGAATACTAAGAGAAAAAAAAAGGGTACAGAAAAGAAACAGAAATACGCTAGAAACAAAAGACAGTAAAACATAAAAGCAGATTACAGTGGCTGACCAACCACAAGAATAAAAAGGGAAAGCCAGCCACTCTGTAATACATTAAAACCTCCACCCTAAAAGCACTAGGGTGGAGGACACAGACCAACAAAATACATGCACTCAAACCTACACTGAATTATGAAACACACTCTCACGAATATAACGTAAACAAAAACTGCAGTGGAGGCATTCTCGCCCAACAACAAAGGCAGGGTACTGGAAAAGTTAAAAGTCTGTCACAGAGGGGCTAAAAGTGGGCAGTACAGCAAGAGGTGGGCAACTGTCATTTGGGAGCAACAGCAACACTGAGGTGGGTTCTCGAGACGGTGTAGGTGACCATGTGTTAGCCACATATGGCCAGTGCTGAGCCGGCAGAAGACAGCCGATTCCCTGCAAGAGGCTTGCATGGAACACTTCCACACATTTATAGTCTCCTTAATGACATGCAGTTTGTTGTACATGCTGTTATGCCATTCCGTCTCAAAATGCCGGAAAACCCTGTGATGTAAGGCATAACATATTTCAGCTTTGGAGAAGCCTATCTCCAGAAGAAGTTTCTACATTGCCTGCCAGCATGTCAGCAAGTTCGTTGCCCAGGATTCCAACATGTACTGCAGTCTACACAAACACTATCGAACAGCGGGTCTGTTCCAAGGCATAGATGGACTGCTGAATGGATGTTACCAGAGGGTGGTGAGGGTAGCACTGGATGATAGCCTGTAGACTGCTCAATGAGTCAGTACACAGGAGAACTGACTCGCCAGGGCATGAGTGGATGTACTCAAGAGCATGAGATGTGGCCACCAGCCCTGCAGTGAAAACACTGCAGCCAACTGGCAAGGAGTGCTGCTCAATATGTCTTACATCATCAGATGCAATGCATACGTGTCCATCAGCCACTGCGCCGTCAGTGAAAACCACTTCACAGCCACGAAACACGACAAGAATCGAGAGGAAGTGACAGCAGAGAGTGGTGGGGTTAATGGAACACTTAGGGTCACGCAAAAGGTCCACACGAAGCTGCGGCCAAGACATACACCAAGGAGGCATACATGAACAGTCCGCAAGTAGAGGTGGTAAAGGGAAGGACTCCAGTTCAAAGAGAAGAAACCGTATGCGAACTGCTATCGTAAACCCTGATCTGGGCCACTGATGCGGGAGATGGACTGCAATAGGAGACGGTAATTTGGATGCTCAGGGGAATTATTAATGTGTTCTGCATAACTAGTGAGCAGTTGCACGTGTGATCTGTAGTGGATGGAAACCAGCCTCCACCAGTGCACTAGTCACCGAGTCGTCCTAAGGGATCCCGTCGCTATTCAAACCCTACAGTGGTGCACAAGGCCACGTAAGTGCAATGCTGAAGGCACTGTCGAACCATAAACCACTCTCCTATTATGAATTCAGGATTGGACAAGGACTCTGCAGAGCTGCAGCCGTGTACAGCGATCTGTACCTCAATTTGTAATGCTCAGGCAATGGAGGGCATTGAGGTGATGCCAGCACTTCTGCTTAAGCTGATGAAGATGAGGGAGCCAAGTCAATCGAGCATCAATAACCAGTCCTAGGAATTGATATGTCTCCACTACAGTGAGTGGATCATCATTAAGGTAAAGTGCAGGTTCTGGATGTATGGTATGACACCAACAGAAGTGCATGACATATGACTATGCTGCTGAAAACTGGAAGCCATTAGCAAGAGCGCATGGCTGTGCATTATGTGGTTCACTGGAGGTGCCACTCAGCAATAACACTAGTGGAGCAGCAATATGAAATGCAGAAGTCATCTGCATACCGAGAATGTGAGATGGAGGGCTGACAGCCGCTGCTAGACCATTAATGACCACTAAAACTAGAGATTCACTCAATACAGAGCCCTGCAGGACTCCATTCTCCTGGATATGGATGGATCTATGGGAGTCACCAACTTGGACATCAAAAGTACGGAACAATAGGAAGTTTGGGATAAAAATCGGGAGTGATCCCCGGAGACCGCACTCAGACATGGCAAGGATATGACATTGCCAAGTCATGTCGTATGCTTTACAGAAGTCAATAAGGACAGTAATCAAGTGTTGCTGTCTGGAAAAGGCTGTTCGGATGGCAGACTCAATGAAAACAAGATTATCCGTGCTAGAGCGACACTGGCAGAAGCCACCCTGATATGGAGCCAGCAAGCCACGTGACTCCAGGAAACAACCAGGACCCAACCCAACTGCTGACAAACCATAAATTCCAGCAGCTCACAAACAACGTTGGTGAGGCCGATGGGCCGATAGCTATCCACATCAAGAGGGTTTTTACTGGCTATGAGGACCGAAATAATGGTGCTCTCCCACCAATGCGATGGAAAGATGCCATTGCACCAGGGCCATTGAAGATGACAAGCTTTTAGTCAGATGAGAGATGTTTAATCATCTGGCTGTGGATGCGATCAGGCCCAGGAGCTCTGTTGAGACAATGCGCAAGGGCACTCACTGAGGAGCTCACACTCTGTAAATTGGGCGTTACAGGATTCACTACAGCCTGTAGTGAATGAGAGGAAGTTCCCCTCCAGCTGATGTTTGCATGTGTGAAAAGCTGGAATGATAGTTGCTCGGCACAGAACCTGCGAACCACGCTTGCATCAGTACATAACTAGTAATTTATAGGAACATCGGGGACAGCTGGTGGGGCCTGTCACCCGAAAAGAGGTTTGATCTCTGCCCCTATTTGTGAAGGTGCCGTGTGACTCACAATGGTGGAGACATATCTCTCCCAACACTCCTTCTTCCATTGTTTGATAAGGTAGCAAACATGTGCACAAAGCCATTTAAATGCTGTGAGGTGCTCCAGGGCAGTGTGCCACTTCCGCAGCTGTAGGGATCACTGATGCTTCTTAATTGTTTCAGCGACTTCCGTCGACCTCCAAGGGACTGCCTTATGCCTCAGGCACCCTAAAGAGTGAGGGACCACATTTTCTGTTGCAGAAACATTTGTGCTAGTCACCTGCTTAACCATCAATTCCATGTTATGGTGTAGGGGAGATACAGCGATGAAAGCAGAGGTTAAAGTTCCCCAGTCCGCTCTGCTCAAAGCCCATCTGGGCACGCATCCATGTGCCTGATGCTGGGGCAGTGACAGGAAGATGGGGAAGTGGTCGCTACTACACAGTGGATAGATGGGAGAAGTCCTGGGCTGCAAATTGATAAATGAGTGGGCGAGTAACTACAATGAGCCACACTGAAATGTGTTGCGGCCCCAGTATTTAAGAGGCAGAGGTCGAATTGTGGCAGTAAAGTTTCAACATCTCTGCCATGGCCAGTAGGCATGGTAACACTCCACAAGGGGTTATCAGCATTAAAATCCTCCAGAAGTAGGAAAGGTTTAGGGAGTTGACGAAGCATTCCAGCTAATACATTCGGGGGTACTGCACCATCTGGAGTAAGATATACACTGCAGAAAGTTATTTCCTGCACCATCCTTATTCTGACAGTCACAGCTTCAAGAGCTATTTGAAGCACATGTTCAATACACACCGAATTTAGGACACAAACGCAAACTCCACCTGTCCCTCGATTACAGTCGCTACGGTTCCTGTAATATCCCTTATAGCTGAGACGGGCAGGGATCCGCATTTCTGAGAACCAGAGTTCTTGGAGGGCAATACAGATAGCAGGTGAAAGCTTAACAGTTGCTGTACCTCAGCCAGGCGATGGAGAAAACTGCCGCAATTCCACAGGAGGATGACATCATGAGACTGGGAAGGCATGGAACATTCAATGAGGCAGTTTACATCTCAGTCACCTGCTACCACTGATTTATTGCCTGAACAGTCTATGTCCATTGTGTCTGAGTGTCTGGCGATCTCTAGGTCCTCAGTGGATGCCAAAATGCTGACCCCATCCTCAGTCACAGAACTTGTAGGTAGCGGTGGTGTGGGTGCCACTGCAATTTCCTTCGCCTTAGGCGATTTCTTTTTTGATTTCTCTCGCTGTTGCTTGAGTTTCCCTGGCTCAGAGTACTTCACTGTCTCAGTCTCTGGGACTGAGGATGAGGGTGAAGCCCTATGACCAGCTGCTTTGGGGCTCTTAAGCCATTGGCAGGTGTCATCTTTCCCACCAGACGATACCTGAGAAGGTAGTGACACAAGGGACCCCTTCATAGCGAGAGAAGTCAAAGAAGATTTATGAGTCTCCAGATTAGAAGTGGCGGTGGACGTTTCTGGAGGGGGGGGGGGGGAGGGGGGAAGCGTAGGGTGTTGCTGTTGCTCCCAAAGTAGGTGGTTGGGTGGTGCAGGAGCAACAGGTAGGGAAATGGCCCGTACCATCAAGGGGGCAGATGTAGTCTTCTGACTCTGAGATGTGACATGGGTTGGCGGAGCTGATGGTGCCACAACTGTTGTAGCAGCAGCGTAAGAACTGACACACAAAGGATGCAGGCATTCAAATTTTCTCGTAGCTTCAGTTTAAGTCAGTCCTTTCTTTCTCGAGAATCCTGCAGTCAGGCAAGTAAGGCAAATGGTGCTCTCCACATTTGACACAGATGGGAGGCGGGGCACATGGAGTATTGGGATGTGACTGGTGTCCAAAATCTCGACATGTGACACTGGAAGTACAGTGGGAAGACATATGGCCAAACTTCCTGCACTTAAAGCACTGCATTGGTGGAGGTATACAAGGCTTTACATCACACTGGTAGATCATCACCTCGACCTTCTATGGCAATGTATCACCCTCACACTCCAAGATGAAGGCAGTGCTGGCAACCTCATTATCGTTCAGAACCTTGTGGACATGCCAGATGAAATGTACACCTAACTGCTCTAAATTGGCGTGCACCTCATCATCGGACTGCAAAAGAAGGGCTCTGTGAAATATGATACCCTGAACCATATTTAAGCTATTATGGGGCATGATGGTTACAGAAACAGCCCCCAGCTTGTCACAGGCGAGTTATTCCCGTGACAGGGCAGAGGATGATGATTTAATGAAGACTGACGCAGATCTCATTTTGGACAAGCCCTCCACCTCCCCAAACTTGTCCTCTAAATGCTCAACAAAAAACTGAGGCTTCATCGTCATGAAAGATTCCCCATCAGGTCTTGAACATACAAGGTACTGGGGCAAATAAGGTCCGCTTCCAGCCTTACCCAGACGTTCCTCCCATGGTGTGGCTAGCGATGGTAATGATTTGAGCTTGTACTTCTGTGATTTGTATTGAACTCGTGATCTCTTAAAGACTGCTGGTGTTCCACTACCAGCATGACATGGAGTATGCTTCGTCACATGTTTCCAGCCCTGATGCCACCCACACCGACCAGGGGCTCCCCCACAGGTGCCGCACAGCCGCAGCAAAGGCTACCTGGCAGGATGGCCATGGCTGGGAGCCCTGGTGCCCCAGGGGGATGGGCATCTACCCCTTGGCATATGTGTGGAGTTAATGGTGCAGGCATCAGCAGAGTGATCCCTTTGTGGTCAGGGGGCTACAACCAACACGCCACAATGCAGCCCCACCAGAACCGACTGCCTACCATGCTGGATATCAAATGCAAAGATGTGTGTGGTCTTCTTCGATGCCCAAATCAACACTGTATAATGTATGGTAGAAAACTCACCCAGGAAGGTGTCCTCGACCTGGAGATCTACATCTACATACACACTCCACAATCCACCATATGGCGTGTGGAGGGTACCTTGTACCACAACCAGCATCTTCTCTCCCTGTTCCACTCCCAAACAGAATGAGGGAAAAATTACTGCTATATGCCTCTGTACGAGCCCTAATCTCTCTCATCTTATCTTAGTGGTCTTTCCGCGAAATGTAGGATGACAGCAGTAAAATTGTACTACAGTCAGCCTCAAATGCTGGTTCTCTAAATTTCCTGAGTAGCGATTCATGAAGAAAACAACTCATTTCCTCTAGAGACTCCCACCCGAGTTCCTGAAGCATTTCTGTAACACTCACATGATGATCAAACCTACCAGTAACAAATCTAGCAGCCTGCCTCTGAATTGCTTCTATGTCCTCCCTCAATCTGACCTGATAGGGATCCCAAACTCTCGAGCAGTACTCAAGAGTAGGTTGTATTAGCATTTTATAAGCGGTCTCCTCTACAGATGAACCACAGCAGTATAATTTTTACATGGCTGTATTTTTTATCCAGTAATTCACTTCCTCTCCTAAAGAGCTATTCAAAAATGTATCACATTATACCATTCATTGAAACACAAAGTTATTAATTACGTAACACAACAATGACTTTGTGCCCAGGATCACAAACTCTTCCACTTCCTGGAGTTGTCAGAAAACAAATGAAAACCAAGTAAACACATAACATAAGCTTTGACTCTTCTGTACCATTGCTCAGGAGAAGAACATTCAGAGGTGCTCAAAGTGGTGACCCTGGACACCGATACACTGGCACACTCATTGAATGGAAGAATTACTTACTGCTTCCAGTGTTTGTGCTAAAGAGAATTACAAGCAAGCTCAATACGTTCCTGGCTATTCTCTGGAGTTGTTGGAATATAGCCATAGACAACATCCTTAATGCATCACCAAAGAAAATGTCAGGACGATTTAAATCAGGAGACCTAGCATGCCAAGTAACTGTTCCTCCTCGACCAATCCATCTGGCAAGATACCTTCGATTCAGAACACTATGTGGATGCAAGACATTATGTGCTAGACATCCATCATGTTCATACCACATAAACATTCTGGTCCTTAGCAGCACTTCATCCAGAAGTGGAGGAAGAATTCGTCTCAAGAAGCTGGTATACTACCGTTAATGAAATAAGGGCCAATCATTGTAGTACCAAGCATCCCACACCAGATATTAACTCTACATTGACACTGATGTTCCCCCTATCTAAGCCATTGGGGGTTGATGCTGGACCAATAATGCATGTTCCCTGTATTTACATGTCCTTTTTTTGAGAAGGAACATTCATCGGTAAATAGAATATTGGAGAAAGAGTTTGGTTTGTTGATGATTTGCTGCTGTGCCCACTGACAGAAGTGTACATGATTCTGGAAATCATTCCCATGTAGTTCCTGACGTAGGTGTGCATGGTAAGGATGGAAATTGTGATGTGTAAGAATATGATGTACACTGGTTTTAGGAATGCCAATATCGTGTTCAAGCTGTCATGTGCGCACATGGAAATTCATAGCAATAAAAGTGAGAACAGTGACTTAGGCAGCTTCCTATGTGGAAGTTCAATGATGATTGCATTGTTGTGGGTCGAATCTTCCCATTTCCTGAAGCATCGCAACAAAACGAGAAAATATACGCCAGGAAGGTGGGTTCTTATCAGGATATCACTATCTGTACAGTTCCACTGCCTGTGTAGCATTTCGCCTACCTTCAATGACAATGACAACAATAAAAGAAATGTTACGACAATGCAGTCTGTATGAAGGATAGCCTTTACTGTATGTGTACTCTACACATCAGTATTTAAAAGGATTAAAGTACCATACTAAATGTACCCTTATAAAAGAACAGTATTGCAATTATTGTTCTGCTAACTTACACTCCCCATAGGTGAGCAGCATTTCTAACTTCTCTTTGTTGGTGTACAATCTACTCGCAAAACTCCAACAGCAGTGGTTGACGGAATGACGGGTGTGAATTTTACTTATTTTTACTGTCAATGTCAGCACGTGGATGTGTTCCATTACCATGAGTATCTCCACTAAGCGCTGGGAGTGACATCATCAGTTTTGTGTTATGTAATTACATAATTTTGTGTTTCAGTGAATGGTAAATTGTGATACATTTTTGAATAGGTCTTCAGGAGAAAAAATTTAGTACTGAATAAAATATACAGTGTGCCATTTAAAAGAGTCATTCCGCTGTTCATATCTTTGTAAAAAACAAAGCTACAACACAGGCAATCATGCTAATTGATGTCCCTCTGACAGCTAAAGAACATTTACTTTAAACATTTTGTAATTTGCATCTGGACAAACAGTTACTCGAACTGGTCAAGATAAATGGGACACCCTGTATACAGCATCAATAACTTTTTATCCACTTCATGCAGCTATTCTACTTGTCCATAACTATGCCAAAATGACCAAGAGGTAGGATGGGTTACGGAAATAGGAAGGTTCCTGGTGTCAGTGACATGTTGCTGCAGTTGCTCTCAAAATTTGCAACATTTGCAGGAGGTCAACACTTCAGCATGTTGTTACTGTAGTTGCTGCAGCAGTTTCTGCTGCTGCTGCAGCGACCATAATTACATAAACTGGTTCCCCAAGATGATGCAACTGGATCAATGGATGCACAAGACACATTTGTCACCAGTTTTACAACTCATTCTCAAGGTGCAGGTTCAGATGCATTAAGTCAAAAACTAGGGGACAACATGACGCCCAATCCAGCGTATAACAAGTGGCCAACAGGAAGAATTCAAGCTTTTTGAAGAACTGAAACAATTGAAATGACACACTAGCCAGAAATGTGAGCATCAGATGTAATATGCCAAGAGACGAAATCAAGAGTGTTACCCTAAACAGGCAAACATATATGAGTGGTAGAACATCAGCAGGCCTGGCTTCTAAGCAACCACACTCCCAACAGCATTAAGTCAATGGTTACCCTCTCTTCACACCTCATAAACCAGAGGCTTTTCCAACATACATGATTAAATCATGCCCTGTCAGCAGACACTGCTACTGCAACCACTTTGTTGGCTGCTAGCATCATTGGTTCTGAACTGTGAAGGGGTTAGGCAACTCAAGGGAAATGACTAATGAACCAAGGTTGAGGCAATGTAGGGTACAATGTAGGGAAGTTTGCTCCTCAGCAGTTCAGAAAAGCTGGTGTTAGTATCAATAATGCAGATGGCACAGGCTGTGAAGCAGTCATTTCATGGAAGAACATTGTGTCAGGCAGCATGCCCGACAATGGGGTGGTCTACCTGTCTCTCAGCAACAGTTTCTCAGTGGCCATTCGTATGGAAATACAGCTTCTCAGTTGTCATGCCCATGTAGATTGCATCAGAGTGGTGGCAGCTTAGCTTGTAAATCATGTGACTTGTCGCATAGGTAGCCTTGCCTCTTGATGAGGTAGGTGATTTTGTGATTGGTCTGGTCTAGGTGGTGGTGGTGGTGGTGGTGGTGGTGGTGGTGGTGGATGTATGGGCCAGGATTTGCATCATGGTCTATTACAGAGATATGGGAAAACATACAAGGGAATATGAGCAGGCGTTTTAAAGGGATGAATGAATATATTGTGTAGGTTCAGTGGACAGCAGCATGACACTGTTTGAGGAGTGGGAACGATAGTGGGTAGGTCATTCCTCATTTCAGGCCACAAAAAGAGGTAGTTGAAACCCTAGCAGAGAATATGATTCAGATTCTACAGTCCTGGGTCATAATGAGTCATGAGGGTAATGCTCCTCTGCAGCTCGGCAGTGGGACTTTAGGAGATGATGGGTGACAGGAGAAATCTCCTGGGACTCATCTCTCCAGTCATCCCATCACCCCCAGTTAGCCCCACCATCTGGCCACAGAGGAGTGTTCTCCATGTTACTACCACCCAGGAATCGATCAACTGAATCATATTCTCCAACAAGATTTATGAACGTGGCCTGAAATGAGAGATGTCCTACCCACTATCCCTCCTACACTTACCACAGTGGTATTCTGCCACCCACTAAAACTACACAATAACTTCGTCCATCGCTACACAACCCCTGTTCCCAACCCCTTGTCTGATGGCTCATATTCCTATAACAGACCAAGATGTCCCATACATCCTCCTCCGTCACCACCATCACCAGTCCTGTCAGAAGCATCAACTATCCCATAAAATGCAGGGCTACCTGTGAAACAAGCCATGTGATATACAATCTAAGCTGCAAACACTGTGCTGCATTCTACTTGGGCAAGACCACAGACAAGCTGTCTGTCTGCATGAATGGTCACCAACAAAGTGTCCTGAAAAAACAACAGGGCCTCACAGTGGTTGAGAGCACTGTCCAAAATTGTGTCTTAATGACTGCATCCACCGATGTGCTTCCTACCAACATCAGCTTTTTAGAACTGTAGAGATAGGATATATTGCAGGGTGGGTTCCTATGTTCCCATAAACCTCCTGGAGCATCCTGCACCTACGTAACTGTTTCCCTGTTCCCAGTCCAGCATCACACAACCTTATATTCCACAAAAGCATCCATAGTCTGCAGTGTAGTGCATGGTAGGGTGTAGTTTCCATTCTAAGAATTGTTCGGGATTTTTTCATATTCCATTCATGTATAGATCTTGGAAAGAATAACTTCTTAATTCATCTTCCTCAAAATCTATGAATGATATAAATATGGGTTTGCTTTTCTTCAAGCTATTTGGATGGGCAAATTCTAAAGTTAGAACTGATATTTCTGTAGAACAAAAACTAACCTTACAGAGATAATGTTCTATCTGTTTATAGATTCAGTATGATTTTGCACTTTTAATCTACATTTCATAACAAATTCTGGTCCACTATCACATCTGTCCCTCAAAATGTCAGTTTAAAATGTAGTGTAAAAATTCAATTTCACCATTAGATAAATTGGAAATTTTCAGTGTTCCCAGATACAACAATTTTTTATGGTAACTAACATTTCTTCTTTTTCTTCTTCTTATTATTATTATTATTGTTCATTTTTTAACCTATTCCAGGATTACCCCTACTTAATTTTGTGTTGACAGCACTGAAATGCCCTGACCAGATATCCTATTCTTCCTTCCACAGTGCTTTAATAATTCTCACTACATATATCTTTCCATTACAAAGGAAAATACAGAAGAAATGCTTCGGTTTCCTTTTCACGCCACTGCAAAGATGAGTGATGTAGATATTAGTGTCATGTTCATTGAGAAACAGCTAAAATCAGTGACATTGAACAAGGATTAAGGGCATGAAGAAATCCTTGTAATATCCTATATTCAATTTATACCTCAGTCAAATCCTGTTTTCACTGTAATACATTACCCTGTAGATATCTTGAGCTAACTGTGCCCAGTGATTGGAAAGAAGCACAGGACATACCTATCTACAAAAAGGATACCAGAAGTGTTTAACAAAACTACCACACTATCTCATTGACGTCCATGCATTACAGAACCTCAGAACAGACTCTGAACTCAATATTTCAACAGAATTACATACTAGATGCATACCCACAAAGATTCTGATCATGCATGCTGTGAAATTTTGGGTGAAGGATGTAGGGACAAATGATTACCACAGGTTGAGGTCAGGATGATTTCTGGAGCAGTGAATGTGTTTTAAGGATAGCACCCAGATTCACAGTTCAGAAATGCTTGTGGTGGTGGTGGTGGTGGTGGTGGTGGTCCCTCACTTTTAATTTCAGCAAACATTGTTTTGACTTTCCTACACACTGAATTAGTCCTTCTGACCATCATTTCTTTTTCGATTTCTTCACATTTTTCATGCAGTTATTTCATCTTAGCTTCCCTGTTGCTATTTATTTCATCCCTCAGCAACTTATTTTTGTCTTCCCAAATTTTCCTGAATAGTTTTGTGCTTTCTTCTTTTATTGATCAACTGAAGTAATTCTTCTGTCACCAATGGTTTCTTCACCGTTACCATCTTTGTACCTGTGTTTTCCTTTAAACTTCTGTGATTGTACTTTTTAGAGACATATGTTCCTCTTCAACTGTTCTGCCAAATGAGCTATTTCTTATTGCTTTATCCAGAGTCTTGAAGAACTTCAAGCATATCTCATTCCTTAGCATGTCTGCACCCCACTTCTTTGTGTATTGAGTCTTCATAATTAATCTCTTGAACGTCAGCCTACACTTCACAACAGTTGACATTATGAAGTAAGTAACTTCTAGGCCAGTAGATTCCAAATCTTTAGTTACGGTATTCAAGGAAATGCTTCTGTGATGCTAGACAATCAATTTATTCCTCTGTAAAGGGGAAGAAATGTAATTTATGAACTTCATAGTTTTTCTGGTGTAAATTACAAAGAGTTGTTCATGAAGTTGCCCTTATTGAATCTAATACAAAATTCAGTAAGCATTTACAGACAGAAATAATCAAACAAGCAAAACATATGAAAATTTCCAAATGGCATTGAAATATTCAACTATCATTTTACAGATAACCCACATAATCAAGACAAATATATGTTCTTTATCTTCAGAACATAATGAATCTTTAAATTTGCTGCTGCTTTCTCTTGCATACCATTAAGTCCTGGTCAGTTATCCAAGCAGGTAACCTCATTAGGCTGCGAAGTTTTGTTCCTGTGCTTGGGAAATATTTTGTCTTTGTTGTGAACCGTAACATTTTGTTGGTATTCCTTTTTTTGCTAACAAAAAATTCAAAATCACTTTTGTCCTCAATCAGATAATAAGATAGAGGGATCATAGGTGAAATTTGTGGCAATTGGATGCACTGTAAATCCTGAAGGTGTAAATCTAGATTTGGGAATTGCTTGAGGTTTTGAAGGAAAAATTCCTGTTTCTTTGAAAGAGTCAGCTCAGCTGGTGTCATTTCTTTCAGCCAGGCACTTCCAAAAATCACACCTGTGACTGTTTTAACTCTTCCAATTGTCCAGTACTTAAGTCAGCAATGTCCCAGAATATTCAAATTGTTTGAAAATACCCTTGTCAAGTAGCAAACATTCACATTTTTAATTCCTTTAGAAGCAATTTAGAATCTGTAGTTTCCTTGAGCAGCAGAGAGAATAAGAGGCATCAAAGATGTCGTTTACCTCCATTAACAATGAGGTAGGTTTTGTGAGGATAACGGCTATCACTGAGTCTTATCTGTTACTTGAAAACAAGTGTCATCAGGTAAATTGATATGATTTTCGTCTTTATACATCTTTCCTCTGAACAGAATCATGGGAGAAATACTTTTAACTACAGCATGTACATGTTCAACTACTGTTGCATTTTCAGTTTGTACATGAGCAATAATCTAACGTCCTCATATTACAGCAAATGTATGAAGCAAGTGTCGCTAAGGTTTTACTAGACTGACTTTTCCCCATTCAGTTACTCACTAGCTTCATGCAACTAATAATTTTGCATATTCAGTAACTGTGTTCTAGTAACAAAGAAATGAGTTTTTGAGGCATACATAATGACAGATTTCTTACAAATTACTTTGAATATCTAAAGAACTCACATTCTTTGAAGCTGGTAAATTGTAGCACTCTAGGTGGGCGGGTGGGGGTGGGGTGGGGGCTGGGGGGGGGGGGGGGGGGGAAGGGCGCAAAAAATCACAGCTTAAATACATTACTAGTGCCTCAAGCACATGCTAGCACGAGATTCAATAAAAGCTGTGACCTTCCACGTCTCACTCATACTTTCAGAATTGAGCAGTGGGTTTCATTTGAAACTGGAAAATAAATTTCTTTATGCCACATTCATTCATAATAATAAATTATTTACAGTAATCAAGTTGTAATCAATGGAAACTAAAATAGTGACACTGGATGGAGTGACTCACTTTTTGTGACCCTAAGCATAAGACAGGTTATCCAGATGTGAACCATTGATTTTCAACAACATTACACACACATTTTTGTCCCATACAAAGGAGACAGCTCTTAGTAGTATTGTAACAGCCGTCTCTCTACAATTTATTTTGTACATTGAAACAACAACTAAACATAGTGAAAGAAGCAGTATCAAAATTCATAAACACGGCCAGAATAACAATGGAGCAAACTGAGAGCCAAATGGAGGATGAGACGTAGATAAAAATTTGTGAGAAGAAATTGAAGAGGAAGAGGAGGCATTTCATTTCTGTTCATGTAACAAGACACTGGCTGAAAAATTTAAGAATGATGAAGTTACACATTTCATTGGATACAGTAGTCAAACAACATTTTCCCAAAATATATTTTTACAGAATCTCCATTTACTACCGTATCATAATGCAAACAGATGAACAATTATTGTAAACAGCAAGACACGTCAGTACATTCATATGTAAATATTTAAACAATGAAGTAATCCAGGACATAATAATGATAATAATAATAATATGAAATCAGTAAACTGCTACTTTCCACAGAGTGGAGGTAAGTCGTACACAGGCACAACAAAAAAACTACCAAACATGTGAACTTCAGACAAACAGCTCACCTGTGAATGACCATTGTCTCTGACCTCCGAGGTGGACTGTGAGCAACTGCACATGATGGGTGAAGCAGTCTGGGTGGTGAAGAGAGAGATGAAGCTGGTACAGGATGGGAAAGTGATAGAACGGTAGATGTGGGTGACTGAAGTGATGGTTGTGGGTGCATACAGTGATGTGGTACGGACAGGGCAGGGGAATTATGTGCAGTCAGAATGCTGGACCAGGAATTGGTGAGGGGGGGGGGGGGGGGGGAAGGGTGAGGAAAATGTGAGAATTAGAAGAGCAGAAAAAAGACTGTGCATGTACTTGCGAAATAGAAGGCTGTGCAGTGCTGCAGGGTGGTCCAGTTATCTCTTGGCCACAATTTGTCTGTTTCCTTTCATGCGAACATACAGCTTGTTGGTTGTCACATGCAACAGAACGTGGCACTGTGGTCACAGCTTAGCTTGTAGATTACACAAGCATCTGTCAGCCCACATGCCTTTTACACTGACGGGTGAATATGTGTATTTTCATTCGTGTGTGTGTTAACTGTCAATTGTAAGTGCTTCTAAACACACACTGCCATTCATTGCCATCTGACTGGATCTGAACAATTATGCAGTCCTTTAAATTCCTGGTCCTCATATAAATTGACAATTTAAATTGCTGTCTGTGGACACTAACACTTTGGTTCATCTGGGCTGAACTGTGATGGATTCGATGAAATAGCATGCAGGAGCAACCACCTGTGGGTGAAAATGCAGTGAGCTTCAATGGAGCAGCATGGGGATGAAGCCAATTTCATTAGATGATGGATCTCACTTGACTGATTGATTGATTGATTGAGAGGGGTTATGGGACCAAACGGGGAGGTCATCAGTCCCACGATTCCTAAGTTAGACACACAAGAAACAGGGTCCAATGAAAGTGGATGGACCTAGTCAGGGGAGTCAAATAATAAAATAATGAAGAGTAAACACACACAGTAAAAGGCATGTAAGTTTAGATCAAATGTGAAAACTTGGGGAAAAAAAAGCAAAAAAGTGGGGTGGTCTTCCCATGGGGGAGTGATCATGGTCTTGTTACCATCCATGGGTCGGAGGGGTATGTGAGGAATGATGTGAGGTGCATTACAGTGAGTGGAGATGGGGATCCCAACATAAGGAAGTGATACGCATGCCAACCGGCAATCCCACGCAAGACCGTGTCAGGAGGGAGACAGTCGTCATTGGCGAAGAGTGCAGGGTACATCGGATGGTCAGGGAATTGGTGAATGATGACTGATTAAGAAAGTAGTCGTTTGCCCAGTCATATGTGTAGAGGGGGAATCCCCACCTCTATGAGGAGACTATCAACGGGACTAGTGAGAAAGGCACCAATAGCCAGATGAACCCCACAATGGTGAAGAGGGTCAAGCAGATTCAAAGTGGAAGGCGTGGCTGAGCTTTAAACCTGACCACCACAATGTAGTCTGGAGAAGACCAGGTCACAGTAAACATGGAGAGAAGTGTGACACAATCTGCACCCCAAAATGCAAGGGCCAGGACGTGGAGAGCATTAAGTTTCCATATACATACAGTATTTTGGCGGCAAATGTAGGGCAGCCATGTCAGCTGGTTACCAAAAATAACGCCCAAGAAACAGGACTGTGCTTCAACATCAAGAAGCTGGTCACCTAAATAAAATTCTGAAATGGGGTGTACTGTGAGTCAACGATAAAAGTGCATAACCCACATTATGGAGGGAGAAAACTGGAAGCCATAGGAGTTAGCCCAACAGAGGCCCATGGGATGATTTTTGGAGCCGGCGCTCAGCAGATCTACTTAGTGGGAGCTGGATCAGATGCAAAAATCATCGACGTACTACACCAGAATAACCAGAGGTCCAACAGAGGTCACAAGCCCATAGACAGTAAGGAGGAAGAGTGTGACACTTACCACAGAACCCTGTGGGATACCATTCTCCTGAATTCCAGGGGTGCTGAGGGCAGTGCCAACTTGAGCCCGAAAGAGATGCTGAGAGAAAAACTCACGGATAAGAATCTGAAGGGGAACATGGAAGCCCCAGTCATGGTTGGTAACTAAAGTGTGATGGGACCAAGCCATGTTGTGTGCCTTATGTAGGAGAAAAGAAGACCATGACAAGGTGCTGACAGTGAGTAAAAGCATGTTAGATGGCTTTTTCCAATCCAAGTAAATGGTCAGTTGGAGATCATCTCACTTGGAAGCCACAGTGTTACTAGGACAAAAGGCCCAGAGATTTGAGTACCCAACATAATCTGAAGCTAACCATCTTCTCATGCAGTTTACGTAGTACATTTGTCAGATTAATTGGTGGTAGCTGTTGAGAGCCGTTGGGTTCTTCCTAGCCTTAAGGACAGGGATAACTATACTATCTTGTCATTGTGACGGAAAAGCAGTTGTGAATCTAATGCAGTTGAAGATCCTAGACCATCTGGTTGTGGACATAATCTGGGCCAGCTGCGATGTCCTGTGAAGAGGTAAGAGCCTGCAAGAATTCCCATTCAGTGAAGTGTTCACTATATCACTCAGTGTGATCATACAAAGGGTGGGGGGTCTGGTCAACACTGCATTAGTGTCTGAGAAAGGTAGCAGGATAGAAAGATGATGTCAATGAAATCACAAAGTGTTGTTCTGCGAGGTCCAATGGATCAGTGCACAGACCACCTTTAAGGTTAATGTCCTGGACAACTGACTGTTACTTGCAGCCCAGAGCACTACGGAGCTCGGACCAAACCTGCAATTAAGAGGCATACGTCCGCAGAGAGCACACACAGTGCTCCCAGCATTCTTTTTTATCCTGCTCAATAAGGTAGTGAGCCTTAGCACGAATGCACTTAAAACTGAAGAAGTTCGTCTGTGAAAGGTGTCGTTTAAAATGATGCAGTGCCTGTCAGCGGGTGTGGACAGTGACTGTAACATCCCTGGCACTCCAAAATACTGATCAACGATGAGGGGACGTGTTGGTAGGGGGGACAACAGTGACAGCAGCGTGAAGAATAGTGGCAGAGGTGCCTCGCAAGACTGCACAAATGCAATTCGACAGGGAGGTGTAGAAGTGCGCAGCAGACATATACAGAGGGCAACTGGCCCTGTGGAATACTCGACTTGGGGTCCTGTCTGCCAGGCGGTGGCAGGGGACCGATAGAATCACTGGAAAGTGGTCACTGTCATGAACGTCATTACGGGCTGGCAAATGGAGGGAAGCCACGAAGGCAAGAGAGGAGATCGTGAGATCGATGGTGGTAAAGGTGCCATTAAGAGCATTCGAGAGGGTAGGGGACCCCTCATTGATGAGACACAAATTCAGGTCCCTAATAAATTGGTCAAATAGGAGACCCCCACCCATTGAAGTGTCACTCTCCAACAGTGGATGGTGGGCATATAAGTCCCCAAGGAGGAGAAACAGCTGTGGGAATTGTTGGATTAAGGTAGACAGTGCAAAGTAAGGATTTATCCTAACTGGAGGGAGGTGGACACTGCAAATGGTGATTGCCAGAGACGTTTGCACTCTAAACACTATTGCTTCCAAGTTGGTACATAGTGGATCCAGTCACTACGACGTTGAAGTGAACCAAAGTGCAGATCCCACCAGATGCTTCCCTGTGGCCAGTACATTTCCGGCAAAAGGTTGCATTTCTGGTAAGTGATGATAGTATCCATGAAAATTCCAGTGGATGATTGTGTGGCCAGAATCCAGATTACTTACACACACACACACATGCACACACACACACACACACATGCACACACACACACACACACATGCACACACACACACACACACACACACACACACACACACACACACACATGTGCACACACACACACACACATGCGCACACACACACACACACACATGCGCACACACACACACACATGCGCACACACACACACACACACACACACACACACACACACACACATGTGCACACACACACACATGTGCACACACACACACATGTGCACACACACACACACACATGCACACACACACACACACATGCACACACACACACACACATGCACACACACACACACACACACACACACACACACACACACACACACACACACACAAAACCTTTTGGAACCTTGTCTTATGATTTATCTTTCTTCTTGTTCATTTTCTCCTCCTCCTCCTCCTCCTTCTCCTCCTCCTCCTCCTATTTCAGAGGCAGAGGAGGGTAGAGCACAGAGGGAGTACAGGTTTCTGCAAGATCCAGAACTGAAAGGGAGCAGGTAACCTTGGGATGCACAGACTAACTGACTGATTGTAGGAGTCTTACAGCCTGAGAGATGCTGGGCAGAGGGGTCTTGGGAGAGAGCCCGATCATTGACAGGTGCCAAAAATGGGCATACTACTTCGGCTGGTGAGAGGGAGCAGATCCAGGGAGGAAGTTGTGGCAACAGCAGGGAAAGAGGAGGGAGAGGGTATAGGGGGATGGGGCTGGGCAAGGAAGAGGTAGGTGGAGGAAATGAAGTAACAGAGAGGAAAGCTGAAGATTGTGACACTAGATGGAGTGTCACATTCTTTTGGTGAACCTCAGCATAAGACAGGTGATCTGGAGACTTGTATTCTTGGATTTTCTTTCTCTCTTGTATGCCTGGCAAATCTGGCTAGTGAGGGGAGCCGCTTTCAGTACATTTGTCACACACAGGTGTCAGAACACAGGGGCTTCCCTCATGGACTGGGTGTCCACAGTCAGCAAACAGAGTGTCTGCCATGCAACGGGATGACATATGCCCAAAACACAGCCACCGAAAGCACCACACAGGTGGATAGGCATATGGCTTCACGTCACCATTGTAGCACATAACCTTGACCTTCTCTGTGAGGGTATTCCCCTCAAAAGCTAGAATGAAGGCACCACTATCAGAGCAGTTGTGTTTGTGGCCCATATGCACATGCCAAACAAAATTAACGCACGCTTCTCCAGATTAGCCCACAGTTCATCATCAGTTTGCAGGGCGAGATCCCAATGGAAAATCACTCTCCGCACCATATTCAGAGATTGGTGAGGGGTAACACACTGGCACATTGTCAAGATGATCACAGGTGCAAAGAGCTGCCGATTGGGATGCAGAAAATGCTTTGATCAATAATTTTGTCCTGAATATTTTCCACAAAAAACAATAGCATTGTGGCAGTGAATGTGTTCCCATATCTACTCATACAGATGAGGTAATGGGGTAAGTGTTTCATCCAAAGATGGCTAGCCTGGCCCTCCTCCCATGGTGTAGCGAGGAAAGGAGAGGTTGCTGGGTAACATGAGGCAGCATTCAATGATTGTTCACCTTTTGAAGAAGCACCCGTTTGAGATCGGCCAGATTTTTGCAGCTCCATATGTTTCATGCCCCCCCATGAACCATGGACCTTGCCGTTGCTGGGGAGGCTTGCGTGCCTCAGCGATACAGATGGCCGTACCGTAGGTGCAACCACAACGGAGGGGTATCTGTTGAGAGGCCAGACAAACATGTGGCTCCTGAAGAGGGGCAGCAGCCTTTTCAGTAGTTGCAGGGGCAACAGTCTGGATGATTGACTGAGCTGGCCTTGTAACATTAACCAAAACGGCCTTGCTGTGCTGGTACTGCGAACGGCTGAAAGCAAGGGGAAACTACAGCCGTAATTTTTCCCGAGGACATGCAGCTTTACTGTATGATTAAATGATGATGGCGTCCTCTCGGGTAAAATATTCCGGAGGTAAAATAGTCCCCCATTCGGATCTCCGGGCGGGGACTACTCAGGAGGACGTCATTATCAGGAGAAAGAAAACTGGCATTCTACGGATCGGAGCATGGAATGTCAGATTCCTTAATCGGGCAGGTAGGTTAGAAAATTTAAAAAGGGAAATGGATAGGTTAAAGTTAGATATAGTGGGAATTAGTGAAGTTCGGAGGCAGGAGGAACAAGACTTTTGGTCAGGTGATTACAGGGGTATAAATTCAAAATCAAATAGGGGTAATGCAGGAGTAGGTTTAATAATGAATAAAAAAATAGGAGTGCGGGTTAGCTACTACAAACAGCATAGTGAACGCATTATTGTGGCCAAGATAGACACAAAGCCCATGCCTACTACAGTAGTACAAGTTTATATGCCAACTAGCTTTGCAGATGATGAAGAAATTGATGAAATGTATGACGAGATGAAAGAAATTATTCAGGTAGTGAAGGGAGATGAAAATTTAATAGTCATGGGTGACTGGAATTCGTCAGTAGGAAAAGGGAGAGAAGGAAACATAGTAGGTGAATATGGATTGGGGGGAAGAAATGAAAGAGGAAGCCGCCTTGTAGAATTTTGCACAGAGCATAACTTAATCATAGCTAACACTTGGTTCAAGAATCATGAAAGAAGGTTGTATACCTGGAAGAATCCTGGAGATACTAAAAGGTATCAGATAGATTACATAATGGCAAGACAGAGACTAAGGAACCAAGTTTTAAATTCTAAGACATTTCCAGGGGCAGATGTGGATTCTGACCACAATCTGTTGGTTATGAACTGCAGATTGAAACTGAAGAAACTGCAAAAAGGTGGGAATTTAAGGAGATGGGACCTGGATAAACTGGAAGAACCAGAGGTTGTACAGAGTTTCAGGGAGAGCATAAGGGAACCATTGACAGGAATGGGGGAAAGAAATACAGTAGAAGAAGAATGGGTAGCTCTGAGGGATGAAGTAGTGAAGGCAGCAGAGGATCAAGTAGGTAAAAAGACGAGGGCTAATAGAAATCCTTGGGTAATAGAAGAAATATTGAATTTAATTGATGAAAGGAGAAAATATAAAAATGCAGTAAATGAAGCAGGCAAAAAGGAATACAAACGTCTCAAATATGAGATCGACAGGAAAGGCAAAATGGCTAAGCAGGGATGGCTAGAGTACAAATGTAAGGATGTAGAGGCTTGTCTCACCAGGGGTAACATAGATACAGCCTACAGGAAAATTAAAGAGACCTTTGGAGAGAAGAGAACCACTTGTATGAATATCAAAAGCTCAGATGGCAACCCAGTTCTAAGCAAAGAAGGGAAGGCAGAAAGGTGGAAGGAGTATATAGAGGGTTTATACAAGGGCGATGTACTTGAGGACAATATTATGGAAATGGAAGAGGATGTAGATGAAGATGAAATGGGAGATAAGATACTGCGTGAAGAGTTTGACAGAGCACTGAGAGACCTGAGTCGAAACAAGGCCCCGGGAGTAGACAACATTCCATTAGAACTACTGATGGCCTTGGGAGAGCCAGTCATGACAAAACACTACCATCTGGTGAGCAAGATGTATGAGACAGGCGAAATACCCACAGACTTCAAGAAGAATATAATAATTCCAATCCCAAAGAAAGCAGGTGTTGACAGATGTGAAAATTACCGAACTATCAGTTTAATAAGTCACAGCTGCAAAATACTAACGCAAATTCTTTACAGACGAATGGAAAACTGGTAGAAGCGGACCTCGGGGAGGATCAGTTTGGATTCCGTAGAAATGTTGGAACACGTGAGGCAATACTAACCTTACAACTTATCTTAGAAGAAAGATTAAGAAAAGGCAAACCTACGTTTCTAGCATTTGTAGACTTAGAGAAAGCTTTTGACAACGTTAACTGGAATACTCTCTTTCAAATTCTGAAGGTGGTAGGGGTAAAATACAGGGAGCGAAAGGCTGTTTACAATTTGTACAGAAACCAGATGGCAGTTATAAGAGTCGAGGGGCATGAAAGGGAAGCAGTGGTTGGGAAGGGAGTGAGACAGGGTTGTAGCCTCTCCCCGATGTTATTCAATCTGTATATTGAGCAAGCAGTAAAGGAAACAAAAGAAAGATTCAGAGTAGGTATTAAAATTCATGGAGAAGAAGTAAAAACTTTGAGGTTTGCTGATGACATTGTAATTCTGTCAGAGACAGCAAAGGACTTAGAAGAGCAGTTGAACGGAATGGACAGTGTCTTGAAAGGAGGATATAAGATGAACATCAACAAAAGCAAAACGAGGATAATGGAATGTAGTCGAATTAAATCGGGTGATGCTGAGGGAATTAGATTAGGAAATGAGACACTTAAAGTAGTAAAGGAGTTTTGCTATTTAGGGAGTAAAATAACTGATGATGGTCGAAGTAGAGAGGATATAAAATGTAGACTGGCAATGGCAAGGAAATCGTCTCTGAAGAAGAGAAATTTGTTAACATCGAGTATAGATTTAAGAGTCAGGAAGTCGTTTCTGAAAGTATTTGTATGGAGTGTAGCCATGTATGGAAGTGAAACATTTACGATAACTAGTTTGGACAAGAAGAGAATAGAAGCTTTCGAAATGCGGTGCTACAGACGAATGCTGAAGATAAGGTGGGTAGATCACGTAACTAATGAGGAGGTATTGAATAGGATTGGGGAGTAGAGAAGTTTGTGGCACAACTTGACTAGAAGAAGGGATCGGTTGGTAGGACATGTTTTGAGGCATCAAGGGATCACAAATTTAGCTTTTGAGGGCAGCGTGGAGGGTAAAAATCGTAGAGGGAGACCAAGAGATGAATACACTAAGCAGATTCAGAAGGATGTAGGTTGCAGTAGGTACTGGGAGATGAAGAAGCTTGCACAGGATAGAGTAGCATGGAGAGCTGCATCAAACCAGTCTCAGGACTGAAGACCACAACAACAACAACAACAACAACAACAACATGTTTCATGCGTCAAGCATCTGCCCCAATACCAGCCAGTGTGACTAGCGGCTCTCCCCAAGGGTGCTACATAGCCAAACCGAGGTCTGTCTAGCACAGCGGCCATTGGCAGGAGTTGTGATGCTCCAGGAGCACAAGCAACCACTCTTTGGCATACATGGGGAGTGAACAACTCAGGAATCAGGAGAATGCTTCCTGTGTTGTCAGGGGACTCAGCCCGATGGGTACATAACACCCCCATCACACAGACTGGCTATGTGTGCCGGTGACCTAGCAGGGCAGAAGGTGGCTTCCCGGGGGAAGGGAGACGGAATCCTCACTGCAGACGCCAGGGAGGGAGTCATTCCCCAAATGGCTCACACTAAAAAGAGGAAATTTTGAAGTTGGTCAAAACTCAAGTGGGGACCTAAAACCAAACAGGATGAATGTACAGGCAGAAAGAACACAATTGCAAACAATAAATAAAACCAGGTGGATTGCCATGTCCATTTTTTTTTGTGTGTTTAGGGCACTCACCTACGAAGGTCATTAGCGCCCAGTCACAAACGTTAGTGCAATAATACCGTAGAAAAATTCAAGGGAGCAGTAGCAGAGAGTACTTGCAAAGACGCAGATCTGTTTGGAGATGTCTGTCAATGCAATGAAACTAAGGATATGAGCTTGGCCGCAGTATCAGCAGCTTCATTCCCAGGCACCACAACGTGACCAGGAATCCACAACAAAAAGGACATGGGTGCCAATATCAGCTAGCGACTGAGGGGACCATTGAATTCATTGCATGAGAGGGTGGTCCGAATATGAGTCCCAGTGACTCTGAATGGCGCTCAAAGAATCAGAGCAGATGGCATAGGCAGAATGACAATGGCGGAAGATATACTGAACAGCCTGATAGAGAGCAGAAAGCTCAGCTGTAAGGCTTGAACACTGGTCAAGGAGCAGATACTGAAAGGTATCATCCCCAATGACAAAGGCACATCCAACGCCAGCATTAGTCTTGGAGCCATCTGTGTAAATAAAGCCTTTATTAGTGGACCTCGAACAAAGTTCAAAAAACCTCAAGTGGTATATCGAATCCGTGATGTTCTCCTTTGGGAGCGACCCGAGTTCAAGGTGAACACGAACCTGAGCCTGGAGCGAAGGTGGCATCGGGCTTTCACCCACTCGAGAAGTAGTAGGGAGGGTAAAATCAAGTTGCTGAAGCAGGTGACGAAAGTGAACTCCTGAAGGTAACAGGGCAGAGACATACAGCCCATATTGGCAATCAAAAGAGTCGTCAAAGCAGCAGAAATATGATGGGTGGTTGGGCATTGACGTAAGTCGGCAGGTGTACCGACAACGCAACATATCGTGCTGGTAGTTTAGTGGTAAAGCTGCAGCTTCGGCATTCAGACTCTCAACAGGGCTGGTGTAGAATGCTCCAGTCGCCAGACGTAACCCCCCAATGGTGGATAGAGTTTAGACGGTGTAAGATGGACGGCCGGGCAGAAGAGTAGACAATGCTCGCATAATCTAGCTTTGATCCGACAATGGACTGATATAAGCGAAGCAGGACCATTCGACCTGCTCCCCATGATGTACCACTGAGAACACGGAGCACATTTAGGGAATGGATACAACGAGCAGCCAAATAAGGCCCATGTGGAGACCAGCAAAGTTTCCTTTCAAATGTAAGACCTAAAAATTTGTTTCTCTCCACGAATGGGAGAGCAATGGGACTGAGATCTAATGCTGGTGGAAGAAACTGTTTGTAGCTCCAGAAGTTCATACAGACCATTTTCTCACCAGAAAAATGGAAACCGTTTGCGACACTCCAGGAATATAGACGGTTTAGACAATGCTGAAGACAGCGCTCCAGGAGACATGTTCTCTGAGCGTTGCAGTAGATTGTAAAGTCATCCACGAAAAGGGAGCCTGAAACCTCAGCTGGAAGGCAATCCATTATTGAATTTATAGCTATGGCAAAAAGGGCCACGCTCAAAATGGAGCCCTGGGGCATCCCATTCTACTGGCGAAAGGCATGTGACAAAACAGAACCCACATGTATCCTGACCATATGATCCATTAAAAATGCATTAATAAACAGAGAGGCAACTGCGAAGGCCCAAAGTGTACATGGTGTGGAGAATTCCCGCCCTCCAACAGGTGTCATAAGCCTTCTCCAAAAAGTTGTTCATAATGAAGGTCGACAAGGTAACTAGGTGGTCAACGGCAGAGCGGTGCCTACGAAAGTCACAATGGACTGTGGCAAGAAAGTATCAAGATTCAAGGAGCTAAACCAATTGAGAATTCACCATGTGCTCCATCAACTTGCAGACGCAGCTGGTAAGGGAGATGGGATGATAACTGGAAGGAAGGTGATTGTCCTTTCCTGGTTTGGGAATGGGAAAAACAATTGCTTCACGCCAGTGTGTGGGAACATGACCTTCAGTCCAGATGCGATTATAGGAGCGAAGAAGACAGCCTTTACCTGAGCAAGAAAGGTTCTTCAGCATCTGAATAAGGATACCATTGGGCCCTGGAGTATTGGATCGGGTACGGACGAGTGCACTTTCGAGTTCCCGCATGGTGAAGGTGGCATTGTAACTTTCACGATTCAAAGACTGGAAAGAAGGTGGCCGTGCCTCCTCTGCTTATTTTTAAGGGGCGGAAGGCAGGGTGGAAATGGGCAGAGCTCATAACCTCTGCGAAAAAGCGGCTGAAGGCATTTGAGATATCCTCAGCATCCACAAGGACTTCATTCGCCACAGTCACGCCAAAAATCGGAGAGTGGACCTTGGTGCCAGACAGCTGGCGCAGGCCAAACCAGACTACTGAAGAAGGGGTAAAACTGTTGGATGAGCTGGTGAAAGCCACCCAGCAAGCTGATAACACGACAACATTGTGCACAGAGTCGTTTATAACTGATACAGTTTGCCAACTTAGGATGGCGCTGGAAGGTGCGTAAAGTACGTCACTGAGCACGAATAGCGTTGCTGCATGCAGTAGTCCACCAAGGGACTGGGACTCGACATGGAGAAGAGGAAGTATGAGGGGTGGAATATTCAGCAGGAGTGAGAATAACGTCCATGAAGTATGGAGGTGAAAAGCCCCCAGTCAGCTTTGGAGATGTTCCAGCTAGTGGAACATGGAGAAGGAGTGTGATGCAGGAGATGGATTATGCAGGGAAAAAGGTCGCTCGAGTATGTATTTGGATGAATGTTGTTCAACTGTGCAACAGTAACTTAAGCTTGCAAATTGTTAATGCATCTAATGTCAGTCCCTGTAATTAATTTGATTGATAAAATTGTTTGTTGAACCTGCCCAATTCATGTGACCTTTCCTTGTTTTGTGAACTGTGTACTTCCAATATCATGCCCTTTTCATAATGGTACAATTGCCAAAATATGGATTCTAATTAATTAAACCTGCTAAAGTTTTTACTGCGCGGCTCATGACTGTTTTAATACGCTTTTAAATTGTAATAATATGAATGTTGTTAAGCAATAAATTGTATTACATAAAACAACAAATGAAAAAATATGTGAGTCCACATTCCACTTCTTTTCCTTAAAGCTGTCCAAACACTAGCTGTGTGGTATCAATGTCTTAATGATGGAAGGTGAGCAGCAATGTGACTTGCACTTCATGGAACACACAACTAAAGATTCAACAGATAGGTTCATAGTTCATCTTCTATTTCAGGAAGAGTAAAGTTTGTTATGCAATTCTTTCCACAATGCAGCAAAATGCTTCTCTCAGACTGAGCAGAAACTAACAAGACAATCAAAGCTTGCCGAAAGCTACACAGAGTTTATGAGGAAGTATGAAGGTTTACGACACGGCAGTACTAGTCATGACAGAAGGCATTTCATAGTACACGCCACTTCAGCTCAACTGCTAAAAGAGAGCAGCATTTGATTTTCTTGCCAAATCAAACACAAATTTGTCACTAAACAGTCTTCCAATGATATGACCAACCATTCAACATTATTTGTAATCCATAACATTATGCTTTCACATACATCGCATTGCCTTCACAGTAGACATGGAGAATATGCATTGACAAGTTCTGGTAGTAGATGAAGATCGCACTTTCCAAAGAATATTGTGGAGGAGTGATAGACCTGCACCACCTCGGGAATGCGAATGAAAGGCGATCACACACCGAGTGACTTGTGCGCCCTTTCTTGCAGCCAGTAATCTGTTACAGTGAGCTCACAAAGAGAGTGAGCAGAGTGAGGCAGCAAACATTCTCACTAATCATTTCAATATCAACCATTGTATCTCAGGATGCAATACAGTAAGGGGTGAAATCAAGCTCCAGTAAGATCTCAGGAAGATATTGATAAGAGGTGGAGCTTCACTATGGAAATGGTACAGCAACACAGACGAACTATTCAAAAATATCCCCTCAGTGGTGCAAAAAACACAACTACTTTTACTGCTTGATAATGATGCGGATGTTAGAACTTGAGGTTTATTCTAGCATCCAGCTGTTCAACATTTTGAAACTGTGAACAATTTCAAACCAGCACCTAATATCTACAGCTTCAGCTTCACAAAATGCGCTGTACTGTGTGCCACATCATACATTTTTGATCCATTTGGATTAATTAGTCCCATTGTGATCACATGTAAGATACTTTTGCAATGTCTATGGCAGCATAAGTTAATGTGGAATGGGCCCTTGTCCTCAGAGTTGTACACCTTGTGGCAGACACTATACATTGAGATTCATATGACAGACAGCATGCATGTTGATCATATGGTCACTGCAGGAGGGGCAGCTACCTGTATACAGAAGTCAGTACAAGATCTGGTTGATCATCCAAAGATTGATCATTTGATTCTGTTTCATGTATCAGAGACATACCTGAATATTACTGGAAGCAAATCCCAAACAGCTAACGTAGCTACAGAACATAGCTACACAGTTACTTTTACTTCACACAGGACAACCAGTGATAGATGAGCTACCAAACATAAAGTTAGATTTATTGAATTACTAAGCAACCCAAGATAAACTTGTGATACCCAAAGACAAGAAGACCTCTCTATGAAGTGCACGAGAAATTAATTTAATGACCATAATAATATTCTAAAAAGGGTTTTTTCAAGTTTGTCTGGCTATGATAATAGCAAGAAGAGTGACTCTATTACCATTTTGCAAAGGTGATTGACGTATAATTGCAATAACTAAATATTTTAGACAATTGTAGGTGGTAATTATCATGTTTAATGAATATCAAATGTGCTGTAACCTAGCTCTGGGGTAAAGTTACATATTTTGCAATGTCTATAGTATCAATGAATGATGGTTGCTGCCATAAAGTCACATTCTAGTTCAAATAATGGGTTTAAACTTTTATTCACTTCAGGAATTTTTTCTCTTGCGCATGAAATCTGCTGCAAATGTGTGAAGAGTTTCTGCAGAGTGGGAGAGCAATAGTTGCTTCATCAGGCTTCACTGTACTTGCTGATTTGAGAGTTTTATTCCATGCTATCTCATTCTCATTCAGTGAAGTGCTTTGCCCTAGATCTGTAGCACTGTGACAACGCCATTATATCAGGAGAGAAAATATGAAGTTACGAAGCCATTAGCCAGTATGCGAGTATTCTTTGATATATTTTTGTAATTGTTCAGTAGGTAATTACATTGTAATATAAGACTTGAGACAACACTTCAGTTACCAGTGCAAATAAAGTTGCAAAAGTTGTGGTGTCAGGAAAGATTGGAGTGCAAAAAATAATAAGTATGAAGTGAAGATGAATAGGATATGTAGAAAGGTGTTAATTAATTAAAATCGGGTGTGCAGGGCACCCCACAGAACGGCTAAAAACCATGGGCTGATGAAATTTGTTGGCACCCTGGAAGGTGGCCAGGAAACAGCGTGGTGGCGGGGGGGGGGGGGGGGGGGTTTCATTACATGCCACAAAGCCAAACTTCCTTTGCTGCTGGTGAAACTCACCATCTCTCTGTCAGTCTCAGTGGTGCTGCTTCTACTTTCACTCACCTGAGCAATAGGACGCGGGGCTTCCCCGACAACAGGGCCTGATTGACAAAAAAGGAAATTGTGTGTTAATATAAAAAATACTTAATCTGCAAAAGTCAAACAAACAGTTGATAAATGAAGACTGTTTCAATATGACATTATAAAGAACAGAATCAATTACTTCAATCTTTTAGAGAGCCTAGTGATCAGTGAATAACTGAGCATCTAATCTAGTCAGTTATGTACAACAGTGAACATTACTAACCGAGATCCACAAAGTCAGAACTTTATTCGAGTTGCAAGCTGGCTATCTGAATACTGCCAGGGGCAAATAAACTTTTATTGTCAACATTTCAAATAATTATTAACCAAATTTTATAATTTAAAATCCTGTAGTAATCTGCTTATTAAAACGTACAATTTTATGTTACAGGGTTAACTCACTGTGGCAAGTTTAACGGTTAGGAACTGTGTGTATGACTGTATATGCAGCCTCACTCACTGCAAGCATATGCTGTCATTCTATTCATCCAGTATTTGACAATGAGAGCACTTTGTGACTTGCAGAATACTTCATCAAGAATTTCAAATTATCATTAACTTTTCTCAGGGATACCCCACATAAGGTAATAGCAAAAATGTTATCACTTTCCACATTTTTGCTGTTCATGCAGTAAAATTGCACATCAAACACATACAATGTAATCCTCCTTTCTTTACTTACAGATGGATACACATAGCAAGGAGACTGTGTAGCAGACGATGTGGGTTGTTTCTCAGGTGCATTCTTCGTAAAGGTGAGGCAGGAAGAAATTTGTTGGGTATGGGAACAGGATGGAGTAGAAGACATAATAGGAATGAGGTGGAAGTGTGTGGTGTACCATATGACTGGTACCTTACAATGCTGTCTTGTGACATTCAACAGAGCGCTGCCTGTTGCTAGCATGTTAATAAACCTGAAACAAACTCAGAGCAGCTCATCTTGCCCATGACACCCATTGCATAGTTTCTGTATAGGGACCACATGACACTGGACAATTTTCCAGTATTCCTGTGCTCTTCACAGCCTTCATAGACCACTGCACAATGGCTCACCAGCCAATCCAAGTCCCAGACATTACATCCACTGTCTACTTCTGAGTGCCATGACTATATTAATAAGTATGTAGCCCACAATATTGACATCACTAGTGCAACCTACTCTTTAGATACCTACAGCAGTGCCTCTCAGTTTTTACAAACAGAGTGCTGAACTGGAGCTTCAAGAATAGTTCTCATATTATCAAACATCTTTCAGTGGATCAGGGCATTCTTTACCTCGCCTTGCTCTAACATTCCCAACTATTCCTCTGAGCACAACAACAATGGAATCTAGGAAAACACCAGTGCAGCTTGCAGTGCTCAGCTTAGCTCATATTTGTGACAACCTTACAGCATAAAAGGACTATTGTTATGTTTTTAGCACTAGGAAGCCATTTCACACGCCCAACATTATAATGTGCCTTCTGTGTTGCAATGAAGTTCTAATGTTCATGACAACCTAAGCCATTTCTCACCTTGTGTATGGATCATCTGCAACAGGTGGGATAGATGACCACGAGTTGATGACAGATGGGGAAATGCAGCTCCCTACTGGACTCCATGTAGAGAGGTGAGGCAGTAAGAGAAACAATTTTGTCTGGGAACAGACTGTAGTGAAAGTCGTGATGGGAAATGTTTTTTGAGCAAAGGGACAGTGGTACTGTACGTACATTATCTTCGGATACTTATCACAAATTCTCTCCAAATGTGTGTGCACATTTTTCCTATGTTTTTCAGTTGTTTCTACTACACAATTTACTCCCAGCCTCTTCATTTCAGAGGTAATCAGCTCTCATGTGTCATATGGTAAATCATAAAAAACATTATTGCTGACTGGATTCCTCATAAACACCCTCCTCATTAAACAAAACACAGCTCCATAAATAAATGTAAACACTTAAATTATACGAAGAAACTACTAAGACAGCCAAAACAAAATAAGGAAAACAATGCAATTGTCTCCAGTACACTATCTCATAAGGAGGAAGAAAAATAGTACATCGAAAAACAGTGTCTGTACAATTGTGATGGCTGATCTCCAACTACGGTCTGGATTTTGACAGTCATGACTAATAGATACATGCATTAATTAGCAAAGTTAGTTTGTATGCTCTATTACTGCAATGCCAGACATGTCATCCAGCCATAGATACTTAGCCTTAGCTGTGTTAGCTATTATAAATGTAAAAATGTAGCTTTAAAAATAGAAGAAGTGATCAAACCAATAACTATGCTGAACACACTAGTTACAAGACACAGACATCACTTTTCTCCAAGAATAAGTTATCGGTGAAAATATATGTCTAATAGTATATACCTAGCAAATAATGTAATAAAGATAAATAATATCTTCACTGACATTGCCACCCACAAAAAAAGCAAAATCCTTGCAGTTCTTTCTACAAAAGGAGTAAAGAAGACCTCTTGTGTTGGTGATATGAGTAGCACTGGAATGGAGACAAGGAAGGGTCTGAATGGGTGAGAAATTTGACTAATGAAGGTTAAAGCAAGGAGGGTTACAGGAACGTTGGATATACTGCAGGGAGAGTTCCTGGCCACAGTTTATTACTGGTAATTCATGCTTGTCATTCCCATGCAGAAATCAGCACATTGGTTGAAGCTCAGCCTCTATATCAGATGACTGGTTTCACATGTAGCCCTGCCTTTGGTGGGATATATGTTGTTTGTGACCAGCCTGGAGTAGATGGTGAATGAAGGATGTATGGGACAGGTCTTGCATTTAGTTCTATTACAGTGATCTGAGCCATTAAGTAAGGGTTGGGAGCAGGGATTGTGCTGGGATGGACGAGTGTATTGTGTAGGTTTGGTGGACGGAGGAATACCACTGTGGGACAGGTGTGGAGGATAGTAGGCAGGACATTTCTGATTTCAGAGCACAATGATAGTTAGTCAGAACACTGGTAGAGGATGTAATTCAGTTGTTCCAGTCCTGGGTGGTACTGAGTTACAAGGGGAATGCTCCTCTGTGGCCAGATGGTGAGACTTTGGGGGTCGTGGGAAACTGCAAAGATAAAGCACAGAAGATTTGTTTTTGTACAAGGTTTGGAGGATAATTATTGTCTGAACACTTCATTGAGTCCCCCGGTATATTTCGAGGGGGGCCCCTCATCACTGCATATGTGGATAGACTGTATGGGAGGGACTTCTTGGTATGGACTGGGTAGCAGTTGTCAAAATGGAGGTATTAATTGTAGTTAGTAGGTTGGATATGGACAGAGGCAGAGATGTAGTCATCTTTGAAGTGGAGATCAACACCTAGGAACTAGGCTTGCTGGCTTGAGAAGGTCCTGGTGAGACAAAGGAGGAGAAGCTGTTGAGGTTCTGGAGGAATGCGTATAGGGTGTCCTCACTCTCGATCCAGATCACAAAGATGTCTTCAATGAATCTGAATGAGGGGAGGGGTTTTAGGATTCTGGGTGTTTAGGAAGAACTTTTAACCCATACTCATATCCCTGTAATAGACCCAGATGCAGGACCTGTCCCATACATCCTACCACCACCACCACCACCACCACCACCACCACCACCACCACCACCACCTTCTCCAGTCTGGTCACAAATATCACCTATCCCATTGTAGGCAGTGCTACCTGTGAAAGCAGTCATGTGCTATATAAGCTAAGATGCAACCATTGTGCTGCATTATATGTGGGCATGACGACAAACAAGCTGTCTGTCCACATAAATGGCCACCTACAAGCTGTGGCAAGAAACAAGTTGATACCCTGCTGTTAAGCACGCTGCCCAACACGACATCCTTCATTTAAACTCTACTCTATAGTGAGTAGCAACTTTCTGTTTCATAATATTCTTTGTTTCAATTCACTTCTTCAGTTTTATGAGTCCTTCATCCCAGCTGCATCTAATTGTATATTGTATTTAATTTTAAATGTACTATTTCTTCTTTATAATTTCATTTGATAGATTAAAAAATCTACTTGCCAAGCAGCAGCAAAAAAACAGAAACACACACACACACACACACACACACACACACACACACAGAGAGAGAGACAGAAGTACACACACACACACACACACACACACACACACACACACACACACACGTGTGGGCAAGAAAGAATGTGATTGGTGATTAGATGTTTTTATCTATCCAATTAAATTACACTGTTCGACAAGAGTTCTATTCCTGATATCAAACTGTGTGCTCCTAACCCAGTTTACCATGGGAAATTCTAATATGTAAACAAAATATCATTGTCAGGGATACGTTTTGTGTAGTATGTATGTATATACGAGGGCGGTTCAGAAAGTAACCTCCGATCGGTCACATGTCGGGTTGTGGGGGGAGTAGCGACGCCATCTGTGCATTCACGCACTCAACAGGTCAGTCGGCATCAAGCCGTGGTCGAGTGAACGTCGTACCTGCACTAGTTTAGTTTTTGTGGCAGTTTGAAATCGTTGCTGCAATAGAAAACCCTGCCAAATGTGAAGAGCGTGCTGTCATAAGGTTTTTTACAGCCAAAGGATATTCTGCAGCAGCTATTCATTGTGAGCTTTGTGCCATGTACGGACCAAGAGTTATGAGTGAAGGAGTTGTCCGTGAATGAGTACGTTTATTTAAAAGTGGACGAGAAAACGTTCATGATGAAGAGAGGAGTGGTAGACCATCATTGGTGACTGATGAACTCGTTCAGACAGTTGATGCAGAAGTTCGTGAAAATCGACGTTTCTCAGTGTCGGAGTTGTCTACCGGCTTTCCACAGATTTCTAAGACACTCTTGTACGAGATAGTGACAGCAAGGTTGGGTTACCGTAAGTTCTGTGCACGATGGGTGCCCAAAATTCTTACCGACCACCACAAAACTCAAAGAATGGCCTCTGCATTAGACTTTCTGTCACGTTATGAGGACGAAGGAGAACCATTGATAAACAGAATCGTGACCGGTGACGAAACCTGGATTAAGTACATGAACCCTGAGACAAAAGAACAATCAAAGATGTGGGCACATTCAAATTCGCCTACCAAACCAAGAAAAGCCTCGCAAGATTTTTCTGCCAGAAAACTGATGGCAACGGTGTTTTGGGATGCCAAAGGGGTGTTGTTGGTTGAATTCATGGAACGTGGTACGACCATTAACCAAGACGTGTACTGTGAAACAATAAAAAAGTTACGACGGGCTATACAGAACAAACGCCGTGGTATGCTGACTTCCGGTATCGTTTTTTTGCACGATAATGCCTGTCCTCACTCTGCCCGCAGAACAATGGCCCTTCCTGAGTCCTTCAAGTGGGACGTTATCAACCATCCACCTTACAACCCAGACCTGGCGCCAAGTGATTATCACCTCTTCATGGATTTGAAGAAATGGCTCGGGTCACAGCGGTTTGATGACGACGAAGAGCTCAAAGATGCGGTCACAGGCTGGCTCCAGGCACAAGCGGATGATTTTTATGCAGAAGGAATTTCAAAGCTTGTGAAGAGATACGATAAGTGCCTCAATCGCTATGGAGACTATGTAGAAAAATAGTGCAAAGATGTAGTTGTAAGATGTATATATTAAAATATTTTTATTTAACTTCGTGTATTTTTTTAAATCAACTGGAGGTTACTTTCTGAACGGCCCTCGTATATATATACATATCCACAATTCACGGTAAACATAGGGACATTATAGAGAGATACAGGTATGTTGCCACATCCGTTAGTGATGGAACATAACAATTTCTTGTTACAGGTATGTTGCCACATCCGTTAGTGATGGAACATAACAATTTCTTGTTCAACAGCAGGTGGGAAGAATCAGATGTCATCGAGTTATCCCCTGCCATATGTATGTCACTGAGACCACCTGCAATAGCCCATTATCTCTAACAGTGACAGCCGGTTGCTGCATCAAAACTAAGTCTCAATGGTGTTTTGCTGCATAACGGAAATAAAATACCCTTCATTTCAGTAGCTTATGCCAGCTTGACCAAAGAGAATTACCAATTTGTAGAATGGGTGTTAAATTCATTACTATACCGTGAATACAAATGGAAAATATTTGCAGATTTCAAAGTAATTGCAATGGTACAGAGAATGTAACAAGGGTACGTGGAGTATGCCTGTTTTCTTTGTGAATGGGATAGTCGAGACGGAAATTGTCACTACATGAAAAAGAAATGGCCTAGTCGGAAATGGAAAGTGGGCGAAAAGAATGTACAACATTAATGTCAGATAGCTCCTGGGGATATACCACTTACACCACTTCACATCAAACTTGGGCTAATGAACAATGTGCAGTGTGTCTTTGAAGATACATATGATGGACCCTCATCTGGACTACTTCATAGAGAGTTGTAGTGATGTATTGAATGAACATGGCGAAAAATACCATAAGGACATTTCTACCATAGAAAGGTGTTATGAATGTAAGTGGGTACCTTCTATATTAGCAGATTATTGCTGGAATATCATTCAAGATAAGAAAGATTCACAATACAAGAGAAGAAAGTGATGTGCATTAGAATAGAGTGGTTCATTTTCTTGTCGATTTCCTCTTATTTCTCATATCAAATAAATGCTACAAGGTGTATCCAAAAAGATTTCTGTGTTATATGTTAGAATTCATGCTCCATTAATGTGATGAAATTATAACATCATAAATATGTGAATTTCTCTATTGAATTTCACCTCATGTTTGCTGCAATATATCAGAAACAGAAGAGAAAAAGAAAATGGTGATTATTCATAAACAATTCCTGACAAAAAAAAAAACTAAAAACAGTTTTGAATTCAGCTTTCTAAGTACAAATAGGATCACAATGTATTTTTTTCAGAAATACAAGGGTGTTTGTAGAAGAGTGTTATTTTGGCAAAGTTGATTGTATTAACTGTTATATTATTCTATTTCTTCTTTAGATATTGTGCACTAAACCCACATTGTGATGGAGTTAAAAAAATGCTTTCTTCAAATATTCTTGTCAATTCTATCACATTTCCCCAACAAATGTACACATTGGCAGATCTAAAACAACATTACAATTTGGTAGCCTTGCCAACAACATCCAGAAGTAACACATTTCTGATTACATCTTAAGGTGATTTACATCAAAAACCAGTATATACAATATATTTTTCATCCAATGACAGACAACAAACGAAATATTTACATTTGTAAAAATATTTCACAGGAGAATCATAAAAACGAAGAAATAAAATGACATGAAAGAAGTATGATGATGGTTGGAAGAAAAAAAAGGTAACTTTTCTGTTCATCCATGTAATAGCCATTGAGCTCTCATGTTACTTAATGTGATATTATTTCTTGGTCAAAGAGGCTTGGCATTCAGAGGTTCAGCTCAGAAAATTGCAGGTTCAACTAATGAAAATTTCCTGTGAATATTCGAACTCTTCTGTTTATAACAATTGATTACATAGGCAAGGTGAGAGACCAGCAATAGTCTGGAAAGCATTTGCACATGCATTATCTGTCATGTGACACTCAGAATGAACTTTTTCTAGTTCTCAAGTCGGTGGTGACATATTGCAACAGAGATAAAATCAGAAGCATTATTCATTTACTGTTGCTGCAACTCCCAGTTCAAATCATACCAAACAAACAACATTCACCCTGCATTGTATTTACTATGACAAGGGGACTGATAAATCTGAAACATGACTTGTCTTTGGAATTCAGAGATTGTAATCAGGAAATGTGAAATGCTATCCCACACTCAATGTGATCAACACTTGTGAAACATTCTGCTTCTCTTAGTGAAAGCCACAGACTTGGTTACAATAGGGGAAAGAATATTATAGGGTCAAATAAAGGAACACCAACATTTTCTTCAGTGAAATCATTTTTTAAAATTTCCCCTCTATTGAGTCCCTCATGCTCATTCCATCATTGTGGAACATTTGAATGCAATGGAGAAGGTTCAACAATGAAGCATATGAGATACACAAGCCAAATGAGAAAAATTACTGGTTGGCCATATGTGCATTATCCACTTGCTTGTCATCGATTTGTGTGTGAACACCACCTATCATTCCTATCCTGCACCATTACTGATGACTAGAAAAATTGTCTTTGTGCTAATGCAAGGGAAAGAAAAGAAAGAAATGGTTTAGTCCAAACATAGCAGTAATGCCACATAAAAAGACTTGCATGCATCCACATAAGATAGTGTTATGCATCTGGTGGAACAGTGGCCATGTGGTGTACAAAGAGTTGCTTGCATGAGGTAACTCTCCTGTTGGCATTTATTGTCATCAACAGACATCTTCCAGACGAAATCCCAGAACAACAACTAGGAAGACTGTGTGAAGTGATGCTATTCCACAATAACAGCAACCGGAATCCTGCGACACTGGCCAGTAACACTATACAACAACTGGGTTGGGAAGTCAATCTGCAACCACCTTTTCACCTGACATTGCACCCACAGATTTCACCTTTTCTGCTCTCTGTTCAATGATCTTCACAAACTTCCTTTTGGGGTGAAAATACACTTTGAACATGGCTCTACAAGTTCTTTGCTACAAAACTACATGATTTTTACAGTTATGGATTCAGAAAGTTACCCTAACATTGGCAGACTTCAGTGATCAGTGAAGTAGATTATATTATTTTCAATGATTTAAGTCTCCATTACGTGTAGTGTGTGTTTTTGGAACTTATAGAAAATATTTGAGTCTTATGCACCAGCCTAAGATGTTTTGTTGGTCATGAAACTGTTAATGTAGAAATAAACAATCAAAGGCTAAGTCTGGAATAACATTTGTCACAGTCTGTCCCTCTGTCAGTCAGATAAATTTTCTTAAACCTGCAGGCCAACTGTATGAGGAGATGTGGTGAACTGATTGATTGCGAATGTCAGTGAGGGGATGAGTTGGAACAGGGTGTAATACACTCCTGGAAATTGAAATAAGAACACCGTGAATTCATTGTCCCAGGAAGGGGAAACTTTATTGACACATTCCTGGGGTCAGATACATCACATGATCACACTGACAGAACCACAGGCACATAGACACAGGCAACAGAGCATGCACAATGTCGGCACTAGTACAGTGTATATCCACCTTTCGCAGCAATGCAGGCTGCTATTCTCCCATGGAGATGATCGTAGAGATGCTGGATGTAGTCCTGTGGAACGGCTTGCCATGCCATTTCCACCTGGCACCTCAGTTGGACCAGCGTTCGTGCTGGACGTGCAGACCGCGTGAGACGACGCTTCATCCAGTCCCAAACATGCTCAATGGGGGACAGATCCAGAGATCTTGCTGGCCAGGGTAGTTGACTTACACCTTCTAGAGCACGTTGGGTGGCACGGGATACATGCGGATGTGCATTGTCCTGTTGGAACAGCAAGTTCCCTTGCCAGTCTAGGAATGGTAGAACGATGGGTTCGATGATGGTTTGGATGTACCGTGCACTATTCAGTGTCCCCTCGACGATCACCAGTGGTGTACGGCCAGTGTAGGAGATCGCTCCCCACACCATGATGCCGGGTGTTGGCCCTGTGTGCCTCGGTCGTATGCAGTCCTGATTGTGGCGCTCACCTGCACGGCGCCAAACACGCATACAACCATCATTGGCACCAAGGCAGAAGCGACAATCATCGCTGAAGACGACACGTCTCCATTCGTCCCTCCATTCACGCCTGTCGCGACACCACTAGAGGCGGGCTGCATGATGTTGGGGCGTTAGCGGAAGACGGCCTAACGGTGTGCGGGACCGTAGCCCAGCTTCATGGAGACGGTTGCGAATGGTCCTCGCCGATACCCCAGGAGCAACAGTGTCCCTAATTTGCTGGGAAATGGCGGTGCGGTCCCCTACGGCACTGCGTAGGATCCTACGGTCTTGGCGTGCATCCGTGTGTCGCTGCGGTCCGGTCCCAGGTCGACGGGCACATGCACCTTCCGCCGACCACTGGTGACAACATCGATGTACTGTGGAGACCTCACGCCCCACGAGTTGAGCAATTCGGCGGTACGTCCACCCGGCCTCCCGCATGCCCACTATACACCCTCGCTCAAAGTCTATCAACTGCACATACGGTTCACGTCCATGCTGCCGCGGCGTGCTACCAGTGTTAAAGACTGCGATGGAGCTCCTTATGCCACGGCAAACTGGCTGACACTGACGGCAAAGGTGCACAAATGCTGCGCAGCTAGCGCCATTCGACGGCCAACACCGCGGTTCCTGGTGTGTCCGCTGTGCAATGCGTGTGATCATTGCTTGTACAGCCCTCTCGCAGTGTCCGGAGCAAGTATGGTGGGTCTGACACACCGGTGTCAATGTGTCCTTTTAGCCATTTCCAGGAGTGTATAAGAGGCACAGGGACACATACAGGTACTGAGGGAAGGAGGATTGTGGAACTCAAGGATGAGCTAAGGAGAACTCCTATATGTTTAAATCAGGGAAGCTGATATGGGAGTGGAAGTGGTGACAGAATTGGAGATGGGTCTCGAGAATGTAGTTCACAGGTTGTGAAGCTACGACCAAGTCAGGCATCTTGTACTCACAAGGGAACCTCCCTATCGCACCCCCCTCAGATTTAGTTATAAGTTGGCACAGTGGATAGGCCTTGATAAACTGAACACAGATCAATTGAGAAAACAGGAAGAAGTTGTGTGGAACTGTGAAAAAATAAGCATAATATATGTACTGAGTAGTCCATGAGCCACATAAGCAACATAATGGACTACGTAAGCTTAGGAGCGCCATGGTTCCGTGGTAGCGTGAGCAGCTGCTGAACGGGAGGTCCTTGGTTCAAGTCTTCCCTCGAATGAAAATTTTACTTTCTTTATTTTTGCATAGTTATTATCTGTCCGTTCGTTCATTGATGTCTCTGTTCACTGTAGCAAGTTTAGTGTCTGTTTTGCGACCGCACCGCAAAACCGTGCAATTAGTAGACGAAAGGACGCGCCTCACCAATGGGATCAGAAAACATTTGATCGCAAGGTCATAGGTCAGCCGATTCCTCCACAGGAAAACACATCTGATATATTCTATATGACACTGGTGACGGCATGTGCGTCATTTGACAGTACACTTGGCGAATGGGTAAAAAGATTCTTCCACCTTGCCCGATTTAGGTTTTCTTGTGGATGTGATAATCACTCCCAAAAATATGATGAAAACATAAGAGTTTGTCAAATAAACTGAAAATAAAAAATTAAACTTTTCACTCGATGGAAGATTTCAACCAAGGACTTTCATTCCGCAGCTGCTCACGTTACCACGAGACCATGGCGCTCCTGCGTTCCCATCATCCTTAATGTTGCCTATCTTCCCATGAACTACTCAGTTTGTATATTTTGCTTATTTTTTCACAGTTCCACACAACTTCTTCCTGTTTTCTCAATTGATCTGTGTTCAGTTTTTCAAGGCCTATCCACTGTGCCAACTTATAACTAAATCTGAGGGGGGTGCGATGGGGAGGTCCCCTTGTCAATAGCATGTTGTCATTGCATAGTCAATTACCCTCTTGGCAGGCGAGGGATAACGGTGGCACCCAGGCTCTTTCACACGTCACGTCAGTGAGGTTGCAAAATACTGATTCAGGAGAGAAGAAGGATTACAGGGACAATATTCTTCATTTCGAGACATGATGATGAGGTTTCAAATCACTGGACATGAATGTGGTTAACTTGATCCAGTCCCCAATAAGATTGGCAATTTTCCTCTTTAAGAAGCTCAACTATGCTGAGTGATTGTTTTATACATAAATATATTTATCTCAAGGTGATAATTTTAATATGAGCCACGACTACGGAATAAGGGGGCTGTGATCTTAACATTGCTAATTATTGTAGTGTGCCAATTTGTAATGTTAGCTCACCTTTACAATGACTTATTTTAAAATGTCAATTTGGTACTTAGAAATTTGTCTTCTTTCTCTTTCATCACGTTTCCCTCACAATCTACCACCGCATACATTTTAAACACAACTGCACATTTGTGACCAATCTTTTGTAGTTACAAAGGCACTGCCAATTTTCAGTATGAATTATGTACCATGTAATTAACATCCAGTGTCAAATTCAAGTATAAAATTTTGAACAACTGTTTCACTGAAATACCTTAGCAAGAAAAATATGGAAAAAATACCATATAAGAAAATATTAAAGCGATAACTTTAGCATGTAATTAAGCTACTGAATAAAGCAAAAATCTCACCTGCCAGTACCTCCTCTGGGTGTACCTCTTCCTGTTCCTGCAAAAAGAAATTAAAAAGCTGAATAACTTTACATGAACTGAATTTAAGCATAAATGAAACACCTTCAAATGTGTCAGTGGTATGTTATCTCACTGCACATGCTCATCTCAGTGTTAGTAAGTTGGTAAATTATATAATGACAGATTACGAATCAGGTGCAGTGACAAGTAGATACATGTGAAATTTTATTAAAGTGCAATTGACGAAAACTGCATAATAATACAAATGAAGAATCACAAAATATTTCTATTTCAATTGAGCATAACTGTCTGAATTCACTAGAGCTGCCAGCTGCCACTTACAGCCACTGCCACAGTGCAGGACTAAGGAGCCCACAAAACACAAGTCAACATGGTGGGAATGTAGACTACAGCTGCTAGATCCATGAAGGCTGGTGCAAGGATAATGCCAGTGACTGAAATAGAAGTACAGAATAGTTTGCTGGAAAGAACACCCCTCAAATATGACCTGGTGGAGTAGTCTGAAGGATCATGGAAGGGGAAGTGAATAACAGACCATTATAAAATTACAGATCATAGAGATAGTGATAGGGTTTATTATGCCTATATCTGCTGCTACCAGGAATTTGAAATTGATTCTTGGTCTCAGAGAGCCATCTGAGGTTGGCCCACACAACAGAAGAGGGTGTGGAACAGTTAAGAGAACTAGTAAATGGACATTTGAAAATTTGTGTCTGATGCAGCTTAATCATGTCCACACTTGCTTAGAGGCCTGTGGGAGCCACATTGGACAGGTTCTCTAACGGTTGTCTTGTCTCAGCATGTTGAGTGCTGTAATGTACTGTACAGGATTTCCGACCTCGAGTCTGTATGATCCTTTTTGCTCATTATTCTCTTAGGGGTAGTTTGCTGCAGTTTCTTCCTTTCTTCTTCTTCTTCTTCTTCTTCTTCTTCTTCTTCATTTTCATTTTATGAGTCAGGGATTCTTGCCCGCTCTGGTTTTACAGTTGTCTCCACAATCTCCTGGGCTGTCCTCCAACTCTTCTGCCGCTCAGCGTGTACTCCTACATTACCTGTGTAAAGTCTGGTTTTGTATCTTTTTAAATGTTTTATTACATATTGATCCTATATTTAGTCTTCCCTAATATCTTAATTTCGGATTGTATCCACCCTCACACCATCTTTAATACTCCTTTAAGATCTCATTTCCGCCGCCTGTATTTTCCTCAGTTGGCTTTTCGTTTTTTTTTTGTTTTGTTTTAGGGCGCAAAACTGCTATGGTCATTAGCGCCCAATCTGTGACTTAGGTAAAAGTAAAATACGAAAATGGAACCAGCAGCTAAGGGAGCGAAACTCAAAAAATTGGAGAAACTAAAAGCAGGAGTACAGCATGAAAAACCACTAGAGAAAGGGTTTGGTTGTCCCCAAAAAGGGCTTCAAATGACCGACGTCATCTCACTGGCACTAATAAACTCAAGAACGCGATCAGCTGAGCGCGTTATCTGCTAAAATTGACGATATTTCAGGCGACAGCTGTAGACGGGCGCGTAACAGAGTAAAATAGGGGCACTTGAGTAAAAGGTGTCTTACTGTCCACAGCTGAGAGCAGTGGGGACAGAGTGGGGGAGGATCACCGCTTAAAAGATGTCGATGGCTAAAAACACAGTGCCCTATCTGGAGTCTAGTTAATATTACCTCCTCCCGACGACGCATTCGGGAGGAAGAGGTTTAAGCACAGGGAAGAGCTTTCATGTCCCGCAATTATGGGGAAGTGTTGACCAATGTGCATGCCATAAAAGAACAACACGATGACATAAAACACTCCATAGATCGGTGAAGGGAATCGTGTGAATAGCTGGCCGAAGAAGAGAGACTGCAGCCTTGGCTGCTATATCGGCCGCCTCATTTCCACAGATACCAACATGTCCTGGGATCCAGAGGAACACCACCGAGACGCCCCCAAAGGGAGCAAGTGGATGCAGTCCTGAATCTGGTGGACCAGTGGGTGGACAGGGTAGAGAGCTTGGAGACTGAGCAGAGAGCTGAGAGAATCTGTACACATAACATACTGTATCCGCTGATGGTGACGGATTTATTGGACAGCCTGGAGAACAGTGTAAAGCTCCGCAGTATAAACGGAACACTGATCGGGAAGCCGAAATCGATTTGGGGTGTCGCCAACAATATAGGCACTCCCTACACAAAATGATGTATTTGATCCATCAGTGTAAATAAATGTGGCATCCTTCATTTGTGCACATTGAGCAGAAAATGCCCGACAATAAACAAGTGAAGGGGTACCATCCTTCAGAAACTGACAAAGATCACGGAGCAAGCAGGTCTGGGGATGGAGCCAAGGTGGTGCTGTACCCCCAGTTCTCAAGAAAGTTTTAGGAAAGCGGAAGGAAAGAGAATGGAGCAGTTGACTGAAGCGGACTCCCGGTGGTAGTATGGAGGAAGGGTGGCCTGCATACCCTACATCAAAGGAGGCGTCGAAGAAAATGTCATGGACTGGATTAGCAGGCATGGAAGACAAATGGCTAGCATAAAGACTCAGAAGGACTGCTCGCCAATTGGACAGCGGAGGTTCAGCAGTCTCAGCATAAAGGCTTTCCACAGGGCTGGTGTAAAAAGCTGTAGATACTAAACGTAATCCACGTTTTTTTTTTTTTTTTTTTGGTGGGGTTTAAGGGCGCTCAACTACTTAGGTCATTAGCGCCCAGTCACAGTTGTTAGAGCACATGGAATCTAGTAAAACTCAAGGGGAGGGGGGGGGGACACCAGAAAGTCCTGACAAAGATGAAGATAAAAGACGTATAAAAGTTAGATGTCTTTGGACAAGCCAGTCAAAGTTATAAAAAGCAGAACACGAGCAGCTGCTCGAGCGTCATCAGCTAAAATATCCGGTAAAGTAGATGGCAGGGACAGGACAACACAAGATTGACAAAATCGGGGACACGACAATAAAACATGGCGCACTGTTAATGCTTGACCACAAGGGCACTGCGGGGCTGGGTCACCAGAGATCAGGTAGCGGTGGCTAAGCCGGCAATGCCCAATCCACAACCTAGTCGGAAGGACCTCTTCTCGCCGAGATGGTCGGGAGGAGGATGTCCAAGCAGTTGGGAGCGGTTTTACTGCCCGGAGCTTGTTTCCTTGGAGGAATGACCAAGCATCCCACCACAACGACACAAGCCTCTTACAAACAACCCCATGAACGTCAGATAACGGGACGCAATGGGAGGCTGGCCGAGGCAGGAGGACTGCAGCCTCATTCCCAGGCACTCCTACATGTCCGGGAACCCACAGAAAACTGACAGGAGACCCTCATCAGCGAAAGAATGGAGGGACTGCTGGATCCGTTGCACCAAAAGATGGACCGGATAGGGAGCTCCAAGGCTCTTAAGAGCAATGAGGAAATCAGAGCAGAGTGTATACGATGAATGGTGGTGGCGGCGGGCATACTGAACGGCCTGATGGAGAGCAAAAAGCTCGGCCGTAAAGCTGGAAAATTGGTCGAGGAGCCAGTATTTAAAGGTGGCGGCCCCAACGACAAAGGCACAGCCGACACCATCGTCAGTTTTGGAGCCATCGGTGTAAATAAAGGTGTGACCAGCAAGTCGTGCACGAAGTTCGACAAACTGTGAGCAATACACATCAGCCGGAGTACCCTCCTTCAGGACTGAGCTGAGGTCGAGATAAATATGACCAGAGCCTGGAGCCAAGGTGGTGTCGGGCTCTCACCCTCTCTGAAGGTGGTAGGGAGGGCAAAACCCAATTGTCGAAGCAGGTGATGGAAGCGGACTCCAGGGGGCAGCAGGGCAGACAGATACAACCCATACTGACGGTCGAGAGAATCGGCGAAGGAGGACTGATAAGAGGGCTGGTCGGGCATTGACAACAGCTGGCAGGGATACTGACAAAGCAGTACGTCGCGCCGGTAGGTCAATGGTAATTCGGCAGCTTCAGCATAAAGACTCTCGACGGGACTAGTGTAGAAGGCTCCGGTCGCAAGACGTAACCCCCGATGGTGGATGGAGTTGAGACGGCGTAAGAGGGATGGCCGAGCAGACAAGTAGACGAGGCTCCCATAACCCAGCTTTGATCGGACTATGGGCCAATACAAGTGAAGCAGGACAGTGCGATCCGCTCCCCAAGATGAATCACTAAGCACTCTGAGGACATTAAGGAACGTGTACAATGGGCAGCCAAATAAGAGACGTGTGGAGACCAACGAAGTTTCCTGTCCAATGTGAGCCCTAGAAACTTAGTTGTTTCCACGAAAGGGAGAACAACGGGACCGAGATGTAAGGACGGCAGAAGGAACGCTCTATATCGCCAAAAATTGATACAAACCGTCTTCTCTTCAGAGAAACGGAAGCCATTTGCCACACTCCATGAGTATAGGCTGTCTAGACAACGCTGAAGGCAGCGCTCCAGGAGGCATGTTCTCTGGGCACTGCAGTAGATAGCGAAGTCATCGACAAAGAGAGAGCCTGAGACATTAGGTGCAATGCAATCCATAATTGGATTGATCGCGATGGCAAAAAGGGCTACACTCAAGATGGAGCCCTGAGGCACTCCGTTCTCCTGGAGGAAGACGTTGGACAATACGGAACCCACACGTACACTTAACTTTCGATCTGTTAAAAAGGAATCAATAAAAAGGGGCAGGCGACCGCGTAGACCCCACCTGTGCATAGTGCAGAGGATACCTCCTCTCCAACAGGTATCATAAGCCTTCTCCAAATCGAAGAACACAGCTACCGTTTGGCGCTTTCGCAACAAGTTGTTCATGATGAATGTCGACAAGGTCAACAGCGGAGCGGCGGTGACGAAAGCCGCATTGAACATTGGTAAGTAGCAGTCGAGATTCAAGAATCCAAACTAACCGAGCGTTAACCATGCGCTCCATCACGTTACAGACACAGCTTGTAAGAGAAATGGGGCGGTAACTAGAAGGAAGGTGTCTATCCTTCCCAGGTTTGGGTATAGGAACAACGATGGTGTCACGCCAACGCATGGGGACTTGACCTTCGGTCCAGACGCGATTGTAGGTACGAAGAAGGAAGCTTTTGCCTGCCGGAGAAAGGTGTGCCAGCATCTGAACGTGAATGGCATCTGGCCCCGGAGCTGAGCAACGGGACAGTGCAAGTGCACGTTCGAGTTCCCGCATAGTAAAGGGGGCACTATAAGTTTCCAGATTCAGCGAGTGAAAGGAAGGTCGCCGAGCCTCTTCTGCCTCTTTCCTGGGAAGGAAGGCAGGGTGGTAATGGGCGGAGCTTGAAACCTCCGCGAAAAAGTGGCCGAAGGCGTTGGAGACAGCCACAGGATCAACAAGGACCTCATTACCTGAGGTCAGGCCAGGTACCGAGGAGTGGGCCTTAATGCCCGACAGCCGGCGCAGGCCACCCCAGACGATAGAAGAGGGAGTAAAACTGTTAAAGGAGCTGATGAAAGAGGCCCAACAAGCTTTTTTGCTGTCTTTGATGACTCTACGGCATTGCGCTCGGAGTCGTTAGTATCCAATACAATTCGCCAACGTAGGATGGCGGCGAAAGGTGCGTAAAGCATGTCGTCCAGCACGTGACGTGAAGAAGAGGTAGTACGAGGATTGGAACGTTCGGCAGCATTGATGATAACAGCCGTGAAGTATTCAACCTGACTGTCACAACTGAGAAAATCGTGGTCCGGAAAGGTCGCCAGGGAGGAGTAAAGTCCCCAGTCAGCTTTTGGTATGTTCCTGCTCGAAGGACGTGGGGATGGGGTGTGGTGCAGGAGACGAACGACACAGGGGAAGTGGTCGCTCAAATTGGTGTCAGAAAGGACATACCACTCGAATCGACAGGCAAGAGTGGTAGAACAGATCTAGAGGTCCAAGTGGGAGTAGGTATGAGTAGAGTCCGAGAGGAAAGTCGGGGCGCCAGTATTGAGGCAGACAAGATTGAGATGGTTGAAGACATCCGCCAAGAGGGAGCTTCTCTGACAGGATGCAGCAGAGCCCCAAAGGGGACGATGGGCATTGAAGTCGCCAAACAATAAAAACGGCGGAGGAAGCTGAACAATCAGGTGCATCATGTCAGCCCGACTAACTGCGGATGACGATGGAGTGTAGACAGTGCAAACAGAAAAAGTAAAGGCACAAAGAGTAATATGGACAGCTATTGCTTGGAGTGGGGTGGTCAATGGGATGGGATGGTAATAGACATCGTCCCGAACGAGCAACATGACCCCACCATGAGCTGGAATACCGTCCACAGGGGTGAGGTCATAGCACTCCGAGGTATAGTGGGTAAAAGCAATACGGTCAGTTGGGCGCAACTTGGTTTCCAGGAGACCAAGGACGAGCGGACAGTGCAGGCAGAGGAGCAGTTGTAATTCCTCCCGATTAGATCGAATACCTCTTATGTTCCAATGTAACAAAGCCATCGCTAGTCAGAAAAAAGGGGGAATGAAACGGGGGAAGAGCTGGTCACCTCGACGGCCGCAGAGGGCCAGGTTATGAGGGAACAACGCTACAACCGGCGGGAGGCGGATCCTGTTCCATCGAGTCGTCGCCAGCTGCGGCCGCTGTCCTGGGTTGCGTAGGAGGGGCAGTATCATTCGCCGACGAGAGGCCAGCTGAGCGCCTGGCAGCAGAGCGTCCCGGCCAAACTGAGGACGGCTGGGAGCAGCGACTCATGGATGGAGCGTCAGACGAAACGCGCCGGGGTGGAGAGGGGGATAAAGACTTCTTCTTGGAGGCCTTCTTGGAAGTCTGATGAGGCACGGGGATGGTATGCTGGACCCGAAGAAGGTCCTCACGCGCGGGCTCCATTTTGGAATGCCGGACCTTGGAAGCCGGGGTCTGGAACATTTGCCCGATGGACGCCTGAGAAGAGGATCGCTTCTCAGGTGGTGGAGGGGGAGGAGGAGGAGGAGGAGGAGGAGGAAGGGTGGCCCCTGGGGCAGAGGGGGCAGGGGCCACGAGGGAGGAGGATTTGGAAGGGAGGGATTTGGGAGGCGGAGGCATAAACCCCAGATGGGGTGAGTAGGTGGAGGGGGGACAGGATAGGGGTGAGGATACTGTGCAAGGAGGCAACACGACTGAGGCCAACGATATTGCCAACGTCACGGGATGGAGGTGGTCATACTTCTTCCTGGCCTCAGAAAAAGAGAGATGATCCAAAGTTTTTAATTCTTGAATCTTCTTCTCCATCTGATACGCGGGGCAGTCTATAGATCTAGGTGAGTGGATGCCAGGACAATTGATGCACCGAGGTGGTGGAGTGCATGTATGTTCCTCACGAAGAGGACGTCCACAATCGCCACAAAGGGGCTCAGCCTCACACCGTGACGACATGTGCCCAAAGTGCAAACACCGAAAGCAGCGCATAGGAGGTGGGACGTAAGGTGGCACGTCGCACCGGTAGCACATCACCTTTACCTTCTCCGGGAGAATGTCCCCCTCGAATGCGAGGATAAAGGCCCCGGTGTCGATGCAACAGTCTTTGGGGCCGCGCTGGACTCGCCGCACGAAATGCACGCCTCAGCACTCCAGGTTGGCCCTGAGCTCCTCATCAGATTGCAGCAGGAGGTCCTCATGAAAAATAACCCCCTGCATCCTATTCAGTGCCAGATGCGGGACAATGGATACTGGGACGTCCCCTAGTCAGTCACATGCTGGAGTGCCGCCGACTGTGTGGCGGAGGTGGTCTTTATATGAACGGACCCCGAACGCATTTTACTGAGAGCCTCGATTTCCCCAAAGATGTCCTAGATGTGCTGGACAAAGAATATGGGCTTGGAGGTGGCGAACGTCCACCCCCATCCGTCCGAGAACAGACTAAATAGCGGGGGAAGTATATCGCCCCAAGCCGGCGAGCCTGTCCTTCCTCCCAGGGAGTGGCCAAGGGGGAAAGGGCAGGAGTACCAGAACCAGAGACAGTACCTTTCTTTTCAAAAGACTCGGCCGCAGATCGACCTGATACATTTTGACATTTCATCTACAAAACATCCGCCCCAATACCACCCACTCCAACCAGGGGCTCTCCCCACGGGCGCCACCCAGCCTCAACAATGGCCACCTGGCAGGATGACCATTGCTGGGAGTCCTGATGCCCCAAGGAGACGGGCATCTACTCCTTGGCCGACGTGGGGAGGGTGCAGTTCAGGTATCGGCAGTACGATCCCTGTGTTGTCAGGGGGCTACAACCTAGAGGGTACATGACGACCCCACCACAATGGGCTGGCTACCGTGCTGGATTTCGGGTGCCATGGAAAGTCCATCATGATCGTAGGTGCAAATGGGGACGCACTATGGGCATAACTTGTGCAACCCATCAGGTGTTTAGGCCAAATTTGAGGAATAGTGGGTGTGGTTACAATGCAGTTACAATGCTGAGTGCCAAGGTCTTAGTGCACTGAGGACCAGTGATACACCACGTAAGGTGTCCTTCCCCAAAAGGCTCGTACTTCTGTAGAATTTGGAAAATGGAGGTCAAACCCCAAGGGGGACCATCACATGGAAGGCCGAAATGGTTGAAACTCCTTTTAGTCGCCTCTCACGACAGGCAGGAATACCTCGGGCCTATTCTTACCGCACACCCACAGGGGGAAGACTACTTGATTGTGGGAAGTTATTACTATGTGCAGTAGCACACCAGATGTCATTCAGATTTTGGGTAAAGAGAGATTTTGCATAGATCTGCATATCCACAGTTGGAATAATGGAAGGAAATGGCAGTAAGTATCTGCTTCTCTAGCCAAACGGTCAGCCAGTCCATTCCCTGGGTTGCTCAAATGACTTGGAACCCAGAGAAAGACATCTGAACAGGTGGCACACTCGTGGGCCAAGAGAAGGGCACGTATAGCAGAGACCGAAGGATGAGGTCGATGGCCAGCAGGCTGCTCGTTGGATCTGAACAGATTAAAACACTGTGGAGGGAGGCCTGAGATAAAAAAGGAGGGCTCTGTGAATTTCCAGAAACTCTGCTGTGAACACACTAATTGATCCTGACAAAAAATGGTGTTCTAAGGCAGTAGGAGACATGAAAGTGTATCCCACCTTATCTACTGCCTTAGAACTATCAGTGTGAAAAATTGTGGCACCCTAGAACACTCCAAGGATGGCACATACAAGACGGTGGAGAATTAAAGAGTTGACACGAATCTTAGGACCCTGGAATAGATCAGTCATAATTCATGGTCTAGTTACCATCCATGGGTGGGAGGGGTATGGGAGGAAAGATGTGAAGTACATTACAGCGAGTGGAGACGGGGATCCCGACATAAGGAAGTGATACGCATGCCAACCGGCAATCCCACACAAGAACGGGTGTCAGGAGGGAGACAGTCCTCAATGGCGAAGAGTACAGGATACATCGGATGGTCAGGGAATTGGCGAATGATGACTGATTAAGAAAGTAGTAGTTTGCTCAGTCATGTGTGTAGAGGGGGAATCCCCACTTCTGTGAGGAGACTATCAATGGGACTACTGAGAAAGCCAGCAATAGCCAGATGAACCCCACAATGGTGAAGAGGGTCAAGCAGTTTCAAAGTGGAAGGAGCTGCTGAGCCATAAACCTGACCACCACAACAGTCTGGAGAAGACCAGGCCACAGTAAAGATGGAGAAAAGTGACACAGTCTGCACCCCAAGATGCAAGGGCCAGGAGGTGGAGAGCATTAAGCTTCCATATACATACAGTATTTAGGTGGCAAATGAAGGGCAGCCATGTCAGCTGGTTATCAAAAGTAAGGCCCAAGAAACAGGACTGTGCTACAACATCGAGAAGCTGTTCACCTAAATAAAATTCTGAGTTGGGGTGTACTGTGAATCAGCGATAAAAATGCATTACCCACATTTTTTTGGTAGAATCCTGGAACCAATAGGAGGTGGCCCATGCAGAGGCCCATGGGATGGCATCTTAGAGCAGACACTCACCAGATGCTACTTACTGGGAGCTGCATCATATGCAAAAATCATCGACGTACAATGCCAGAGTAACCAGAGGCCCAATAGGGGTCACAAGCCCGTGGACTGCTAGGAGGAAGAGTGTGACACTTACCACAGAACCATGTGGGATACCATTCTGCAGAATTCCAGGGGTGCTGAGGGAAGTTCCAACTTGGAACCGGAAGAGCCGCTCAGAGGAAAACTCATGGATAAAAATCTGAAGGGGCACATGGAAGCCTCAGTCATGGTTGGTAACTAAAATGTGATGGCACCAAGCCATGTTGTGTGCCACATGTAGGTAAAAAGAAGACCACAACTAGGCACTGGTGGTGAGTAAAAGCCTGTTGCGTAACTTTTTCCAACCCAAGTAAATGATCAGTTGGAGATCATTTCACTTGGAAGCCACAGAGATATAGGGACAAAAGGCCCGGAGATTCTAGTACACAACATAATGTGTAGCTAACTATCCTCTCGAGAAGTTTACGTAGTACATTTGTCTGGTTAATTGGGTGGTAGCTGTCGAGGCCATTGGGTTCTTTCTGGCCTTAAGGACAAGGAGAACTATAATGTTTCATCATTGTGACAGAAAAGCAGCTGTGAACCTAATGCAGTTGAAGATAATAGACCATCTGGTTGTGGACAGAATATGGGCCAGCTGCCATGTCCCATGAAGAGGTAAGAGCCTGCTTGACTATAGCACTCACTTAGTGTTGTGTGTTATGAACAGATTGGTTGGCGGGGGGGGGGGGGGGGGGGGCATAGTGAACACTGCATTTCTGCTGGAGAAATGTAGGAGGACAGGAAGATGATGCCAATACCGTCCCAAAGTGTCGTGTAGCAAGGTGTTCTGTGAGGACCGATGGATCAGTGCACAAATCACCGTTAAGGTTAAGGCAATGGAATACTGACTGTCGCTGGCAGCCAAGAACAGTACGGAGCTTGGACTGAACCTGCAATGAAGAGGCGTATGTCCCCGGAGGGGCACATATTTCTCCCAGCATTCCTTTTTACACTACTTAATAAGGTAATGAGCCTTCGCATGAACACACTTAAAAGCGAAGAGGTTCGTCTTTGAAATGTGTTGCTTAAAATGCTGCAGTGCATGTCAGCAGTTATAGACAGTGACTGTGACATCCTTGGCCCACCAAAGTACCCATCAACGATGAGGGGACATGTTGATGGGGGGGGGGGGCGGCAGCAGTGTGAAGAACAGTGGCAGAGATGCCTTGCAGACCGCATCAATGCAATTCGACAGGGAGGTGTAGAGGTGCACAGCAGATGTATACAAAGGGCAATTGGCCCTGCGGAATTCGTAACTTGGGGGCCTGTCTGCCTGGCGGCAGCAGGGGAACAATAGAACCACTGGAAAGTGGTCACTGTCACAAACATCATCATGGGCTGACAAATGTAGGGAAGCAATGAGAGCAGGAGAGGTGATCGTGAGATTGATAGTGGTAAAGGTGCCATTAAGAGCATTGAATTGGGTAGGGGATCCCTCATTGAGGAGACACAAATTCAGGTCCATAATAAGCTGGTCAATTAGGAGACCCCTACCCATTGAAGTGTCACTCTCCCACACTGGGTGGTGGCTATTGAAGCCCCAAGGATGAGAAACGGGGTGTGAATTGCTGGATTAAGGTAGACAGTGCAAAGTAAGGAATTATTGTACCTGGAGGGAGGTCGACACTGCAAATGGTGATTGCCAGAGACATATGCACTCTAAACACTATAGCTTCCAGGTAGGTACTTAGTGGGATCCGGTGACTACGACATTGGAGTGAACCAAAGTGCAGATCCCACCAGATGCTTCCCTGGGGCCAGTACAGTTCCGACAGAAGGTTGCATTTCTGGTAGGTGAGGATAGTAACTTTGGCAATTTCAGTGGATGACTGTGTGGCCAGAATCCAGATTACACAAAAAAAAAATGTGGATACCATGTCACTTGGTCAGTGGCCTTCACCTACAAGGGTGAGATGACATCCGTAAATAAGATAAGATCTCAGGCACAGGTTGCAAGGCAGGAGGTGGCATTACTGGGGACAGTGGTTGGGGGGTGGGGGCACCTTGTCTTATGATTTATGTTTCTTCCTGTCCGTTTTCTCCTCCTCCTATTCCTATTTCAGAGCTGGAGGAGGGTAGAGCACAGAGGGAGTACAGGTGACTGAAAGAGAGCGGGTGACCTTTGGATGAACAAACGCACTGTGAGTGATGGTAGGAGTCTTCCAGCCTGAACTGAGCTGGGCAAAGGGGCCTTGTAAGGGAGCCCAATCACTGGCAGGTGCCAGAGAAGGGGCGCACTTCTTCAGCTGGAGAGAGGGAGCAGACCCAGACAGGAGGTTGTGGCAACTGCATGGGTAGGGGGAGGGAGAGGGGATAGGTGGATGGGGCTGGGCAAGGGAGAGGTAGGAGGAGGAAATGAAGTAAAAGAGAGATAAGTTGAAGATAGTGACACTGGATGGAGTATCTCATACTTTTGGTAACCCTCAGTATAAGACAGGCGATTCGATGACTTGTATTCTTGGATCTCCTTCCTCTCTTATACGCCGGGCAAATTTGGCGAGTGAGGGGAGTGGCTTTCAGTACATTTGTCACACACAGGTGTCAGAACACAGGGGCTTCCCTCATGGAATGGTTGTCCACAGTGAGTGTACAGAGGGTCTACCATTCACCAGGAAAACATATGCCCAAATTGCAGCCACCAGAAGCACCGCATAGGTGGTGGGGTGTATGGCTTCACATCACAACTTCGGCACATAACCTTGACTTTCTCTGGGAGAGTATCCCCCAAAAAAGCTAGAATGAAGGCACCAGTATGGATGCGGTTGTCTTTGTGGCCCTTCTCCACATGCCAAACCAAATTCACACCTCTCCAGATTAGCCCAGAGTTCCTAATCCTTTTGCAGGGTGAGATCCCAATGAAAAATCACTCTCTACACCATATTCAGAGATTAGTGAGGGATAAAAGAAACTGGGACATTGCCAATATGATCACAGGTGCAAAGAGCTGCCGATTGGGTGGCAGAAGATGCTCTGATCAAGAAAGTTTTCCTCAATATTTTCCACAAAAACAATGGCATTGTGGCAATGAATGTGTCCCTGTCTGTCCTCGTACAGATGAGGTAATGGGGGAAGTGTATCATACAAAGATGGCTAGCCTGGCCATCCTCCCATGGTGTAGCCAGGGAAGCAGAGGTTGCTGGGTAACATGAAGCACCATTCAATGTTTGTTCACCATTCAAAGAAGCAGCCGTTTGAGATCGGCCAGATCTTTGCAGCTCCATACGCTTCATGCATCAAGCATCCCCCAAATACCAGCCATTCTGACCATGGGCTCTCCCGAAGGGTGCCACCCACCCAAACCAAGGGCCATCTACCACGGTGGCTATAGGTGGGAGTTCTGATGCTCCAAGAAGACAAGCAACCACTCCTTGGCATACATGGGGAGTGAACAATTCAGGAATCAGGAGAGTGATTCCTGTGTTGTCAGGGATCTCAGCCAGATGGGTACATAACAGACCCATCACACAGACTGGCTATGTGTGCTGGTGACCTAGCTGGGTTGAAGGGGGCAACAGGGGGAAGGCAAGAGGAATCCACACCGCAGATGCCAGGGAGCGAGTTGTTCCCCAAATGGCTCACATTAAACAAAAACAGGAAATTTTGAAGTGGAGGTAAAACTCAATTGGGGACGTAAAAACCAAGAAACATGAATGAACAGGCAGAGGAAAGCAAATTGTAAACAATAAAGGAAACCAGGTGGATAGCCATGTCAAGATGAATCAGAGCACCAAGAAAGGGGTGGGAGAGGGTAACTGGGAGTGAGCAAGGATAGGGAGGGAGGGCAGGGTGACAAATGCGGACAGTAAGGAAGAATAGGCTGCATTAGCTCAGAGCCACATGTGCACCACGCATGAACTAACACGAAGGAACCGTAACCCCCTTGGGAAGGGGGTGGGGGGTATGGCTATTGTCTGCCTAGAGGGAATCAGAATGTAAAGTAGTGCAGGCATTTTAGTGACATTTTTGAGTCTTGTGGTAAATAATTATGAATTACAGGACACTGCTAAATAACCATTTGATACAGTTTGCAACACATACAATAACCCTAGACTGATTGCATCAGCACATCTGAAGAAGCTGTTACCATTTCTGTCAGCAACTGGGGAAGGTGCAAGTGAACTTAATGCACTACTTCAAGCAATATTCATGTGCTGATGGCATTACAACTAAATGTATCCTTTCAAGATGTAATTACATCACTGCTCTTTATAGAAAAAAGTTGACCAGTCTGTAACAACAAAATTTAAAACCCGCCTGAGTTTCAATAGCTTTCTGACATTAGAATGGAGATGTGCTTTTCTCAAAAATAAATGCAAATCTGAAATTATCAAGGCTACAGTACTACCATGACACAGCACATATGGGAACAAACAGCGGACCACCTGCAATGTCAAGCACTTAGGGTGTTTGAGATGAATCTAGTCGCTGCTAGTGTTGCGTATGTCATGCGTCACTTGACTCAAGCTTTGCAGAAGTGCAGCAAATTCAGGCAAGCCACGTGTAGTGAACACAAACCTATAGTGATGCCGAACAAATTGTTCAACAATTGTTCAAAGGGTGATTGTAGGGCTTCTAGTTGCACTTATGTATGCCGTCATGCTTGTCAAAAAGGGCACCACACATTGCTACACACAGAAATAAAACACACAAGATGGAACAAGGAAGGATTGTCCTAGTGACATGAAACACAAAAAAATGGTATACATCCATCAAGTACATTGCATTACTGCTCACTTATAATCATCCGAGACAAACAAGTGCTGCTTACAACAGTGACAACATGGTTGATAGATAGTAGTGCCTCTGACTTCACGGATGGCACAGTAGAGTATACATTCAAGGAACAGGTGGAATCATATCAGAAACAAAGCAGCACGTCTCTGTTTAAGTTGACTTCTGTATAAACCTCTTCATTTCACCTTCTGTCTGGGATCAAGACAAGATGTCAGTTACCTTCAGCAAAATTAAACAGTGTGTTGGATTTGACACATATAAAACTTATCGATCTAGAATTTTGGTCACCTGGCAAGATCGACAAGTTGCTGGGAGCAAAAGTTTCTCTGTACATTCAGAAGGCGAGGACTATCTCCATAAGAACTGATCATCCAGTGCTTTAAGAGACAGAACTGTGTTGGATTATGTATGTGAAGGAGTATCAAATGGTAGAGCACAAAATGTTTTCAAGGTGGCCATTCATATTACGCTTTGTGAAAACTGACACCGACTTTCTTGAACAAACTGTGGAAGACAGAAGGATTAAATCATGTCTGAGTCGTAGCAACACTTGCACATGTGTGTTGGTTTGGTGGGTCCTGAAGAACGATTGGCGTGTGGACATGTGGCTGGCAAGTTGTTGCTTTTGGCAGACTCCCACTGTCCGGTGCAGGTCCCGAGATGCTGCTGAAGGTTGAATCAGTCATAAGGCCAGATAGCGGTGAGCTGCATGAAGACATACGGACATTGCAAGCAACCAGATTGGCAAGTAACTGGCTTACTCTGCAAGCTTAAATTTTATGGCTCCTCAATGATCACCTGAGTGTGTAGGATGCAATAATACCCTGGCTGGAATCCTGCAATGTATGGCTCCTTCACAACTGAGTGGAGTAAAGTGTGGTTCTTTTATATTTGTGTTATCTAAAATTGCATCTGTTACATTAATGCACCTATGAGTGACTGAGTGCATGCTCATCAGTCAGTGTTATTAATTACAATTTGTGTTCCAGGTAATATGTCATGCAAGTGTAAGAGTATTCCCTGTTGTAAGTCTCATGAAGGGAATCAATTGTAACGTGATCTATGTCAGAGGCAAAGTGATCTTGGTACATGTGTACACTTGAGTTATCTTATCAGCAGGTGCTGATATTTTCAATTCTGAATAACAGAAATTTTAAACAATGTCAATTACATTGCTAGTCACTTGTGCGTTTTGTTCACATTTTCTACTTCCTGCCCCTTCTTGTGTGAAGCTTTATTTGTGCAGAATTCTGTTCCCATTGATGTGTGTTGGCAGGGTAGCTTTGGCAGGAAATGTGTTCTTGTTCCCTGTGTCCAGAGCAGAGGCATGTTTGCCTTTTGCTATGGTGGCACCTCTGTTGTCGCACGGCGTCTGAGTTGACTGGCAGTCTGCTGCCCCTACCAGTCACTCGAGTGAAGCGAAGTTGCTCATCTGACATGCTCGATGTCAGAGTGCCACAATTTGGGCAGGAACCAGTAGTCTGTTCAATTCGGTGAATTTATTGAGCTCAGGAGGATAAGGTACATTTATAGAGTCTGAGGTTCCTGCTCATTATGACTAACTACTCGCTTAAATGTTGCATCCTTATTACCAATTCTAAATACATTAAGTTTAAAACCTGTTAGTTACCAGTGTAAACTGTCGACATTTACCTTGGTGCATAGTCATTAGCTAACTCCACTTGGGGAATTTGGCTGCTCATTCCTAGTTGACTGTGATAGCTCTCTGCTCTAGCTCTCAGCCTGCTCTGAATTTTTGACAAATGTATGTTTATTAAATGTCTTTTACTTCTCCCAGCACAACCTGTGATATATGAGCTATCAAATATGATGTTAGGTTTATTGAATTACTAAGCGACACAAGTTAAACATATGATACCCAAAGAAAAGAAGACCTCTCTATGAAGTGCACGAAAAATCTATTTAATGGTTCAGATAGTATTCTAATTAGATTTTTTTCAAGTTCATCTGGCTATGATAATAGCAAGAAGAGTGACTCCATTATCAGTTTAAAAAGGTAATTGGCATGTAACTGCAATAACTAAATATTTTAGACAACTGTAGGTGGTAATTATCATGTTTACTGAATATCAACTGTGGTGTAACCGATCTCTTGGTTAATGTTACATATTTCTCAATGTCTATAGTACCAATGAATGATGGTTACTGCCAGAAAGTCATATTCCAGGTCAAATAGTGGGTTTAAACTTTTATTCACTTTCAGAATTTTTTCTCTTGCGTGAAATCTGCTGCAAATACATGAACAATTTCTGCAGAGTGTGACAATGATAGTTCCTTCATCAGGCTTCAATGTACCTGCTGATTTGACTGGTTCATTCCATGCTATCTCATTCTTGTCCAGTGAAGTGCCATGCCCTAGATCTGTTGCACCCATTACTGTCATTAGCCAGGATGCGAGTATTCTTTGAAAAATTTTTGTGACTGTTCAGTAGGTAATTACATTGTAATAATAGACCTGAGTTACCAGTGCAAATGGAGTTGCGAAGGTTGTGGTGTCAGGAAAGATTGGAGTGAAAAAAATAATAAGTATGAAGTGAAGATATATAGGATATGTAGAAAGGAGTTGATTAATTAAAATGGGGTGTGCAGGGCAGCCCACAGAAGGGCTAAAACCCATGGGCTAATGAAAACTGTGAGCACCCTGGAATGAGGCCAGGAAACAGTGGGGAGGGGGGGGGGGGGGTTCATTACATGCCAAAAAGCTAAACTTCTTTGCTGCTGGTGAAACTCACCCTCTCTCTGACAGTCTCAGTTGTGCTTCCTCTACTTTCACTCACCTGAGCTATAGGACGTGGGGCTTCGTCGGCAACAGGGCCTGATTGACAAAAAAGGAAATTGTGTGTTAATATAAAAAATACTTAATCTGCAAAAGTCAAACAAACAGTTAATAAATGAAGACTGTTTCAACATGACATTACAAAGAACAGAATCAATTATTTCTATCTTTTAGAGTGCCTAGTGATCAGTGAATAACTGAGCATCTAATCCAGTCAATTATGTACGACAGTGAAAATTACTAACCGAGTTCCACAAAGCCGGAACTTTATTCCAGTTGCAAGCTGGCTATCTGAATACTGCCAGGGGCAAATAAACTTTTATTGTCAACATTTCAAATAATTATTGACGAAATTTTATGATGTAAAATCCTGTAGTAATCTGCTTATTAAAATATACAATTTTATGTTACAGGGTTAACTCACTGTGGCAAGTTTAACGGTTAGGAACTGTGTGTATGACTGTATATGCAGCCTCACTCACTGCAAGCGTATGCTGACATTCTACTCATACAGTATTTGACTATGAGAGCACTTGGTGACTTGCAGAAAACTTCACCAAGAATTTCAAATTATCATTAACTTTTCTCAGGGATACCCCACATAAGGTAACAGCAAAAATGTTATCACCTACCACATTTTTGCTGTTCATGCAGTAAAATTGCACATCAAACACATACAATGTAATCCTCCTTTCTTTACTTACAGATGGATACACATAGCCAGGAGACTGTGTAGCAGATGATGTGGGTTGTTTCTCAGGTTCATTCTTCGTAAAGGTGAGGCAGGAAGAAATTTTATGAGTATGGGAACAGGATGGAGTAGAAGACATCATAGGAATGAGGTGGAAGTGTACCATTTGACTGGTACTTCACAATGCTGTCTTGAGACATTCAACAGAGCGCTGCCTGTTGCTCGCATGTTAATAAACCTGAAACAAACTCAGAGCAGATCATCTTGCCCGTGACAGCCATTGCATAGTTTCTGTATAGGGACCACATGACACTGGACAATTTTCCAGTATTCCTGTGCTCTTCACAGCCTTCATAGACCACTGCACAATGGCTCACCAGCCAACCCAAGTCCCAGACTTGACATCGTCTATCTAATTCTGAGTGCCATGTCTATATTAGTAAGAATGCAGCCCACAATATTGGCATCATTAGTGCAACCTACTCTTTAGATACCTACAACAGTGCCTATCAGTTGTTACAAACAGAGTGCTGAACTAGAGTTTCAAGAAATGTTCTCATATTATCAAACATCTTTCATTGGATCAGGGCATTCTTTACCTTGCCTTGCTTTAACATTCACAACTATTCCTCTGAGCACAGCAACATTGGAATCTAGGACATCATCAGTGCAGCTTGCAGTGCTCAGCTTAGCTCATATTAGTGACAACCTTACAGCATAACAGGACTATTGTGATGTTTTTTTGCACTAGGAAGCCATTTAACATGCCCAACATTATAATGTGCCTTCTGTGTTGCAATGAAGTTCTGATGTTCATGACAACCTGAGCACATTTCTCACCTTGTGCATGGATCATCCACAATAGGTGGGATGAATGACCATGAGAGTGGGTGGCAGATGGGGCAATGCAGTTCCCTACTGGACTCCCTGTAGAGAGGTGAGGCAGGAAGACAAACACATTGGTCTGGGAAAAGACTGTAGTGAAAGTCTTAATGGGAAATATATTAAGAGCAAAGGGACAGTGATACTGTACGTACATTATCTTTGGATACTTATTAGAAATTCTCTCCAAATGCGTGTGCACATTTCTCCTATGTGTTTCAGTTGTTTCTACTGCACTATTTTCTCCTAGCCTCTTAATTTCAGAGGTAATCAGCTCTCATATGTCATAAAGTAAAGCATAGAAACCTTATTCTTGCTGACTATTCTTCATAAATCCCCCTCTCTCCCAGTATTCAAAACACAGCTCCATAAATAATTGTAAACACTTAAATTATGCCAAGAAACTACTAAGACAGCGAAGACAAAATAAGGAAAACAACGCAATTGTCTCCAGTACACCATCTCATGAGGAGGAAGAAAAATAGTACATCGAAAAACGGTATCTGTACATTTGTGATGGCTAATCTCCAACTACAGTCAGGATTTTGACAGAGTCAGGTTTAATAGATACTTGCATAATTAGCAAAGTTGTTTTGTAAGCTCTATTACTGCAATGCCAGCCATGTCATCCAGCCATAGATACTTAGCCTTAGCTGTGGTAGCTATTATAAATGTAAAAACGTAGCTTTGAATATAAAAGGAGTGATCAAAACACTAATTTTTCTGAACACACTAGTTACAAGACACAGACATCACTTCTCTTCAAGAATAAGTTATTAGTGAAAATATATGTCTAATAGTATATACCTAGCAAATAATGTCATAAAGATAAGTAATATCTTCACTGACTTTGCCACCCACAAAAAAGCAAAATCCTGGAAGTTATTTCTACAAAAGGAGTTCAGAAGACTTCTTGTGTTGGTGATATGAGTAGCACTGGAATGGAGACAAGGAAGGGTCTGAATGGGTGAGAAATTTGACTAATGAAGGTTAAAGCAAGGAGGGTTACAGGAACGTTGGATATACTGCAGGGAGAGTTCCTGGCCACAGTTTATCACTGGTCATTCTTGCAGAAAAACAGCTTGTTTCTTGTCATTCCCATGCTGAAATCAGCAAATTGGTTGCAGCTCAGCTTGTATATCACATGACTGGTTTCCCACATATCCCTGCCTTTGGTGGGATATAAGATGTTTGTGACCAGACTGGAGTGGTGGTGGTGGAAAGATGTATGGGACAGGTCTTGCATTTACTTCTATTACAGTGATATGAGCCGTGAAGTAAGGGTTTGTGAGCAGGGATTGTGCTGGGATGGACGAGTATATTGTGTAGGTTTGGTGGACAGAGGAATACCACTGTGGGACGGGTGTGAAGGATAGTAGGCAGGACATTTCTGATTTCAGAGCACAATGACAGTTTGTAGGAACCCTGGCAGAGGATGTAATTCAGTTGTTCCAGTCCTGGGTGGTACTGAGTTACGAGGGGAATAATCCTCTGTGGCCAGATTGTGTGACTTTGGGGGTCATGGGAAACTGCAAAGATAAGACACAGAAGATTTGTTTTTGTACAAGGTTTGGAGGATAATTATTGTCTGAACACTTCATTGAGACCCCCGGTATATTTCGAGGGGGGCCCCTCATCACTGCAGATGTGGCAACCATGGGTGGATAGGCTGTATGGGAGGGACTTCTTGGTATGGACTGGGTGGTAGTTGTCAAAATGAAGGTATTACTTGCAGTTAGTTAGTTTGATATAGGCACAATCAGTGATGTAGCCATCTTTGAAGTGTACATCAACACCTACGAAGGTGGCTTGTTGGCTTGAGAAGGTCCTGGTGAAGCAAAGGAGGAGAAGCTGTTGAGGTTCTGGAGGAATGCGTATAGGGTGTCCTCACTCTCGCTCCAGATCACAAAGATGTCTTCAATGAATCTGAATGAGGGGAGGGGTTTTAGGATTCTGGGTGTTTAGGAAGAACTTTTAACCCATACTTAATCACTCATATCCCTGTAATAGACCTAGATGCAAGACCTGTCCCATACATCCCACCACCACCACCACCACCACCACCAACACCAACACCAACACCAACACCAACACCAACACCTACGCCAGCCTGGTCACAAAGGTCACTTACCCCATTGAAGGCAGCGCTACCTGTGAAACCAGTCATGTGCTATATAAGCTAAGATGCAGCCATTGTGCTGCATTATATGTGGGCATGACAACAAACAAACTGTCTGTCCACATAAATGGCCACATACAAACTGTGGCAAGAAACAAGTTGATACCCTGCTGCTAAGCATGCTGCCCAACTTGACATCCTTCATTTTAACTCTACTATATAGTGAGTAGCGACTCTTTTTCATAATATTCTTTGTTTCAATTCACTTCTTCAGTTTTATGAGTCATTCACCTCAGTTGCGTCTAATTCTATTTCGTGTTTAATTTTAAATGAGCTATTTCTTCTTTACAATTTAATTATTTGATAGATTAAAAAATCTACTTGCCAAGCAGCAGCAGAAACACACACACACACACACACACACACGAAAGAATGTGATGGGTGATTAGATGTTTTTATCTATCCAATTAACTTACACTGTTTGACAAGAGTGTGAACTTAGCAAGGGCTCATCACATGGGCATGCTACTGTTTTCTTTCTGTGAAATTATCATAATTAATTACAGTGGAAATTGCAAATACATTTTTAAATGTTATTCAAATCTGTAGATAATAGCAAAATCTAATTCTGACTGAAAATGTGTGTTGGTACCAGTAGCATGGATTCAGAAAATGTGCTTTGAAAAAAAGAAAAAAATACCTATTGGAGGTAGCAAATTTAGTTTTCAGTGTCAGTTCTGTAATTAGGAAGCCTGTCTTTCCATACTATGAAAAGGAATGTTGCTACTCACCATGTAGCGGAGATGCTGAGTCGCAGATAGACGCAACAGAGAGACTATTGTTGTTGAAGGTCTTAATGGCAGTCTTTTTGTTGTGCCTATCTGCAACTCAGCATCTCTGCTATATGGTGAGTAGCAACCTCCCTTCCCATAATACTGTTACATTCCATCCTGAATTTTTCTCTATCAACACTCTCATAGAAAAACACTTATGTATTTTTATGCCTGAAATGAAATAAGAAAATTTTACACAAGATTCTAATTTACCTGATGCTTTGTTCCTGTGGGAAGAAATACAGATGAAGCAAAAGCATCTAAAATCAGAGTGATGAACATTACCTTTTGTACAGAAAATGAAGCATTAGCAGACACTGTATTATTGATAAGTAATGTTTATTACATCCCTGTCCTCTACTCAATGAGAAGATTATGCACTTCAGTGTCCACATGTTCCACAATACAGGTTAACTTTCCATGCAACATGCAACCGAAGGTAGTGCACTCAATAGTGTCTCAACAATACGCTTTTTTAAACTACCACATTCTCTGATTCAACCTACTACATCACCAACAACAAAAAAACAAACTCTAGTTCCACCAGCAGTATCTCATGCAACACATAGTACCATAGGGCAAACAACTGGTAAAATGCCCCTATTGGAGCACATGTAAGATGAATATTTTCCTCTTTAAAATACTGACAGTAGAGTAAGGAACCAGCTGCCTCAGTCTACATTTTGCCTTCCTCACCAAACGTTTTTGCAATGTGAACATATTCCCACTGTTTTAACACGCAATTACCTAAATTCATTCATCCGGTCTCTCCCTCTAGTGAAGCCTTCATGCTCACCACCTCCCCCTCACTGTCACTGTCACTGTCTATGTATATGGCTCTCCCCCACTGTCTCATTTTTCTCCCACTGATTTACAGTATATCCCACTGACAATGTCACCTCTCTCAATTACACTGTCTGTTTTTGTCTTTCTTTGATAAGTTCACTGACTCCACAACTCCTTAACAGCTCAAAAATAATTCTGGGGCATCCAAGTTAGTTGTTTTTCCTTATACACTAGAGTGTAAGACCTCAGACCAAAATTTTCTCTCTCCCACACTTGTGTGTTCATGTATACCAAGAAGCTGATTTATGGTGTCCCTAAGTCTTCCTTTTTGTCTACACAGGCTCCTATCTCTTTTCCTCCCACTGATTCTATCTTCACAAATCTCTCCTCCTCTTTTACTGACACTGTCTCACTGACTACCAGTATCTCATTTACCTTTCTTTTTAAAGAAATTTCCATGATTTGAATATTACTTGTTCATTTGTTTACACAGTCATGATTTCAACTTTATACCCATTCTGAAGATCATGTTGAAAAATTAAGATTGTTTGACCAGTCTGTGAGTTACTGAAAAAATATACTTTTGGTCTTGTAAGGTGTGTTCTATTGCAGGATATGAGTATGTCTGAAAGATATGTGATGTGGCTGATATTGTGCACAGTTGAAAACTATAAATGGGTCTATAAAGTTAGAAACATGTTTTTTTTTCAATAACAGAACAACACAGCATGACATACATATTAACATTTCAACAGGCATTCAAGAATGGCTATGAAGCCAATGGCATTATTGTGCAAAATAAAAGCACACTCTTAAGTCAATTGATGGAAATTGGTTTTAAAACATCCCCTACCCCCACAATTGTGTCCCTCATGCTCATTCCCTCATTGTGGAGCATTTGAATGCAATGGAGAAGGTTCAACTATGAAGAATATGAGAACCACAAGCCAAATCAGAAAAATTACTGGTTGGCCTTATGTGCATCATCCACTTGCTTGTCATCGATTAGTGTGTGAACACCACTGATCATTCCTATCCTGCACCATTACTGATGACTAGAAAATGTGTCTTTGTGCTAATTTAAGGGAAGGAATAGAATGGAATGCTTTTGTCTAAACAAGGCAGCAATGCTACAAAACCACGTGATTTCTACTGTTGTGGATTAAGAAAGTTACCCAAACATTGGCAGACTGCAGTGATTAGTGGAGCAGACTATATTATTTATGATGACTTAAGTCTCCATTATGTATAGTGTGTGTTTTTTGAACTTGCAGAAAACATTACAGTCTTATGCACCAGCCTAAGATGTTCTGTTTGTCATGAAAGAGTTACTATGGAAATAAGTAGTGAAAGGCTAAGCCTTGAATAACATTTGCCACACTCCGTCCCTTTCTCAATCAGATAGATTTTCTTAAACCTGCAGGACAACTCTGTGCGGAGTTGTGGTGGACACATTGAGTGAGAATGTCAGTGAGGGGATGGGGTGGGGTGGCACAGGATGTAATATAGAAGGCACAGGGACAGATACGGGGATATGGACGGAGCTATGCTTGAGGAAGGCAGCACACGGGTAATGAGTAATGAGGGAGGGAGGATTGTGGAACTTAAGGATGAGTTAAGGGGAACTCCCATATGTTTAAATTAGGGAAGTTGATATGGGAGTGGACGGGGTGACAGAATTGGAGATGGGTATCGAGTATGCAGTACACAGTTTGTGAAGCTACAACCAAGTCAGGCATTTTGTACTCAGTAGCATATTGTCAATGCGTAGTCAATAACCCTCATGGCAGGTTAGGGATAACTGGGGCACCCAGGCTATTTCACACGTCACATCAGTGAGGTTGCAAAATACTGATTCAGGAGAGAAGAAGGATTACAGGGACAATATTCTTCATTTCGAGACATGATGATGAGTTTTCAAATCACTGGACATGAATGTGGTTAACTTGATCCAGTCCCCAATAAGATTGGCAATTTTCCTCTTTAAGAAGCTCAACTATGCTGAGTGATTGTTTTATACATAAATATATTTATCTCAAGGTGATAATTTTAATATGAGCCACGACTACGGAATAAGGGGACTGTGATCTTAACATTGCTAATTATTGTAGTGTGCCAATTTGTAATGTTAGCTCACCTTTACAATGACTTATTTTAAAATGTCAATTTGGTACTTAGAAATTTGTCTTCTTTCTCTTTCATCACATTTCCCTCACAACCTACCACCGCATACATTTTAAACACAACTGCACATTTGTGACCAATCTTTTGTAGTTACAAAGGCACTGCCAATTTTCAGTATGAATTATGTACCATGTAATTAACATCCAGTGTCAAATTCAAGTATAAAATTTTGAACAACTGTTTCACTGAAATACCTTAGCAAGAAAAATATGGAAAAAAATACCATATAAGAAAATATTAAAGCGATAACTTTAGCATGTAATTAAGCTACTGAATAAAGCAAAAATCTCACCTGCCAGTACCTCCTCTGGGTGTACCTCTTCCTGTTCCTGCAAAAAGAAATTAAAAAGCTGAATAACTTTACATGAACTGAATTTAAGCATAAATGAAACACCTTCAAATGTGTCAGTGGTATGTTATCTCACTGCACATGCTCATCTCAGTGTTAGTAAGTTGGTAAATTATATAATGACAGATTACGAATCAGGTGCAGTGACAAGTAGATACATGTGAAATTTTATTAAAGTGCAATTGACGAAAACTGCATAATAATACAAATGAAGAATCACAAAATATTTCTATTTCAATTGAGCATAACTGTCTGAATTCACTAGAGCTGCCAGCTGCCACTTACAGCCACTGCCACAGTGCAGGACTAAGGAGCCCACAAAACACAAGTCAACATGGTGGGAATGTAGACTACAGCTGCTAGATCCATGAAGGCTGGTGCAAGGATAATGCCAGTGACTGAAATAGAAGTACAGAATAGTTTGCTGGAAAGAACACCCCTCAAATATGACCTGGTGGAGTAGTCTGAAGGATCATGGAAGGGGAAGTGAATAACAGACCATTATAAAATTACAGATCATAGAGATAGTGATAGGGTTTATTATGCCTATATCTGCTGCTACCAGGACAGAAATTTGAAATTGATTCTTGGTCCCAGAGAGCAACCTGAGGTTGCAACACAACAGAAGAGGGAGTGGAACAGTTAAAAGAACTAGTTAATTTAATCCAGCCAATTTCTTGCTATCCTGAAGGGTGTGACGACACTGTTCAAGCAACAGTTTGCAATGTCTGCAGTTTGCTTTCATAGAATGTTAAAAACATGTAGAGCACATCTCTGCATATGAGTTGAGTCACAACATGGCTCAGTCAAACAAGGGTCTGGGACACAGCACAGTAAAGATGAAGTGTGAGAATGGAACATTGTGTGGTGTTAATGATAGAATTTTTAAGATTTTCTACTTGGGCATCACAACTGGGGAAACAATATTTCCTGAAAGGTGCCAGGGAACAGCAAATCTCTAGAAATCCTTAGAAAGCTGCCATTTGGGTTGGCACGTAGGTGGGGTAGGAGTCAGAAAATGGATAGCTAATGGGAAATGGTCGCTTGAGTGCATAACAAAGACAATGATGAGATGATGGGTAAATTGGGCAGTGCACAAGAGGTCCAGATGGGGGTAGGAGTGCATGGAGTGTGAAAGGCAGGTGGATACTCCAACAATAAAGCAAATGAGGTTATGGTGACTGAGAAGGTCAGCCAAGAGGCACCTCTCCAACAGGTTCTGGGAGAGTCCCAAAGGGAATGGTGTGCATTACAGTCAACGAGCAGCCAAAAGGGGTGAGGGAGTTGGCCAGTAAGCATGAAGACTGTCCAGCGACACAGACTGAGTGAGGTATGCAAACAGTACATATGGAAAAGTTTAGGATAGGAAGTAAAATGCAGACTGGAATAGCTTGAAGCTGGGTTTCCAAGAAGACTATGAACATCATCCTTGATGAGCAGTATCACTCCACCCAATTACATTGAATCGGTCCTTGGATGATGCTGTGAGGTTAGGGGGATGTCACAGTAGACTGGAAATACGTGCGAGAGCTCAAAGCAGGTCATGAGGATTCAATTTTGTTTCCTGGAGGCAGAGAACAAGCAGAGGCTGTGATTACAAGAGCAGCCATAAATCCTCTTTGTTGGATCAAAGGCAGCAAACATTCCATTGGTGGATTGTCATGATTAGGAGAGGGGAGAAGGGAAAAATGCAGGGGTGTCACCTCAATGACTATTGAGTGGCAGCTTTTGAAGGCTCACTGCTACAGGGCAGAAGGTCTGGAGAATCAGCCTCTGTAAGATCTACAGAGGTGTTGGCATTCTCATTCTGTCTGTCCTTGAGGTCCAGAGCAGAAAGACGCCTGGAGATGCATACCAGCTACAAGGTGGTCAGTCAGCAAAGGTTATCATTTGGCCACACCATCGAGGAGGAACTGTGAGCCAATACAGAAGCACATTGTTTGCCTTTGTTTGATTTCTTGGATCCTTTCTGGTTGGCATAGGAAGACTGAAATGTTTGTTGGCTGAAGGGACATAGAAAGTCTTTGTGGGAGTATTCATTCCATCCCTCCTGGGCTTTCAGTTGTGTAGCAGGTGACTTTGTCCCATGAGACAAAAGTTTGAGGCTTCTTGCACAGCTGGTGAGGAGGAGTAGGAGTAGGAGTAGGAGTAGGACGACGACGACGACACAGCTGCTATGACACTGGGTGATTCAACAACCACAGTGCTGTATTTCGCATCACACATCTGGATGTCCACATCCTTCATGGAGTGAGATGTAACAGCAATGGTACTGTAACTGCCTGATGGTAGAACACAGGGTCACTGACTAGCCAACAATTTGCGAGTGATCTGGTAAGGCATCTTTTTCCTTGATCCAGATCTCCTGGACACCCAGTCATTGAGATACACGCGATAATCTCGGAAGGAGGTGGCATGATCACCATTGCAACTTGTGCAGCAGAGAGGGCAAGGTAGCCAAGTTACACAGTTGGCTGGGCGTCGCCATGAAATTTGACTGTGGTCATAATGATGACACTGGTAGCAGTGCATTGGGTTTGGTGGTGTGCCATTTATGCAGACAGTAACTGCTTGTTTGTCTTGCCCTCCTAGAATGCAGTACAGTGGTTGGCTGTGGCCTAGCATTTAGATCACATGACGTGTTTCACAGGTTGCCCACCACTGAAGGGATAGGTAATGTTTCTAGCTGGACTTCAGTAGGTGGAGTTGGTGGAGGGAGGATGTGTGGGATGTGTGTGCATCTAGATCTATTAGAAGGGTATGAGATAGGAGCCGCTGAAAAACACACAGTATTTGCATGTTACAGAATATCAGTGAGGGCCCCAACCAACAAAAAGCATGAAATTGCACAGTGGGTACCAGCAATCAAACTCTGTTATATACACTGGTGCATGACATACAATAAATGGTTCCTTGAGAGATTGAATACCTAGCACCAATTTCGTGTAACTCCAGACTTGCAGTACCTGAAAGAGCCTGCACAATATGTCATCGAAATATTGTGCATAAAATGTTGAAAACTCAGCAGGACTCCTGGAAGCACAGAACTAAACACTGACAAGGCTTCTCCATTAGACATTTTGAGGTACGGGCTAAGAGATGTTTATCTAAATATCAAAATTTTCTTGCAATATTTACGACACTCCTACTTGGCCTGGACAAGAGGAGGGGTTAGGCTTTGGCAATTCTGCCAAGGCTGCCAGACTACATTGATATGCAGTCTGTAAATGAAGAACCACCACAAAAATTCAAGGCCTTTTAGAATTTCCACAAATGTAACTGAAAGTAATTTAAGAAGGAGACGAACTGCTAATGGACCTCCTCAGACAAATGAGAATTGTCCAAATGATGGAGGGAGATATTTTTATTGTAACTACTACAATGTTGAAACCAAACTGGCCTCAAACTGCCCAGTGATTTCTTAACATATTCGGAGAAACAGCACATGTAACGAATGTTTTGTCAATTCTGTGGCTCAAAGAATATGTTTTTCACCTGTCTGCCACATATTTTTCTGTGCTCATTAAGGGCTTGAAGCCAAAATCATGATAGCAATGAAATGAACAGAAAGTAAAGAAATTCATAAATCAAGTAGTATATCACCCACCTCACAGAAGAACCAACACATTTGAGGTCAATCATTTTGTGTCAAAGCTGTCTCTTGAAATTGATGTCAACCCACCTCAGGAAGCTCCCAGGGGAAGCTAAAACATGGATATCTCACAACAAAATGTCAGAAAAAAAATCAGTTAGGTCATGTACCTATTTCACAAAGAAGTACAATGGAAGTTATGAATTTGAAAGTAGTAAGGAAAGGTGACTTTGAAGTAAAACTTCTGTCTAACAAAGAACAAAGAAACTCACAAAGGTTACTAAAACATAATGCAGATAGACTCACTAACTAAGGAATCAGTTTAAGGCTATCAACATGAAATTAAAGTGACTAAGCATGGCAGCTTGCAAAAAGATATTCACAGCACCAAAAATAATTCAATGATAAAAAATAAAGGTAAAATGTGGTGGAATGAAATATGCAAAGAAACCATACCAGAGATGGATAAAAGATGAATAAGGCAAAAATGCTGAAAGAAAATTCTAGATCATGATCAATCTAAACAACAAAGAAAGAAAACTACCAGATTAATCAGAAATACCAAATAAAGCTTTGAGAAAGAGAAACTTTTGCAAATAGACAGAAATAAATCCCCTGTTTTTTATATCAAACTGTGAAGAACAAATTGAAGAGGTTTCAAACCGCAAATATGTTTCTAAAATAAAAACGGCCAAATTGGGTTAAATAATGCTTTCAAGATCTTTCATGACTTTCAAATCTCAGTTAGTAATGAAAATTGTGAAGAAGATTTACCACAAGCTATACAACAAACTGAAGAAGGAATTAACACCCTCAGAAATAAGAAAGATTGTGGAGAAGATTGTATTTTAGCTGAACTTTTGATATGGTCCTTGCCAAATAAGGCAAATTAGCTAAATTTACTCTTTGATGAAATCTGAAAAACATAAAAAAAAATATCCCAGAGGAGTGGAAAGTTACCTTGATACATCCACTGCATAAGAAAGATAATAAACAGGATGGAAACAACTACATAGTAACCTCTCTACTGTCAGTAGCAGCTAAGTATTTTCCAAAATTTTATCAAGCAGAATAAAAAACAACACTAGACAGCCATTAATGTGAATATCAAGCTTGCTTTAGATGAAGGGAAGGTCATGATCAGATCAAATATTTAATCTCAAGTCACTAATTCATCACCAATTACTAAATTCAAAAGATATTGTATTATGTTTGTGGATAACAAGAAGGTTTTTGATTATGTTGACAGAAAAACTACAGATAAAATAATTTGAGGATTTGGTATAAGGTCTAAACTGACAAACCTAATCCATGAAACACTTACAGATACCACTCTGTAAAGTAAATCTTATGGGAGAAATTTCACAGCCTTCAAAATAAAAACACATGTACCACAAGGTGACGGCCTGTACCCATCATTTTAATACTGTATTAGGGAAAATTGTAAGAATTTCTTACAAAGGATGTATTGAACTCAGCATTTTTCCAATAAGATTAGGAGGAGGAAGAAAAAGGGTCGAAATCAATTTGGAGGTGATTTTGTTATACCTGCCGAAAATGTGGCATCTGCTGTAACACAAACGAATTTCCTTGAGGAAATAGCCAGTAGAAGTGGCTTAAGGATTTCTACAGCATGAGGGGGGAGGAGGGGGGGGATGTTAAGAATGCTAGAAAATCCTTTAAAACTGATGTGGTCCAAATAGATAGGTTCACTGTTAAGTTGATACATTATTGTCGCTCTAACCAACACAGGTTCCACGTCTCAAACTTGGCCCTGGACTGACTGTCTCAGGACCAGAAATCAGGCCCTTATACATTACCACAATGATAGGTACTGAAACTACACATTGTTTGAAGTTTAATTTACAGAGATTACAATTAAATCTTAACTCGTTAAATTGACTGATTACATCGAAAAATTCCGTCTTTTTAACAGTTTCTTCTACTACAAGAGTTAGACAGAATTATTTGTTTAAATAATCAAATTGACAAATTAATGTATGCAAACAATACTTTGGACAAAGCTATTAATTACTTTGGGATTAAATAACAGATAATTTTGCTAACATGTTTCTGAATAGAGCCAAATAGATACTTTAAGATTACTAGTATTTTGTCTCCCAAATGTTTATAATTAGTACAGAATTTAGATTTGTTTATACATCAACAACAGAATTTAAGTTATGAAACAATTACTGATTTCACCTAATAATTGAAGATACCGACAAGGAATAGTCAAAATAAACTGGGAATTCAATTACATACATAAAATTAAGCACAAAATTTGATCTGATGTTAAGTTCTTTAAAACTGAGGGCCAATGTTTCTCTCTTATGAAAATGCAGATTATATTGACATATGTTAATAGTACTTAATTCAAAAGTGACAAAATGAATTTTAAGGAGGCAGATGGCAAAACAAGAATGGGAGTAAAACTATCCCAGCTTGCTTCATCACAAACACAAGACAGTAGATTTACAAATAAGATTTTTAAATAGCTGTGGGATAAGCAGTACAGAAATAGCTGGGTCAGTGAAGTAAAAAAAAAAAAAAGTTAGAAAAAACTATATAAGGACAGAAGATGCTAACAGAGAAATCTTTCAGGAAGAAGTATTGAAAATAAAATTATTCCGAGGCAGGGTAGCTAAAAAGACTGGTTCAAAATGGTCTGCAAAGAGACAGAATATAGTGAACAAATGAAATCATAATGGAAGAAAAGGAAATAACAAACCGTGAGGATCTAAAATTGGAATGTGTTCCTCAGATGAACTATTCACAGGAGAAAAAATAAATAAATAAAAAGTTTATCCATGAACTTTATACAAACAGGCTTTTTCTGTTTGTCAGTCACTGTTTTCTTTTCATTTCAAATAACATATTTCAGTCACAAGATGTCCTGTGTGTATTCCAGAAAGCCAAAAAGTTATAAAAGTAAGAAGATTATAGGTGATAAGAAATTTGCACTGTGCCAAATTTGTTCAAGAAAAGTTCTGTGCCAAACTTGAATGAAACAGCATGCATATTCAGTCAAAATCTGCACACCAAGTAGGAAGAAACATTCTTTAAGCCAGGGGAGGTGCAATTTTGGAATTAAGCAGAAGTATCATTCTGGGCACCATAATAGGAGAGCATCTGCAGCATATGTGAAAAGTAGCAAGGATGAACTTAGCACAAGAAGGGAACAAATGGCTACACCATACTTAATAGGGCTCTGTGAAGTTTATGTCTATGTGCTGGAGGGACTTTATATTTAGGCTCATCAGATAAAATGTCCAGGGAATCTGCTGATTTGATGAAGTTATTTAACACCTCACAATGACTACAGAATTTAAGACATTTTTGGCCTTACCTCTGTTTGACCTACACAGCTCTATCATCATCTAGTGGAACAAAGGGATGATACTTTTTCAATGTTCTTAGAATTTACCTAACTTTCACCTGCAATAAAAATAGGAACTTGGAAAAACTGTCTCTTAAATGAGTAATGATGCTTTTTCTGCTGCCAACCTTGAGGGATTTCAATAGTTCCCAGGAGCTTGCTTTGTCTGTATCCATGTGCAGCCTAAAGTCACACTGATACTGGTATAAATATCCATAGAATTTAAGAAGTATCAGTTCACCCTCCCTTTTCCTTTGTATAGTTTGCACATTACAATGTCCTGAGGATGAGGGTACTGAATAGGTTTCAAGCCTAACCTTATTCAACTCCTGGGAGAGAACATCTTCTCAACATACATCATTAAAAACTTTAAAAATGCATATTTTACTGTAATTGCTAGGATATTTCGGATGTTCTCAATGTATTGTGAGAAAATTTAGTGCACCATTGGGCATCCACTCACTGGAGGGAATATGTAACATCATGAGACTCAAAGCGCTTCTCGAATTTTCACGGATCATCCACCTGCTGTTCAATCACCAATACAAAACTGTCGTCTGTACTAGTATAATGTTTAATGAACAAAGTTTATGGCTCCGTGTTTATATATTTACATGTTATCTTTGGGAGCGAATTCAGCTGTCACAAAACACATTCATTGAGGCCAACATACCTCGTAAGGGTGGTGTGCGTTTTCTGTATTATATCTATTGTTCCTAATTTATATAAATGGTATGCCCTCTGTTTGCTGATGACACTAGCTTGGTAGTAAAGAATGTTTTGTGGAATGTTGGTATTGTTTCAAGTAGTGCAGTTTGAGATATAGGTTCATGGCTTGTAGAAAATAAACTAATGCTAAATCACAGCAAAAATAAGTTTTTACAATTTCTAACAAAAAATTCAACAAAACCAGCCATTTTAATTTCACAGAATGGCTGTATGATTAGTGAAACGTAATAGTTCAGATTTCTATATGTTCAGATGGATAGTGAACTGTTGTGGAAAACTCGTGTTCAGGATCTTGTTCAAAGACTTAATGCTGGCATTTTTACTATTTGAATGGTATATGAAGTAAATGACAGTGTGACACAAAAATTAGTATACTTTGTTTATTATCATTCACTTATGAGGTATGGTGGTATATTTTGGGGTAATTCTTCCATTTCCCAAAGGATGTTTCGGCTCAGAAATGGGTGGTTCAGGCATTAAGTTGTATAAGCTCATGTTACTCCTGCTGACCCATGTTAATTAGTCTGGGTAATCTGACATAGGCCTCTCAATAAACACACATTCTTTGCTGTCGTTTCTTGTTAACAGTGTCAGCTTACTCCCAAGAATTAGCAGCTTTCACTCAGTTAACACTAGGAAGAAATCCAATCTGCCTATGGGGCACACTTTCTTGACTCTTGAGCAGAAAGGCGTGCAGTACACTGCGGCATCCATTTGCAGTAAGTTACCACAGGAATTCAAACCTCTTAGCAGTAATCCATGTAGTTTCAAATCAAAATTGAAGAGTTTCCTATCGTGTTGAGGATTTCCTTGAAAAATTAAGCTGATTCCTGTGTTACATTCTTGATTGCATTTACATAAACTTATAGCTCCTCTTTTTTGGTTTCTTAAACATTTTATTTTATCTGGCATATTCCATGACCTTTAAGATTTGTACCAAATATTGGTCCTAGAAAACAAGGTGTATGAAAATTAAAGCACTTACTGGACGAAAGACTGTTTGCCACGGTCAATGCAAGATCTGAAACACCATCACAAGAGTTATCATTTGATTTTGTTTCAGGTACCAAGACCTATCTTAATATCACTGACAGCAAATCCCAAAGGACAAAAATAGCTAAACAGTTACTTTTACATCACACTGCACAATTTGTGACACATGTGTTTAAGTACATTAAGGTAGTTCCATTGAATTACTAACCAACACGTGTCAAACACAACAACCACTAAGACAAGTAGATCTCCCGAAGTAGTCTCTTGGTACTTATTTAGCAACCAGGAAAGTATTATCAGAAGACTTCAGGAAGTTTGTCATGCCATGATTATATGGAGGAGAATGAGTCACTTATCACTTGTGTTTATGATATTTGCTCAAAAATGAGAAAAACTCACTTCCAAACAGCAATAAGTAAGTATTTTAGACAACAGTAAGTGGTAGTTGTCATTCTGAAAGAATGTTAATTGTCATATTTAATGAGTAACAACTATGATATGACCTATTGATTTGGTAAATTGTTTACCTCACCATGTCTATAGTACTGATGAATAGTGGTCACCACCATAAAGTCTTTTTTAGTTCAAATGGCGGCTTTAAACTTTTATACACTTTAGGAGCTTTCTGTGCTGCACATGAGAACTGGTGCAGATTGATGTAGGATTTCTGCAGGGTGAGATGACAATAGTTGCTTTGTCGTTCTTCACAGTACATGATGATTTGAGTGGTTTACTCCATACTGATGATATCTCTCCTTGGGTTAATTCCTTGCTGTTTCATTCTGGTTCAGCATTGTGGATTCCCCCTAAATCTGTGAGCACTGTGACAACTACCATTACACAGGAGAACAAAGATGAAGTTGAGCTGTCATTAAGATTCTGCATACTAACCAATGACACACGACTTGACATTAATTATTAAAGAGAGTTACTTGTTTTAAATTAAGAGCCAGTATATGATTGGTCTTTGAGAAATGTTTTGGATCATTCAGCAGATAATTTAGACTTGAGATAGCATTTCAGTTTCCATTGGAAAAGAAGTTGTGATGTTTGTGGTGTCAGGAAACAAACTGGCATGGGAGATGTAATGAGAATGAAATGGAAATGAGTAGGATATGAAGGAAGTAGTTTTTTTTTATTTAAGTAAGTGTGTAGAGTGCGTGGCAGTACAGAAGAGGAGGAAGTATTGTAATGGCTAAAAGGCCAAATGTAATGAACTTTGTGAGCACCTGAAAGGAGGCCAGGAAGTAGTGTGGTGTTAATTACAGGCCACAAAATCGAACTTTCTGCTACTGGTGAAACATACCATGGCTCCATCAGTTGTACCGGTGCTCTTTCCACTTTCACTCTCCTCAGCAATAGAAGATAGAACGCTTTGAATTGTACCTGATTGACAGAAAACATTTTGAGTTAATATAAAAAACTCTATCTGCAAAAGTAAAACAAATAATTGATTAACTAATAGTGTTTCAACATGGAATGATGATGAACAGAATCAATTATTTCAGTCTTGTAGAGTGCCTACTAATCAGTGAATAACTGAGCATCTAATCTACTCAATTATGTACAACAGTGAACATTAAAAAACCCTGTCTTTCTGGAACTCAGTTAGTGAAGTTGCAGGCTGCTATCTGAAGACAATCAGGGGAAAATAAACTTTCATTGTCAACACTTCACATAATTGCTGATCAAAATTTAAAATGCTGTAATAATCTGTTACTTAAAACATATAATCTTATGTTACATGGTTAACACACTGTGGCAAGTTTAACAGTTAGGAACTGTGTCTATGCCTGTATATGCAGCTTCACTCATTGCAGGCATATACCGACATTATATTCATCTGGTATTTGACAATGAGAGCACTTAGTGACTTCCAAAAAACTTCACCCATAATTTCAAATTATCATGAATCTTTCTCAGAGAGATCCCACAGAAAGCAATAGCAAAAATGCTTACCAATTACTATATTTTCATTGTTCTACTTTAAAATTGCCACATCAAATGCATACAATGTAACACGCCTTTCTTTACTTACAGATGGGTACAAGTAGCCAGGAGAATGAGTGGCAGATGAGGTGGGGTACTTCTCAGGAGGATTCTTTGTAGAAGTGAGTCAGAAAGGAAAGATGATGAGTATGGCAACAGAATGGAGAAGGAGACATAACAGGAATGAGGTTGAAATGTGTGGTGTAGCATCTGGCTGGTGCTTCACAATCCCACCTTATGCCCCACAATGGAGGGCTTTCAGTTGCTGGCATGCTAACAGGGCTGAAACTGAAACTCACACTCAGTGCAGCTCATCTTTCCCATGACAGCCACTGCATAGTTTCCACATTTGAGCCATGTGACACTGGGCTTTACAGCATTTCTCCATTGCACAGACTTTGTAGGTCAATTCACAGTGGCTCACTTGCCATTCAAAGTTCCAGACTCGATATCAAGTATGTGCTTCTGAGTGCCATGACTATATTAACAAGAATGCAGCCCACAATATTGGCATTGCCAGTCCAACCTACACTGTAGGTGCCTACAGGAGTGTTTCTGACTTATTACAGACAGAGGGCTCAAGTGAAAGCTTAAAGAATAGTTTTCATTTTAGCGACATCTTTTAGTGGATCAGGGCGTTCTCTACCTTGCCTTCACCAGAGAGCTGTTTCATTTGCTGCATGTTGGCATGTGCAATCTGTGTCGCAATGAAAAACTATTCATTTTGGCTATTCAGGAACATCTCTCTTTTTGGCTTTTTTTATTACTTTTTTGTCTCTGGAAACTTCTTACCAGTGTCTTGTGTTTCATTAGGTAGAGTTCATCTCTGTGTTCAAGTGCTTCTTGACAGTGGTTGAATGGTTTTGCTCTATGTTCAAAAAACATTCTTCACATTTCCTTTGGGTTGCAGATGACTCTGCACAATTATTCTCCCATGTTCTGTGATTATTTGCCTTATAATTACTTGTTCTAACTTGTCTCTGTCTTGTGTCACTTCATTCCTTCATTCTCATGTTTTTCTGCCTGCACCGTTCCACCACACCGTTCCTCCCTAATGATGTCCTAGCCATTTCCTGTATTTTTCTTCCAGGTGTGCCTCCTGGATGGCATTGTTATCTCCTCCATGGGGATGAGAGTTGTCATATTTTTGCTGTTGTGACAGTATCAATTTTTCCTCTGAGTGCAACATCATTGGAATCTAGGACATCACCAGCGTAGCTTGCAGTGCTCAACTTACACCTTACAGAGTTCGTATCATATTAGTGAGAACCTGAAAGTGTATCAGCACTGTTTTTAGCTTGCTTTCACTGGAAATCTGTTGCACTTGCCCAACATCATCATGCGTCTTCTTTGTAGCAATGAGGTTCTTATGTTTGTGACAAACTCAGCACATTTCTCTCCTTGTGCATAGATCCACAATAGGTGAAATGTATGACCACGAGTGTGGGTGGTAGATGGGGCAAGAGAGTTCCCTGCTGGACTCCCTGTAAAGAGGTGAGGCAGGAACACAAACAGATTGGTCTGGGAACAGACTGTAGTGAAAGTACTGATGGGAAATATTTTATGAGCAAGGCACTGGCACCAGAGATAAATCAAGAGAACAAGATGTTAAGATAAGTTTAGTGTTTAGTAAGAAATTACATTTACTCTACATTCTATCTCAATGAGTATTTTTTCTGTATCACCAATAATTCCTGACTATGCTATGTTTCATGTCAAACTTTCTGTAAGATAAAAATTAAATTGAATTAGTATAACAACAAAAAATAATCCATTTTTACAACATAATGTAATTGGATAGGAAAAAAATCTACTCACCAAGCAGTTTTGTTTTGTTTGTTTCATTTGGCTTTAGGACACAAAAAACAACTGGGGTCATGCGCACCCAAGTCAAGACTATAGACCACGAACACAGAGAGAAGTTAAACAACTTCACATCTGTCCCAATTGACAGAACAGGAGACAGCTAAAACCAGGCACATGGAAACAAGGCAAAAAAAAAAAAAAAAAAAAAAAAAAAAAAAAAAAAAAAAAAAAAACATACAGAAATGGAGGTCCGAAACTAAAAATTAATTGGCCTTCGTCATAGTGCTTCGGCGGATGAAAAGTAAAACGCAGTTGACAGCTCTCGCATCATTCTCTAAAATGGCTGATAAATCAGATGGCAAACCCAGGCTGGAATGTAAATTGTTAAAAAGGGCATTCCAGCAGGAAGTAGTGGACAGTTAAAATTTGGGGGTGATGAGAACAAAGTGGTGGGGTAGCTCCACTTAGCAAATGACAATGGCTAAAAAGGCTGTGCCCAATATGCAGCCCAATTAAAATAATCTCCACGGCAGTCATTCAAGGCACTGGCAGAGGCTTAATAAGCCAAAGCTTATTCTTGTGAAGGGATGAACACTGACAATGCCAAAGGGACAGCACCTCCTGACAGGTGGCAATACAGAGATCATTGGAAAGAATATAGGTAATTGCAGGCTGAGGTACAAGGACTGCAACCTTGGCAGCAGCATCAGCAACCTTGTTTCCTGGCAGACTGACATGACCAGGGACCCACAGGAACATGACACTGGTTCCACCAATAGTGAGCAAGTGACAGTTTACCTGGAACTGCTGCACTAAGAGATGAGCAGTGTACAGTGCGCATAGACTTTGGAAGGCAGTGAGTGAGTCTGAGTGAAGGACACAATTGTGAAGGCTGTGTCCCCTATGTAATCCGTGGCCTGATACAAGGCAAAAAGTTTGGCTGTAAATACTGAGGAGTGTGCCGGCAGCCGATATCAAAAGACACGGGTGCCAATGACGAAGGCATACCTGACCCCATGATTAGTCTGAGACCCATCAGTGTATACAAAAGTACTATAGCGACATTCCATTCAAAGGTCATGAAACTGAAGGCAACAGATCAAGGCTGGAGTAGGGTTCTTTGGAAATGAAGGAAGGCCGAGATTAACATGGGCCACTTTGCAAAGGAAAGGTGATGAACAGTTCATACCCACTAGGAAAGTTGCCGGTAGTGTGAAGTTAAATCGCCATAGCATGTGGCGAAAGTGGACTCCAGGAGGTAACAGAAGAGGGACGAGTCCCGTACTGATGATCAAAGGTATCATTGAAGAAGGATGCATAGGCAGAGTGGCCATGCTTGGCAGACAAATGGCATGCATAATTGCTGAGGAGAAAGTAATGACAGTAGGACAGTTGTAGTTCAACATTGTCAGCATACAGACCCTAAACTGGGCTGGTGTAAAAGGTGTCCTTGGCCAAACAGACGCCATGATGGTGGATAGTGTTGAGACAGCATAAGAGGGATGGGTGTGCAAACTCCTAAACAAAGCACCCATAGTCGCATTTTGAATGGACAAGGGTCCGCAACAAACTGAGGAGAGTGGTTTGATCGGCACCCCACGAAGTATCATTGAGGACATGTAGGAGACTGGGGAACCTCGTACAGCTGCGGGCTGCCAGGTAAGACACATGGGAGGATCAATAGAGTTTCCTATTGATCATGAGCCTCAAAAATTTTGTAGTTTCAATGAATGGAAGAGCAACAGGACGAAGGTGTAGAGATGGTGGGAGAAATCATTTTTGCTGCCAGAAATTCATACAGATGGTTTTATCAGGGGAAAAGCGTAAGCCATTGTCAATGCTCCAGTAGTAAAGACTATCAAGACAGTGCTGAAGACACTGCTCAGTGAGACAGGTCTATGGAGAACTGCAATAGATGGCAAAGTCGTCTACAAAAAGAGAACTGGAGATGCCTGGCGGGATACGGGCCATTGCAGGGTTAATGGTGATAAGAAAGAGGATGACACTCAGGGTGGAATACTGAGGCACACCATTTTCCTGGATAAAGATGTCCAACAAGGCAGAACCCACATGCAACTTGAAAACTCAGTCTTGTAAAAATACCTGAAGAAATCAGGGTTGGTGCCTACGGAAGCCCAACATTTTATGAGTACAGAGGATACCAGTTCTCTAGCAGGTGTTTTAGGCCTTCTCCAAATCAAAAAACACAGCCCAGTCTAGGATTTTCACAGAAAACCATTCATAAAATGGGTGGACAACGTAATGAGATGGTCAACTGCAGAACGCCACACTCTAAATCCACACTGAGCATCCATCAGTAAATTGTGAGATTCAAGCCACCACACGAGCCAGTCATGAATCATCCAAATTCCATCACCTTGAAAATGCATCTGGTACGATATATGGGGGTGGGGTGGGGGGGGGGGATAGCCAGAAGGGAGGTTTTTAGTGGAAAGCACTTGCCCACAAGAGAAAGGTGCTGCAACATCTGAATGTGGATGGTGTCTGGCCCTGAGGTGGAGGATCAGGATGAGCTGAGAGTATGATCTAGCTCTGTCATAGTGAAGACAGGTTTGTAGCACTCACTCATGATTCCGAGAAGGGAAGTGTCTCACCTGAGCCCCCTCCAATTGTTTCTGATGGAGAAAGGTAGGGTGGTGGTAGGAAGAGCTGGAAACTTCTGCAAAATGGCATCCCAAGGTGTTGAAGATAGCAATAGCGTCCACAATGAGATCATCAGCTACTGTTAAACCAGAAAACTGGGAATGGATCTTTGTTCCAGAGAGCCGTCTGATGTTGGCCCACATGACACAGCAATGTGTGGTACTGATAAAAGAACTAGTGAATGAAATCCAGCTAGCTCTTTTGGTATCCTGAAGAACAAGATGACTCTTTGCACGCATGTGTTTATAATGAATGAAGTTTTCCAGACTAGGGTGGGGGTTAAAAATGTGGAGAGCACATCTACATGTGCAAACTGCATCGCAGCATGCCTCAGTCCATTAAGGGACTGGGACACGACATGGTAGAGAGGAAGTGTGGGGGATGGAACGTTCTTCAGCAGTAAGGATAACATATCCCAGTAAGGATAACATATCCCACAAATGTGGGATATTCGACCTAGTCATCAAAACTGGGAAATCTCATTCCTTGAAGGTTGCCAGGGAGGAAGGGAGGAGTAAAGCTGGCAGTTAGCCCTAGAAAGCTGTGATGGGGAAGCTGGGCAGTGTAGAAGGATAGGTCCAAATGGGAATAGGTGTGCGAGGAGTTGGACAGGGAAGTGGGTGCTCCAGTATTAAGGCACAGGAGAGGTTAAGTTCGTTAAGCAGGTCAGCCAAGATGGCACCTCTCTGACAGGTCCTGGGGAACCCCAAAAGGGATGATTTGCATTAAAGTCACCAAGCAGCAAAAGTGGGGAAGGTAGCGGCCAATAGTGACATACCCTATCATGTATTTAAGTGCCTGCCTCTCACTCAATGAAGCAGTCCGATATCCGCCTAAGTCTCTCGATATCTGGCTTACAGACATCACGTTTACTTGGCTTACTTCCATGTACCAGTGAACATTGTTGATTTTGTGAGGTTTTCACTTGTGACCCCGTTGCTTATTGCTTGTTGTTCTTGGTGTCTTTCTCTGTCATCTGTCGTCATGCTTGTCCTTCCTGTCCCATTCCCCCATTTTGTTTGTTCACGGGCTGCTCCCTTTCAGTTCCACCGCACTTTCCTTCACGGCCAATGCCACAACCACCCTCGTGAGTTGTTGTGACCCAGCCAACAGAGGCCAGTTATGTTGGGACTCCTCTTTGCCTGATGTGTCTATGGCATCTGTGTCTCCAGTCGCCGGTCGGGCGGTCCACTTCCATCTTGCCCACAGTCCTTTACCACACATTCTCGAGCTGAATCTTCCCACTACTCAAAAACGTGTATGCTGTGTGACAACGAGGGCCACATCCAATCGGCTTGTCGCAGTTGCTCGACCCGCTTCAGTCCTGCCCCTCCTGGGCTTCAACATACCATACATGCTCTGCAATCGATTGTCCCACTGGATGACCCATCGGTGCGGTAGCTTTTAGCTTTTCCTCACATTCAGCCTTTTCACGGAGGATGACATTTTCAGGTCAACACTGTGGCCACTGTCTCCATGATTAATATGGCAACATACATGCGACTGGGTTCTCTTGAGTTGTCACCTACCTCTCGGCAGTTGGTCACCTCCAGAGATGGTTCAATTCCCCTTCATGGGCAGTTCATTGTCCAGGCAATTTACAAACACGTTCCCCAGCTCCTTACCCTATTTGTCGTCTACTATCCATTGGCTTCGAATATTGTTGACCTGGATGCATTTCAACTGTTTAACTTCTCAATTTCTGATGAAGTTGAGGTCGTTTCCACAGCTGTTCTTTTTCAGGACCTGGGCAATCTGTGCTCAGCTTCTGTGCCATTGTTTGTCACTGATCTCTGATGTGATTCAGATTTTCAGGCACACATCACACTTCGGCTGGAAGTGCAGCCTCACTTTTTCTGGGCCCCACCCCTTCCGGTCAAGTAGGAACTGTATCGGCTCCAGGTTACTGGCATTCTGGAGCCTGTGACTTGTAGTGCCTGGGCGAAACCTTTGGTGGTCATACAGAAACCCAATGGGTCCCTTCGGCTGAGTGGGGACATTGCGCTACTGTCAATGCTCAGTCCCTCATAGACACTTACCCCATTCCCTGACAGGAAGACCTTCTCACCAAGTTTGCCGAGGGAGAGAACTTTTCAAAGATCGACCTGGCTGAGGCATACCACCAGTTACCCTCAGATGCCAATTCCTGGAACATCATGATTATCAACATGCCTTTCTGATTGTACAAGTACAAGCACCTACCATTTGTTGACTATTCGGTGCCAGCCATTTTCCAGCAGTTCCTGGAGCAGCTTAGGCAGCCCTGCAGGAATTGTCTGAATGACGTCTTGGGTACAGGTCATTCCCGCCAGGAACACTTGCAAAACCTCAGTGCCTTACTTCACACTCAGCAGTCTGCAGGTTTACGCTGTCAGCTAGACATGTGATGTTTTTCTTTCAACCAGAAGTGGAATACTTAGGCCACTGGCTTAGCAAAGATGGCATTTGCCCTTCAGGTCAATGTTGTGGCCATTGAAGGCCCCCCCTCATCCCAAGGACTTATCTGAACTCCAGGTGTTTTTGGGCAAGGTTACTTGTCACTTGAAGCTCTTACCCCAGACTGCCTCTGTAGCTCAACCCCTAATTCACTTGTGTCACAAAGGGGTACATTTTGATTGTGACCAGGCTTTTCTCTGTTTAAAGGTGATGCTTAACTCTGCCCCTTGCCTTACTTCCTTCTTTACGGACCACCCCTTGGTTGTGGCAGCTGATGCATCAGCATACGGCATTGGGGCCCCCCCCTCATGCATCAGAATGTCAATGGCTCTGAACAGCCCATCACTTATGATCCTAAGATGTTTACCCCAGCACAACACAACTACTCCCAGATTGGAAGGAGGCCCTGGCAATAGTGTTCGGCGTCCAAAAGTTTCACAACTATCTCTTTGGAGCAAAGTTAACTTTCCTAACAGACCATAAACCCTTAGTTATGCTTTTTGGGCTCCACTCCCACATTCCAGAGTGGACGGCTCATCGTATCCAGCACTGGGCATTATTTTTATGGAATTACACTTACACCATCCAGTATAAGCCAACCGCCTATGATGCTAATGCAGACGCTTTGTCACATCTCCCAGCAGGTCCTGAAATTGTGTTTGACGAACAGATGGTCCTCTGTTTCCACATTGATTCCACCCACCAGGACATGCTGAATGCTCTGCTTCTTATGGCTGCTCACATTGCCACAGCTACATGCTGAGACCCTGTCTTGTGGCAGGTCCTCCGCTATGCGGTCCACTGGTAGCCCATCTATATTACTCATTGGATGTGGACCAACTTCAGCCCCTGGCACCCACTGTACCACAGTCTCTCCACGGTCGATGATGTCCTCCTGTTAGCCATGGCGTCTGATCCCATCAGGTGGACATCCCTCCAGATTTGTGGCATCAAGTGCTCAGTTTGTTACACTGTGGGCACTGGGGTATGTCCCACATGAAATTTTTGGCTCGTTCACACATGCATTGGCCAGACATCAATGATGATGTTGACAGGCTCATCCGTGGGTGCACTTTGCGTGCGCGTCACCAGTCATTTGCACCCTGGCTTGTACCTCACCAGCCATGGCATCGCACCCATCTTGATTCTGAGTGCCCGTTTTTGGGGTCTGTGTGGTTACTTATCATTGACACCTACTCCAAATACCCATATGTTGACCGTGTGGCGGCCACCGCCAAGGAGGCCACACTCGTGGCCCTGGCCCAGGTTCTCACCACTGAGGGCCAATGGTATCAAACATATCCTCCAATGGTGCAGCAGAGAGGCTTGGCCACACGTTTATACAGCTGACAAAGGCAGTCTGAACATCTCCAACCACATCGGCCCTCACCCTGTTCTTGAGCACCTATCACACCACGCCAATTGACGGACGTAGTTCAGAGGAAATCCTCCATGGGTGACAGCCACAGACCCTGCTGCATTTGCTGATGCCATCCTCTTCCTGCCCCTGCTCTTGTCCCTCTCAGCATTACGGCCCCAGCACAGTAGTGTGGGCCTGCGTTTACAGGAGCAAGGCGGGTTGGACACCTGCCAGTCATCGCAACCCATGGGTGGTATGTGACATCAGTGCACACGCTGAAAGGGTTGGAGTGCCGCAATCATAACCAGCTCCGCCCACGTTCCCCTGCGGGACTCCCGCACCAACTCCTCAACCACTACCTCCTTCAGGTACACATGTGGTCCTTGAGTCACCACCACTGCCCCAATTGTTGCCTCCCTGCCAGCCTGACACCAGCCCTCCCCGCCCCCAGGTGGATCGGCATCTCCCTCAGCTGCCATGGCCTCTGGGTTGGCCATCATGAACACCTCAGTTGTCCTTTCCATGTACGAGTGGCCTTTGTCGATTTATGAGGTTTTCACTTGTGACACCGTTGCTTATTGCTTGTTGTTGGTCTTTGTGTCTCAGTATCTTGCTCAGTCATCTGTCGTTGCGTCTGTTTTTCCTTTCCTGTTCATCTGTCTTGTTTGTTTGCAGACTGCTCCCATTCGGTACCACTGCACTTTCATTGACAGCATACCTGCAGCCATTCCAGTCATGGTTACAACAGGGAAGATCAAAGCAAATCAGTAAGAAATTTGAAAGCTCAAAGCGGTCATGAGGGCACAATTTCGTTTCCTGAAAGCAGAGTACAAGGGGGTGCTTCAACACTAAAAGCAGTCGCAAATCCTCATTGTGGGACTGAAGGTGGTGAATGTTTCATTGGAGAACAGTCATGATGAACAGACGTTGGGGTGTCACCTCGGCAGATGCTGAGTGACAGCCTAGGAAGAGGTGCTACTACAGAGTGCAGACACAGGAGGATCCTGCTCCATGGAGTCAGACAGAAACATCAGATCGCTTGTGCGGGCTGTCTGTGGAGTCCAGTGCCGAAAAACAGTTTTTAGTTAACATCTGCATCATGGTGGCTGGCCGGGCTAAGGTATTACGTGCCGACATCATCAAAGAGGATCTTCAGGGTGGCAAAAGGAGGACTGTTTGCCTTTGGAGGACTTCTTTGAGCCCTCCCAGTTGATGACTCCAGTGTTGTTTGGCTGGAGGGACAGAGTAAGTCTTCATGGGAGTACTCCTTCTGGCCTTTCCGGCCTACAGGTTGTGTAGCTGGTTGCTTGGACCCTTGAGGCAAGAGTTCGACAGTTTCTTGCAAAGCATGACGGAGGGGTGGCGATGCTACCTTGACACTGGGCAATTTCATGTCCTCAGAGTTGAATTGGAGGTTGTATGTCAGCCTGGCCACGTCTTTCATGGAGTAAGGGGTAACAAAAACAGAAATAGATGCCAGACAGGAGAACACACGGTTTGTGACTACCCAGTAACTGGATAAGGCACCTTTTCCTTCAACTGGATCTCTTGAACAACGTGCACACCAAGATTCACTGGTCACTCCTAAGATGAATTCGCATGGCCGCATTTGCAGTTGATACAGCAGGGAGATAGAGGTGGACGATCACCCTCGTGCGCATCCCTACCACAGGTGACATGTGGCTGGTGTTGACAAGATGTTATAGAGTGGTTAAAATGATGACATTGGTAGCAGCACATTGGGTTTGGAATGTATGGCAATTTGGAAAGTTTACTGCTCAAGCACACACCCCACCCTGAGACTGGCCTACAGCAGGAGGAACGAGAGAATCCGACCTGTCAACACGGGGCTGGGAATTATGAGTCACCCAGTTACCTGTTATGCACAGATGCATGGGCCAGCCTTTAGGAGCACACAGGGAGCAAGAAGAGAAAAAGAGGACCCTCGAACACAGAAGCGGAGGAACAAGAGAAGGGGAACAGAGAAAGGAAAATGGAGCGGAAGACAAAGGTGAGATGTTTGTACATCAGTGACAGAATGCTGGACATTCCCAAGAATACCCCAGACATGTTCCCCAAGGGGAAAAAGAACAGCAAGATGATTGACATACAACACAAAAGGGAAAAGGTACTGCAAAGCCTGGGGCCCCATGGTAGCCAAGAATGAACCCACCAAGGAATGGCGTGCCCCCGGAGGGGTGGGGGGGCAGTGTTACCAAGCTACCAACTGGTGGCATGAGAAAAACACACACACACACACACACACACACACACACACACACACACACACGTTTAACTTATACAAACATTTGGAGCCACTCCACTTACATTACATTGCTAATAAAATTGGTTTGCTATATTTTTAGGTGGGGCTCATGTGCCTTGCCCCATGGCCACCCCTCACTCTCCGCAGTCCTGGTAGCAATGGCTGAGCAGTTTCTCAAAACCGCACACTCCTGTTGTCAACACTAAACAATACTGAAGGTCACGTAATGAGCAATGTCCACTGGACAGTGGACAACTGGAAGCAGGGGACTAGGAGTGAAGTGACAAATCATTCTATATTCCATGGCAATGTGACTGAAGGATTTGGGTTAGCTGAATGCTGGCTGAACTTTACCTGCCATCATCTTTAGTACCAACAATCATGTGAAGAGGAGGCAGTGTTACAGTATGCAATTCCTCATTGTTAACTTCTTGTCCTCTTATTGCACTTTAAAAAATGCTAAATTCAGAAGGACAATTATGTATTTGACGGTAGTGTACTGTCTACAGCAAAGGAAGTGTTCAGACACAAAGACTGACAATCAGCTCAACAATGCCGCCTGTCACTGAGCAGCATTGTGAGGCGAAGGTTTATGGACAATGACATTCCTGAAGTGAACTTGGGTGCCAATGTTCCAACCTGAAAGCAACGGATCATCTTCGGGACGAGTCATAATGGTGACATCATTCCAAACCTGATGTCCAACATCTCTACCTTCTTTGGGTTTAGCTCTCGAGGAAGAATGGGCTGCCATTCCTTCACAGAGGTTCAGACATCTCAATGGAAGTACAAACAGAAGAGTTCAAGCCACCGTAAAGGAGAAGGGTGGACACACTCCATCTTAATGTCCACTAATAGTTGTCCTGATACATTTGATTCACAAGCCTCCCACTGTGGGCTCTCACTACTACTCACCCACTGAGTGCCTGGCACCTCCAGCTCTCGCTTCTTTACTGGGTACGGCATCTTCCTCGAGTTGCCGCCGTCTTCCAGCAGCTGCAACTGTACACACAAAGAGGAAAGCATCTCTTAATAACTTTATTTACTGCTTTAGTGATGTGCTCCTTCTACAATTCCACATTATGGCTGCAATGACTGGAACATATGTTAATTTTAACACACACTGTTGACATACTGAGCCTCTAATCAATCTCAGAAGACATTACAAAGAAACAGAAAGCCACATTCATGGTCTGTGTAAAAAGGAAACTTTTAGACAGTGTCAATTAGCACACAACTTTCATGGAATATGCTTGTACATACCACTTCAAAGGAGTGATGCCTTCTTAATGAATGACATTTTAAAAAATGTCATTAATACAGTATGAAAATAATAACATAAAACAACCTGTCATATTGTTCATTAGATTTATTTTCATTTTCTATATGGTGAATTTTCGACATGGAACAATATGCACCTTCAGCACTGGAGAGTTTTAACAGCAGCTTTCAGTGAGAAACTATGTGCTTGGCTGTGTAAATAGGTACTCCGTGGGTCACCACATTGTCCTGCTGATGCATAGGCTTCCAAAGGGAAGTTATTTCAATAAATTATACATGCAGTGAGACACAGAAGAGGAATGTTGGAATTATAACAATTCTCTCTTTTATACTGAATGAATGAAAGTGGTCTTTTAGGGTGTGTGTGTGTGTGTTCTATGACTGTTAAAAAACAACAACAACAACAACAACAACAACAACAACAACAACTACTACTACTACTACTACTACTACAATACCAATAATGTCTGCAGGAAAGATGAGTTGGAGAATCTTTGTTATCGTTCCAAACTCTGTGTCAGACATTTAAAAATTCTATAAAGGGCTGCCATGCTCCAATGTATTTACATCACAGATGAAAATGGTAAAATAAGTCCAAGCAATAACCACACCTGTAAATTACTAATAAAGTACTTTTATCAACTCTTGAACTGTAAACAACTAAATTGTTCCATCATCTTTCGGGACAGCGACAATTCTTCTTGTAATATTTAAGCTAGAAACCTCCCAGCAGTCTTCAAGGCGAGTCGGAGACTGAGTTCATAGCATTTGCGCATGCCTATTTATATGGAGAGTCATGTGATACAAAGCTGCTGAGGATTAAAAGCGCATGCGTCAAAGATATCAAAGTCGCCACTACTGCACTAGTCAAAGTTAAGATTTATATAGCAAAGATAAACATATAAGCACAGAGTGCAAACAAAATAGTGCTGCTGCGAATCCACCGTGCTTGTAAATAAATAATTAATTTTTAAAAGAGGTAACATCTGTCAGAAGTGAAGATGCAGAAATTCTTTCTGAACAAAGGTGTGAAATAAGTGGTTTCCAAGCATTGTCAAGATGAAATCCTTCGTCATGGTTTAGCAGGTTGTCGGCTAGTTGTATTTCTACAGCTTCCTTAACAACTGAGTCCCAGAAAGATGAAGCAGTAGTTAAAATCTTAACATCTATATAATCCATGGCATGGCCAGTAGAAATGCAATGTTCAGTAACTGCCGATTTGTTGGACTGAAGAACACGTGTGTACCGCAGGTGTTCGACGCATCGTTCCTGTACAGTGCATGTGGTAGCCCTATGTAACATTTTCCACACTCACAAGGGATTTCATAAACTCCCACCTTTTGCAAGAGCAGATCATCCATAACAGATCCCAACAAGGCTGCAGTCTTAGTGGGTGGGCGGAATATCACATCCACTTTATGTTTCTTCAAGATTCTAGCAATTTTAGAAGAAATATCACCCATGTATGGGAGAAAGGCTGTAGATTTCACTTCACTTTCCACTTCCTCATTATTTTCCTGTGATTTTTCTGCAGTTTTTATTTGCAGGGCTTTCTTAATCTGCTGTTGCGAATAGCCATTTCTCTGAAATATCGCAAGAAGAATTGTTGAGCTGAGGTCATCCAACAATCTTCACAATTTTAAACCCATATCTGAACCAAAACAAATTTAAATAGTTGTTTCTCAGGGCAGCATTCTGGGCCCACTGTTATTTCTAGTTTATATCAATGACATACAGGCTCCAGACAGCCCAGCCAAAATTCTACTATTTAAAGATGACACGAGTATCATAATTAGTGATAAAAAAGAATCACTGTGTACTACAGCAGAAAAAATGCTCTCATACATACAGTCATGGTTTTATTCAAAAAGGGCTATCATGCTCCAATGTATTTACATCAGAGACAAAAATGGTAAAATAGGTCTAAGCAATAACCACACATGTAAATTACTAAGAAAGTACTTTGATCAATTCTTGAACTGTAGATAACTGAAGTGTTAGCTAGAATTTCCAGATATTTGATGAAAACATGGAAGCAGAGCTACCACCTACAGCAAACAAACAAACAAAAACCCTGAAAAACAACAAAGCCAGTGGAGAAGAAATAAAATCATCTCAACCATAACTGGTGTCAAGCAGAAATGACAACTAACCTTCAGATTATGTCTGAAGAAATATGGGAAACAAAAGATTCCAGAAGACTGGAAAGTGGCTCCTATCCATCCTGTGCACAAAAAAGTCATAGGCATTATCTAAATAATTGCACAGGTATATATCTGTTGCCAGTGGGCTGTATTATATTTTTAACAATATTACTAAACAAGGTAGAAGTAACACTTGACAGCCATTTGGGAGAATATCAGAGTGGATTTAGAAAGATCGAATCTGGCTCAGAACAGAATTTCAACTTTTAGTCCATACGAATTTTAAGACATAGTTTTAACATTTACAGGTTTTAGAAAAGCATTTGATTGACAGGTAAACAGTGGGTAAAGTGACTCAAAAACTTGGCATTACACTAAACTAGCAAACCTTATTCGTGAAACACCCACACACTGAAGCATAAGTAAAGTTTTGGTGTGAAACACCTAAGGCACTCAAAATAACAGGTGAAATGCAGGGTGACAACATGTTTCCACACCACCTCAACTGCATCTTAGAGGAAATAGTAAGATAATTGAAACAAAAGGCAAAGAACATAAGCTGTCACAATGAGACTGGAGACTTCAGGAAAAAGAGATACTGAAATTCAGTGTCTAGTATTTGCAAATGATTATGCCATTCTTTATAAAAATATAACAAATTCAGAAATACAAATCAACCTCTTAGATGGAATACGTAACAAAGCAGCTTTAAAAGTTTCTGTAGGAAAAATCCTAGTAACAGATAATGAACAGATAAAGAGGGTTTATAAATTTAAATATTTGGGTAGAAAGATTCAAGGCAATGGCTTCAAAAATATTTGCTGTAGTCAAAATAGAATGTAAAATGGAGAAAGCATATGATATAAACATGAACATTTACAACAAGATGTGTGTGTCTAAAAATTTGAAAATACAGCACTACAGCACAGTAGTAAAACCAGAATGTCTCTATGCAAGTGAATGTTTAATGTTGAATTATGAGTTATACAAACTTCAAGTCCTAGAATTAAGAATCATTTGAAAAGTACTCAGACTGCTAGGAAATCCATGAGTATGAATATTAAGAAGTAATGAAGTATATTACAGCATAGGAAAAACAATTGAAATGCTGCAGAAGAGCTGACTATTATTTTTTGGACATTTATACAGAGTGAACAGCAACAGGTTAACCAAACAGATTGTTAAGCATCTTTGGGACAAGATGTCAACAACAGGACAGATTCAAGTAGTTAGGAAAGATTTCGAAAGAAATACAAGAAAAAGACCCAGCAGAATGATAGGATTGCAAGAAGAGAGTGTTGCAAATGGAAGCATTCCAAGGCAGGAAGAAGAAGAGGAAGACAGGGTCAGAATGGTCTCAGGAAGAAAAAAGGATAGATAGTGAAGACGAAGGAAACCTGGAAGAAGAACAAAGGAGGAAGCATTGAAATTAGTATGTGGTCATTAGATACCCTAAACAGAAAAACAAAAAGAAGAAGGATGTCTGTGATGTCATTAATATAAAACATCAATATCAAGGGCCCCACACACTTCCTTGGAGCACATCTACAGTTACATCTACAATGTTCCATACAGTTCTATGCAGTGTCCTATGTACCGATATATCTTCAGCCTTGTCACGAAACTCATTTCATTTGTACATATTTTTTATTTAAACCACCCACCATCAATGCATTATGATGTTGGTACATCATTAGAACATTAAATGTTGGGAGCAAAAACAGAGAGACGTCTTAAGTGAACACTGTGCACTGTGTTATGGTTACTTATGCAGCCGATACCAATAATGTAAGAGTGAGCACACAATGTATGCTTTAAGTCAGCCTTTCCCATCATTGTGTTTTGTGTTGTTGGGGGCATTACATGTGATCTAAGACAAGTTCATATGCCTAGGGATCAAAGGATACAGTTGTCTTTTCCACCATTTTTACGAAGTACATTACCTTGTTCTCACTTAATGTGGACACATTCTTTTAGGTAAATTGTCATTCTATGAATATTATGTTGACACAAAGCACTGCTACATTTTAATTTATAATGGCTAAGTTGGCAAAATGAGAACAGTGGAGTTTATGAATATGTGGTTTCAATGGTAACGTTTTCACTATGTATGGGGATAATGCCATGGGACAGAGCACGGCAAGGAAAGATTTTATAATTTAAAGGATGATTGTTTTGACATTACTGACCCTCCATTTTCAGAAAGACCTTCAACATTTGATGAAGATCATCTGGATGCATTAATCCATGATGATGCACATCATTGAACTCAAGAACCAGAAAATGTGATGAAGTATGACCATTCCGTCACTGTGCAGCATTTCAATACGAAGGAGAAGGTTCAACAATAAATCATACGGGTACCACATGCCAAACCATATAAATCAGTGGTTGGCCGTATGTACATTACCCACCCTCTTGCTTGTTCTTGATTAGTAGGTGAATACCACTGACCATTTCTAACCTGTATTGTTACTGATGACTAGAAATTTTGTTTTTATGCTAATGTAAGAGAAAGAACGGAAAGGAATGCTTTAGTCCAAACAGAATAGCAGTGCCACATAGACATTTGAGCATCCACACAAGATAATGTTATGGATATTGTGCAGAGGTACGGTGTTAGAATATTGCTGCAGGGTGTGGGAGCCTTACCAGGTGGGATCGACGGAGGACATCGAAAGGGTGCAAAAAAGGGCAGCTCGTTTTGTATTATCACATAATAGGGGAGAGAGTATAGCAGACATGATGTGCGAGTTGGGATGGAAGTCATTAAAACAAAGACGTTTTTCATTGCGGCGAGATCTATTTATGAATTTTCAATCACCAACTTTCTCTTCTGAAAGCGAAAATATTTTGTTGAGACCAATCTACATAGGTAGGAACGATCATCAAAATAAAAGAAGAGAAATCAGAGCTCCAATAGAAAGATTTAGGTGTTCGTTTTTGCCATGCGCGGTTCAGGAGTGGAATGGTAGAGAGATAGTATGATTGCGGTTGGATGAACCCTTTGCCAAGCACTTAAATGTGAATTGCAGAGTAATCATGTAGATGTAGATGTAGGTGACCATGTGGTGTACTACGAGTTGCTTGCATGAGGTGCAACTTTCCTGTTGGTATTTTTTGTCAACAACAGACATCTTGCAGATATAGTTCCAGAAAAACATCCAGGAAGACTGTGTGAAGTGGTGCTATTCCACAGTAACAGTCACCAGCATTCTGCTAGACTGGCAACAAACACTATAGAACAACTGGGTTGAGAAGTCATTTTGCACCCACCCTTTTCATCTGATCTTGCACCCTCAGATTTCATCTTCTATGCTCTCTGTTCAGTGATCTTGACATACTTCCTTTAGGGTCAAAATACTCTTTGAACATGGCTCTTTGCTACAAAACCACATGATTTCTACAGTTGTGGATCCAGAAAGTTATCCCAACAGACTGAAGTGAACAGCGAAACAAATTATATTATTTATGATGATTTAAGTCTCCAGTATGTATAGTCTGAGTTGTTTTAACTTGTAGGAAACACTACAGTGTTATGCATCAGCCTAAGACGTTCGATTGGCCATGAAAGGGTTAATCTGGAAATAAGCAGTAAAAGGCTAAGCCAGGAATTACATTGTTGCGTTCTGTCCCTCTGCCAACCAGATAAATTGTCATAAACCTGCAGGCCAACTGCGTGAGGAGTTGTGGTGGACAGATTTAATGCAAATGTCATAGAGGGGATGGGGTGGCAGAGGGTGTAACAGAGGAGGTACAGGTACAGGTACAGGTACAGGTACAGGTACAGGTACAGGTACAGAGCTAGGCACGGGAAAGGGCAGTGTAGGGGTGGCTAGTACTGAGGGAAGGATTGTGAAACTTAAGTTAAGGGGAACTCCAAAATTTTCAAATTAGGGAAGCTGGTATGGGAGTAGAGGGGGCGAGAGGAGTATGAGATGGGTCTCGAGAATGCAGTACACAAGTTGTGAAGCCACCAACAAGTCAGCCACCTTGTACTCAGTAGCATGTTGTCACCGGGTAGTCAACAACACTCTTGGCAGGCGGGGGATTGAGAGTAACTGTGGCACCCAGATGGATCAGGCTATTTCACACATCAGTCAGGTGGCAAAATTCATTACTACTTATCGTAGTGTGCCTATTTGTAATGTTTGCTTAACATTACAATGACAAATTTCTAAATGTCAATTTGGTACTTAAAAATTTGTCTTTTTTCTCTTTGACCACATTTCCCTCACAATTTACCACAGTACACATTTTCAATGCAACTGCATATTTGTAACCAATCTTTCGTAGTTAGAATAACACCGCCAATTTTCAGTATGAATTATGTATGACATAATTAACATCCAGTGTTAAGTTATAGTATAGAGTTTTTGAAAACTGTTTCACAAAAATTATTTAGCACACCACCAATGGAATATTAATGTCAAAGAAAAAGATGAAAAATAAAGTACCACATAATAAAATATTAAAGTCGTAACTTTAATGTGTAATTAAGCTACTGAAGAAAGCAAATATCTCACCTGCCAACAGCTCCTCCATCCTCAACTTCTGCGGCATCTGCAAAAATATTAAGAAGCTGAATAACTTTACATCAACAGAATTTGAGTGTAAATCAAACATCTTGATATGTGGCAGTGGTTGTCTTCTCACTGCACATGCTCATTTTAATGTCAAGAAGTTGCTAAATTAAAATAGTGATGGAGATAAGGAATCAGGTGCTGTGGCATGTACATACATGTGGAATTTTATAAAAGTGAGATTGTTGAAAACTGCATAATGATCCAAGTGAAGAACCACAAAATATTTTAATTTTAATTGTCTGAATTCATTACAGCTGCCATATACAGCCACTGTCACAGAGAAGGGCAAAGGTGCCCACAAAAAGCAAGGCAACATTGGTGTTTGGAGGCTGGTGTAAGGACACTGCCAGTGACCGAAATAATGGTACAGCTTAGTTTGCTGGAATGAACACCCCTCATGAAAGGGGAAAGGAATAACAGACCATTATAAAATTACAGACTGTCACAGTTAGGAGATAGAGAAATTATGTCATGTACAATTCTGATAGTGTCTCCATTGGATTTCAAGTTACTGAGAACCAGCAGATTCCAAAGCGTTGAGCCACAGCAGTTCACGTAGTACACGTCGCAAATGACATTCCATGTAGTGTAGCAGAGTTGTGGCAGCTTACAACTATGTGACTCACTTTCTTTTGTATTAGTAGTGTGATGTTGATAGGAAGCCATAAAGGCCACATGAATACCGAGAATCCTGATCGAAACACTTTAAACTATCTGCAAGTACTGTAATGACTGCATACCTACAAAACTGGAGGACACTGGCCTCAACAATACATTATGATTTTATGAGCTTTGTCTATTTAGGGGTGTACTAACCTGTTCCAGAGTGTTGTTGTGTTAGAGTAATTCTTCATCAAAGTTCATATTTTGGATTCCAACATGCTAATAGCTGCCCCAGAGGTAAGGAGGCTTAATGTGTCGAGGGTATGCCCACAGATACTTAACATGCGTGGCCAGCACATAAGTTTTCATTTCAATTGAGTCACACTACCCTGTTAGGGAGCTTCTTACAGATGCAAGCAGTTTGTTCAAGGTACATTGTTGGTTACGGTTTGGATAGTTATTTTCTATGTATTTTGTGTTTATTAGCACATGCTCAGTTAGCCCCCAAACTACACTGAATAGCTCTTGTTGTTCACACTGCTACAGCAGACTGCAATGTGATTGAAATATGGCACTGTAGGCATCCAAATTGCTATTGATGGCATTCTCCCGTAAAAATGCATCAGTGGCAACTGGCATCAGTGTATCAGCCTCACTGATTTGTACCTGCACACACAGAACAAGTGAGACTTGTGTGTTTCATAGTGAATGACTAGGTGGAAGCCACTTCATACTGTGGACAGTGTTAAGGTGATATGCAGAAAAGTATATCTAATTTACAAAGAAGATAGTGTAGGTGTCTTGAAGTGTACTATGTGACATTGGTAGCAATGATATACGGCATCATAAATCACAAATACTGTAACAGCCTAGCACATGTTCATAGTAACCCTGCAGAGACCAACAATGACAGCATGAAGAACCAGCGTAAAGGTGTGGGAGTTTAAACAATTGGAAAATTTTATATCCAGCAACTAAAGGAACTATATGCCAATTTGGATACACAGCTTAACCAACAAAACTATCATCAACAAGTGTGGTACTCAGTACTGATGACTTAACATCAGGCATTCCTGTCAGGGACTGCTGTTACAACTTTTACAAGAAACTAATGTAACATTTACACAAAATCCAACTGCAGTGCAAAATTGGATTCCTCGACATGCATAAGGCAAGTCCTACATCACTTGGAGGGGAAAGGAAATTTCAAAACTGAAGTCTTTAAAGTAATCTGTAAGAGCACAGTTTGACAGAACTACAGGCAATGCATCATTATCCCATTTTGGTATATTCGAACATTTAATTGGGAAGCTGTTAGAGCAGTTGCTGTGGACAATTTTGAAGCAACTTTGTATTTTGGCCATGCATATCTCTGTGGTCATGGCTAACAGGGATGGAAGCTGATATTATGACAGCAGCAACACAATGTGACTAATGTGAACACATCCAATAAAGAGGAAACTGCAAATAAGAATTTTTTGTCGAGTAGTGACTTGAGTAAGAGCATAATTGGACTGGGGCAGCCCAACAACTAGGGTCCCAATGGCAGTCAAAAGAAAGGAAATACAAGAAATTAAAATGGAAACAAAAAGTGGAAAAATAGGTAAAAACATCTGACTAAACACGGCCACAAATGTCCATAGCTCATTGAGGGGCTACAGCAGGGTCTGGAATTAGTCCTCTGAAAGTGAACTAAATGGATTTTGGTCCACTCAGCTTGTGTCAGTTGCTAACAGGATGCGGCTTAAATTCCAGCACTGCAGCACCTTTGAGAAACAAGTACTTTTATTCACTCTGTGAAGGCAGTACAGAATTCTCTGACCAGTCATTTGCACAGAAGTTGCTGGTGGTGACTGCACTGAAGTCATTCCATGTGGTACTGTGTTACAATCATTACTATATGCCTCCTACCAGATTTAAACACATGATAATGAATTTAATAATGGTTACCGAGAGCCAAGGATGCTTGCACAAGGTAGACCAGAGTGGAGAACTGCATCAAACCCCATTCGGACTGACAACAACAACAAGAACAAGAACAAGAACAACTGCAGTCCATAAACTGAGTGAGTATGAGCCTAACACCAAGTGGTGCTTACTTTACAAACTGATTTTCTGCTACATCAGTTCCATACTGACTTCCCTCCTACCTCCCTCCCACCCACCCTACCTCCCTCCTTTCGCACTGCAGTTCTGCAAGTATGAAATGTCTGAGATGACTGGCAGTATAGTTACTTCCCACTAACCAAATCTATCACTCTTACTGAAGGGTGCAGTGATGTAAGCAGATTGTGATTTAGTAAGCAAATTGAGTGCACGGTCTTGCTATTGTTAGGTAGCACTGATTGGGACAAATGACTGACAGTCGAGATCAGATGGCCTCTAACAAAAGCTGTGTTTAGTCAGGCTGTGGAGGATGCATGGGGAAATTACATGATGCAGTGTCCACAGTTGCATTTTTCCTCCATTACATGAAGGAAGAACAATCCGTGGACAAAGTTCATTGCTGTAGCCCAGGATTCAGACAAGAAATAAACACGTTTTGTCCAACAGAAATTAAATGTCATATTGTTTCTCATTCTACATACAGCATGAGGAAACACATGTACTCCATCAAATAAATGCCCTGTTTTCTTATTTGGTCATGAGAGACTTTCCAATTTGTAATTTGCCTGAGTGTGTGTGTGTGTGTGTGTGTGTGTGTGTGTGTGTGTGTGTGAGTGAGAGAGAGAGAGAGAGCGAGAGAGAGAGAGAGAGAGAGAGGTATTTTGCACATTTTTGGCCGAGTCTGATAGGTGGCAATAGAGTGGGAGAGAGATCAATTTGACATAACAAAAAATAGCCCTAAAAAGGGGCACTCTTGATTTATTCATTTAATGTATATAGGCAGAGAGCAAGTAAAGAGAATGTAATACTCAAAATATTAAATTAAAATAAATTTATTTCAGGTACAAGGATAATGCCAACTAGAACTAGCTCAAATTTCCTTCTCTCATCTTTGATATTTTTCCGTCACCAAGAGATTTTGTGCTGGCTCTCACTGGCAGAACACTGCACAGCAGAACAAGGAAAGGAAGTAAAATGTTCTCAGTCCATAACATTTTATCCAGAATGCCCCATTATTTCTGACTTCAGTCATTCACCCTGGCAATGAATCTGTGAGGCATTGGGCCCATTTGTCAGAAGAGGCAACCCCACCGAGGCTTCAAAAAAAGCAGTCCAAAAGAGCATCAGCCATAAATGGTGTGTTTCACAGCCAGTTCTCTGTGTGTTCCTGCTACTTACACACACATAATTTCCATTGTGTTCAAGTGAGCAGTCTCTCACAGCCAGTCCATTACATTAATGTCTATCTTGGACAGCTGCAGTTGAATGAGCATACCTATACACATGTGAATATTCTTCCTGTAGCATGAGATCCCCTCCACAATATAGCATTCACACTAAATGCAGCACCACTTTCTTCAAAATGTGGGCATACGGCCCTCTACTGAGGAAGCATTCATGCTCCTCTCGGGGGAAACCAACGCCCCCTACGGGGGAAACCAACGCCCCCTACGGGGGAAACCAACGCCCCCTACGGGGGAAACCAACGCCCCCTACGGGGGAAACCAACGCCCCCAGGAAACTGACAATCGGCTAGTACTACCTGTTGTCACCACTTATTTGCCATTATGTCTGGACCCTCACGGCTGCTAAAGTACTGTTTGGTCTTGGTAAGACAACTTATCTGTGAAAAGTACATTTTTACACATTGCATTCAGATGGAGCTCTGTGGCTGCCATCCAGTGTAACACATTTCCTCACTGAGTTCCTGTTTTATAGTGGATCATTGTGCGTGCAGTACAGCTTTCCTTGGCCCTCAACTAACTGCATCATTGGAACTGGGAAGTTGGTCACTCACTACAACTGCTTCGTATCTAGGGGAGGGATTAGTTGGCTCTTACAGGCAAGCTATGTGTTATCCTGCTGTGTGCTCAGTATCTTGAGCCAGGCATTCTGCTGATAGTGCCTCCTTCAACAAAATTCTTTAAAATTCTGTTTACAGTAGGGGTAGACTTCTGACATTCCAAAGATTCATCAATCACACAGGTTGATATTTTATCCAAAGTTCCCAATACTCAGGCAACTTCCATTCCCATAGTCACCCTTGGGGTGAATTTGTATAGCTTTAAAAATGCACGTTACTACCCCTTAACATTTGTCATGTCAACACAGGATACATAGAAATTCACGACTCTGCCAGATATGTGACAAGAATGGATGGAAAGCCAAATCATCTGCATACTGCAGACGTTTGCTGAACCCTGCACAGCTTACACTGAGGACAGGCCACATATTTGAACAAAATGTCCTTAAACATTTTTGCCATTTATCAGCATGACAAGAGAGGAATCAGCATTTGACTAATGTGCCATTTCTGATGACTAACACCTCTGACAATACCTCAGTAACAGTCATCCACTCACAAGCAGCACCACAGGAACATCACAGTCAAGCAAACATTAATGGTTTGAGTTGGAGCCAGGGCATGGGTAACAACAACCAAAGGTGTATTCATTTATTTCTTATGTCTGTTACTTGTAATTAGGGTCTCAGTGATGTTCTAAGACCTTCCATGACATCTTCCACTGATCTGTGCTGGCTGGGCTGTTTTGAGGGAAGAGACCAAACTGCGAGGTCATCGGTCTCATCAGTTTAGGGAAGGATGGGGAAGGAAGTCGGCTGTGCCCTTTCATAGGAACCATCTCGTCATTTGCCTGGAGCGATTTAGGGAAATTGCGCTGATCTGTGCCCGCAACTATTGCTGCTATGATGGTCTAACACAAGACTGCAACTCACCTCGCCATCATCTTCCTTATCTTCCCCTTCTCCCCATTCCCTTTTTCGAGCACGATATGCAGTACACTAGGACTCCCATATAAGACAAACATTGTGTGATGAAAACCTGAATAGTATTGTAAACCCCGTGAAGAAATTTGATCTCTTTATGCTGTAGAAATGTTTGTGGAAGTGCACTTCACAATGTTGATATTGTGCTGGACTATATACAAGCACTGTAATGGAAAGTGAAGTTATAGTTTGGCACATGTGACAGATGAGATCTGATGGAATATGATCAAATGTTTTGTTGCAACACTTGGCTTACCTAGGCCTGCAACTGGATGATACTGTGAATCATTAGTTTTACTGTTTCTATTCTTTGCCATGAGATCTGGTTTGTGTTCAAATAATTATATCAAACTTGGCACCCATTCTACATCTACATCAGTAAAGGCACATAAGTGAGTACTTAAGATGCCAGCATCCGAGTTCAAATGCATCTGGAAGCTTTTAATTGTTGGCATTCTTTTTTCTGGTAGTTCATAATAGATCTAATAGATTATAGTTAATATTCTCTGACAAGTAGCTGACCCAGTAATGTTGATAACTAATTTGATAATGCTGCCTGCCCATTCATTAGAGCTTTAATGGCTGTATGTAGGTGCAAAAGTACATCATTATTTGTTCACACTTTGTCAAAGTACTCTGGGAAATTTTAACCACTGCTTTAAACATTTAAGGATGGTAAGTATTAAGTGTGGTTGTAGTAGTGTGTAACATTTCTTATCATGAACTGTTCAAGGTATCATGTTTCATTCTGTCTTTTAAGAAGAGCTCTTCAAATGTTGCTTTTGTTGTTGGTTATTTTCTCTATCATAAAACATTATAACTTTCATGACTTTAGCTACAGGTAGTTTAATAAATGTATCTGAAACAGAGTGAAGCCCATACGCAACAAGAGCAGCTGTTTCATTACTCAGACACACAATTCCATTATTTGCATAAATGTCCAAAAAATCTGTCTCTCTTTCTAGCGAATTTGCAAAAACAATTAAAAAATGGAAATGTGTAACTTTGAACTCTGCACCTTCAAGTTACCATGCAATGCTTCTCTCATTTCACCATGGAGAATGGATTTGGGAAGAGCAGGTAATTTTGAGGCCTTAACCTTCATTCCAAAACATGCAGAGATATATTTTCAAGCTGCAAAATGAAGAATATGAGTGGCAGTGGAATACAAAAAACTTGTTTGTAAAACTGGTCTTCCATTCTTAGTTGCTTGAATGGTAGACAGTGAGCACTTAGAATCTGAATGCCAATAAATATACTAAGGCTAAGAGTGTGCTTATGTCAGTGATTTGAACCTTCTGAGAGTCAGGTCCATAACCTATGCAGTTAAGTAAGCGATCACTAGCATATGGGGCATACATGAATACTGAGTATCAGACACCTCACATTTACCACACCAATGACACTCGTCTCCCCAAGATCAATCCCTGGTCTGGTTTTTACGGCACTATTGCCAAATGGTCTGATCTTTCCTGGCTTTTGTCTAATAAGGCACAATTGTTTGTTTGCTGATGAGTGTACACTGACCCCTACCTCAGCACCTCAATGCCCCAAGCCATCGCAATTTTCAGAAATGAATTTAACAATACCATAGAAAGCACACAGGCACGACAAAAAAAAAAAAAAACTGTAAGAAAGTGAGCTCTCAGTGAACAAGGCCTCTGTTATATATAGATAACATACACTCACATACTCACGCAAATGCAACTCTCACACACGTGATCACACTCTCTGGCAGCTGAAGCCAGGCTGCAAGCAGTTGCACATGATGAGACAGGCAATCATGTGGGGGTAAGGAGGAGGCTGGGACAGGGTGTGGGAGGGTAACAGGGTAGGGGTGGGCAACAGTAGACTGCTGGAGATGACCTGCAGGAGACAGGACATAATAAGGTTAAAGGCAATAGCAAAGAGGGTCACACTCAAAACAGTACCCTGAGGCACACCAACTTCCTGGTAAAGGTGTCTGACAAGGCAGTACCAACATTCCTTGAAAAATCAATACTTTAAAAATACCTGAAGGACATGGGGCATGTGGCCTCAGAAGTGCCACATGTAGAGAGATCAAGAATACCCATCCTTCAGAAGGTGTTTCAGGCTTTCTGCAAATTTAAAAACACTGGCAGTGTCTGATATATCCACAGAAAACCATTCGCGACACACGTTGACAAAGTGATGAGATGGTCAGCTGCAGGACGGCCTGATCAAAATCCGCACAGTACAGTGGTCAGTGAATTGCCACACTCTAGTCACTATACCAGCCAGGCATGAATTACATGTTTCATCAGTTTGCAAACACAGCTTGTGGGAGAAATGGGGCAGTACCTAGAAGAAAGGTATTTTTCCTTACTGGGCTTGGGTATGGGTATGGGAATGAGTGTCTTTATGCTGGCATCTGGCAAACGGCGCCCTCTGCCCAGATGCAGTTGTACATAAGAAAGAGCAAGTGCTTGCCCACAAAAGAAAGGTTTAGCAACATCTGAATGCAAACATCGTCCAGCACTGTGTTGGAGGATCGATAGGAAGTGAGAGCAAGTTCTCGCCCCCTCGTACAAAAGGCAGCTTGTAGCACTCGATAATCTGCCAAAATAAGGGTACTACCCAAGCCTCCTCCACTTGTTTCTGGTGGAGGAAGGCAGAATGATAGTGGGTGGAGCTTGAAATCTCAGCAGAATAGCAGCCCAATGGATCTTTGTCCTGCAGGGCCCATACAACAGATGAGGTAGTGGAACTGTTAGAAGAACTAGTTAAGGAAATCTAGCTAGATTTTTGCTATCCTGAAGGGTGCAATGACACTGTGCATGCAACTGTTCATAATGAATGCAGTTTGCCATCATAGAATGATGGTTAAAAACATGGAGAACACATCTCTGCATGTGAGTTGAGTCACAACACAGCTCAGTCAATCAAGGCACTGGGACATGGCACAGTAAAGATGAAGGGCAAGAATGGAATATTGTGTGGTGGTAATGATGGCATTTGTAAGATATTCTACCTGGCCATCACAACTGGAGAAATTATGTTACTCAAAGGGTACCAGGGAACAGTAAATCTCGAGCCATCCCTAGAAAGTTGCCATTTGGGTGTGCATATATGTGGCGTAGGAGTCAGAAAATGGATAGCAAATGGTAAATGGTTGCTCGAGTACGTACTAGAGACAGTGATGAGATGATGGGCAAATTGGGCAGTGCAGGAGATTTCCAGATATGGGTAGGAGTGCATGTAGTATAAAAGGAAGAGGGGTACTCCCACGATAAGGCAAATGAGGTTAAGGTGACTGAGAAGTTCAGCCTAGAGGGCACCTCTCTGTCAGGTTCTGGGAGATTTCCAAAGGGAATGGTGTGCATTACAGTCAACGAGCAGCAGAAAGGGGTGAGGGAGTTGGCCAGTAAGCTGGATGAAGAGTGTCCACGACACCGAATGACTGAGGGATGTAAACAGTACATATGGAAAAGTTCAGGAGAGGAAGTAAAACGCGGACAGGAATAGCTTCAAGCTGGGTAGTCAGGGAGAAATGTTGACTTTGAACGTCCTTCCATATGAGCAGCATGACTCCCCTCTCTCCTCCTACGATATGGAATGCCATCTTTGGAGAGAGGGAGTCAAAGCAGACTGGGAAGAAATACAAAAGCTCAAATCAGTCAGGAGGATGCAATTTTGTTTCCTGCAGGCAGAGAACTAGCAGAGGCTGCGATTCCAAGAGCAGCCACAAGTCATCTTTTTGGATCAAAGGCCACCAATATTCCATTGGAATAATGTCATGATTAGGAAAGAGGAGGAGGGAAGAAATGGAGAGGTGGCACCTCAGCGGCCATTCCTGTGTTACATTCTTGACTGCATTTACATAAACTTATGGCTCCTCTTTTTTGGTTTCTTAAACATTTTATTTTATCTGACACATTCCTGACCTTTAAGATTTGTGCCACATATTGGTCCTAAACAACAAGATGTATGAAAAAAAACCACTTACTGGATAAAGGACTGTTTGCCATGGTAATGGGAGCTGGAAGTAAGTCAATGCAAGATCTGAAAGATCACAAGAATGATCATTCAATTCTGTTTAATGTACCAGAGACCTATATTAATGTTACTGAAAGCAAATCCCTAACAACAAAAGTAACTAAACAGTTACTTTGAAATCACACAGCACAATTTGTGATGCACGTGCTCAAGTACACTAAGGTAGTTTTATTGAATTACTAATCAACATCTGTCAAACATAACAAACACTATGACAAGTATACCTCTCAAAGTAGTTCACTTGGTAGTTATTTCACAAGCAGGAAAGTATTTTCAGAAGAGTTTAGGAAGTTTGACAGGTCATGAATGTATGGAGGAGAATGAGTCTGATATAATTCTAGAAAGGTATTTTGAAACGTGTTTGCGATTCCGAGTACCTGTCATTTGTGTTTGTGATATTTGCTCAAAAATGGAGAAATCTCAGTTCCCAACTGCAATCAGTAAGCATTTTAGACAACAGTAAGTGGTAAGCGTCGATTTTAAGGAATATTTATTGTCATGTTTAATGAGTATCAACTATGGTGTAACACATCGCTTTAGTAAAGGTGTACATTTCACAATAACTATAGTACCGATGAACAATGGTCACCACCACAAAGTGATTATTTTTTTTTTTAAATTCAAATGATGGCTTTAAACTTTTATACCCTTCTCTGTTGTGCATAATGTGGTGTCACCACCAGACACCACACTTGCTAGGTGGTAGCCTTTAAATCGGCCGCGGTCCGGTAGTATTCGCCGGACCCACGTGTCGCCACTATCAGTGATTGCAGACCGAGCGCCACCACACGGCAGGTCTAGAGAGACTTCCTAGCACTCGCCCCAGCTGTACAACCGTCTTTGTAGTGATGGTTCACTGACAAAATACGCTCTCATTTGCCGAGACGATAGTTTAGCATAGCCTTCAGCTACCTCATTTGCTACGACCTAGCAAGGGGCCCATATCAGTTACTATTGATATTGTGAATCATGTACCATCAAGACAGACGTTCATCATTAATGGATTAAAGTTAAGTATTCCACCAGCTAAGTCAGTTTTTCTAAATTCTAATTTCCTTGTCCTGTTCCAGACCTCACGCCAGCCTGCGTGAGTTAAAACGCATGCATTTTGGCCTCCTCTAGTAACACCTGCCAACCACAACACACAAAATCTAGTGGAGATTGATGCAGCATATCTGCAGGGTGGGATAACGATAATTAGTCTATCGTTCTTCACAGTTCATGATGAATGCAGTGTTTTATTCTATCATGATGATGATGATACCTGGTTAGGGGGCACTCAATGGCGTGGTTATCAGCATCCACACGAATCCCCAAATTTTTACATGGTCCAGCCATGCCGCTTTCACAAATGATGATGGCAACACAAACAACCAGTCCATGGGTTTATTCCTTGCTGTCTCATTCTTGTTCAGCAATGTGCCTTCCCCCTAGAACTGTCAGCATCATGACAACTGCCATTACACCAGGAGAACGAAGATGAAGTCGAGCTGTCAGTAAGATTCTGTACACTAACCAATGACACATGACTTGACATTAATAATTAAAGAGAGTTACTTGTTTTAAATTAAGAGCCAGTATATGAGTGGTCTTTGAGATATTTTTTGGTTCATTTAGCAAGTAATTTAGACTTGAGATAGCATTTCAGTTAACAGTGCTAAAGAAGTTGCAAAGTTTGTGATGTCAGGAAACAGACTGCCATGGGAGATGCAATGAGACTGAAATGGAGATGAATAGGATATTAATAAAGGAGTTTATTTGATTAAGCAAGTTGGTAGTGTGCAGAGTAGCTCAGAATAGGAGGAAGTATTTTAACGGTTCAAAGCCCTGAGCTGATGAAATATGTCCTCACCCTGGGAGGAGGACAGGAAGCAGTGTGGGGTTCATTACATGCCACGGAACCAAACTTTATATGCTACTGGTGAAAATCACACTTGCTCTGCCAGTCTAATACGTGCATCCACTACTTTCACTCACCTGAGCGATGGGACGCGTGCCTTCCTCCTTAGCAGGGCCTGATTGACAAAAAAAGAATTTGCGTGTTAATATAAAAAATACTTTATCTGCACAAGTAAAACAAACTAGTGATAAAGTGTGTTTCAACACGACCTGATAAAGAACAGAATCAATTGTTTATATCTTTTAGAAAAAGTACGGATCAGTGTATAATTGAGCATCTAATCTACTCAATTATAAACAACCATCAATATTACCGAGTTCCAGAAAGCCAGAACTTTATTCCGGTTGCACGCTTGCTATCTGAAGACTGGCAGGGACAAATAAATGTTTATTGTCATCATTTCACATAATTATTGATCAAATTTTAAAATCTGCTTAATAAAACATACAATCTTATGTTACACAGTTAACACAGTGTCACGTTTAACATTTAGGAACTGTGTGTAAGCTTGTTTATGCACCTTCACTAATTGCATTCATGTACCGACATTATATTCATCCAGTATTTGGCAATGAGAGCACTTGGTGTTTTGCAGAAAACTTCACCAATAATTTCAAATTATGATGAATTTCTCTCACAGATACCCCACAGAAAGTAATAGCAAAAATGTTTATCACTTGCCACATTTTTGCTGTTTGTGCAGTAATAATGCCACATCAAACACATTCAATGTAACACTCCTTTCTTTACTTACAGATGGGTACAAGTAGTGAGGAGAATGAGTGGCAGGTGAGGCAGATTATTTCTCAGGTGGATTTTTTGTAGAGGTGAGACAGAAAGAAAATCTGATGCATATGGGAACAGGATGGATTAGGAGACATAATAGGAATGAGGTGGAAGTGGGTTGTGTAGCATCTGGCTGGTGCTTTACAATCATGCCTTATGCCACACAACAGAGGTATGTCAGTTGCTGGCATCTTAACAGGCTTGAAACTGAAACTCACCCTCAGTGCAGCGGATCTTGCCAATGACAGACACTGCACGGTTTCCGCCCTGGAGCCATGCGACACTGGACAACTTAACAGTATTTCTCCGCTACATAGCCTTTGTAGGGGAATGTACAGTGGCTCACCAGCCAACCCAAGTTGCAAACTCGACATCAACTATCTACTTTGGAATGCATGACTATATTAATAAGAATGCGGCCCACAATATTGGCATTGCCAGTGCAACCTACAGCAGTGTTTGTCAGTTGTTACAGACAGAGTGCTCAACTGGAAGCTTCAAGAATAGTTTTCATATTAGTGGCAATCTTTTCATGCATCAGGGCATTCTCTTCCTTGCCTTCATCAGAAAGTTGTTTCATTTGCTTCATGTTGGCATGTACCATCTGTGCCGCAATGAAACACTCTTCCTCTTGTCCACTCAGGAACATCTCTCTTCTTGTGCTTTTATAATTAACTTTTTGTCTCTGGAAGATTTTTACCAGTGTCTTGTGATCCATTAGGTAGCCTTCATCTCTGTGTTCAAGTGCTTCTGCATAGTGTTTGAATGGTTTTGCTCCGTGTTAAAATGCCTTGTGCCACTTCTTTCTTTCATCCTGGTATCTTTCTACCTGCACCATTCCACATCATCATCCCTCCTTACTGATGTCTTGGCCCAATTTCTGTATTTTTCTTCCAGGTGTGCGCCTCATGGATGCCACTGCCATCTCCTCCATGGGGATGACAGTTCATACTTTTGGCTGCTGTTACAGTCAACACTTTTCCTCTGAGCACAGCAACATTGGAATCTAGGACATCATCAGTGCAACTTGCAGTGCTCAGCTTAGCTCATATTAGTGACAACCTTACAGCATATCAGGAGTATTTTTATGTTGCTTGCACTAGGAAGCTGTTTCACTTGCCCAACATTATCATGTGCCTTCTGTGTTCCAATGAAGTTCTAATGTTCATGGCTACCTGAGCATATCTCTCTCCTTGTGCATGGATCATCCACATTAGGTGGGACATATGACCACGAGTGTGGGTGGCAGATGGGGCAAGGCAGTTCCCTGCTGGACTCCCTGTAGAGAGGTGAGGCAGAAAGACGAACAGATTGGTCTGGGATCAAACTGTAGTGAAAGTCTTGATGGGAAATATTTTATGAACAAAGGTACTGGCACCAGAGACAAATCTAGTGAACAGGAAGTGATACTGTATTATCAGCCATTCTCTCCAAAAGCATTGACACATTCATCCCACATGCTTCAGTTGTTTTCACTCTACTATACACTCCCAGCACCTTCATTTCAGAGGTGATCAGCTTTCATATGTTATAAAGTAGATCATAGAAATCTTATTTCTGCTGACTGTATTCTACATAACCACCCTCCCCGTAATTCAAAAGACAGCTCCATAAATAATTGTAAACAATTAATTCCAAGAAACTAATGAGACATTCAAGACAAAATAAGGAAAAGAAAACAAATGTCTCCAGTACACTATCTCACGAGAAAGAAGAAAAACAGTACATCAAAAGAACAGTATCTGTACATTTGTGGTGGTAGATTTCCAACTACAGTCACGATTTTTATATGATTTTCATTAATAAAGACATGCATTAATTTTAGTCACAAGACACAGACATCAGTTTTCTTCAAGAATGAGTTATCAGTGAAAATATATGTCAAATAGTATATACCTAGCAAATAATGTAACAAAGATAAATAATATCTACACTGTCTTTGCCATCCACAATTAAGCCAAAGATAGGAAGCTCCTTCTACAAAACATACTGTACTCACTTCTGTACCAACAAAGAAAAAAACACATTCTAGCATCACCTGTCAGCTTCTGGGTTTTAATTGTACATAAACTGAACAACAGATTACAGTACACAATGAAATGGAACATTCCTATGGTTGTGCAGATTCTGAAACAAACATTTTGGCAGGACCTTTATGTCTGATTGACCACAGAAAGGTTAAGGGAGCCCCTGAAAATGTTAGTATCAAATAACTTATGGTAGTGCTGAACGCATCAGCTATGACCATTTATAAACTAGATTCACACCCCAATATTTCCATTTAAGTTACTTCCCTAATAGGTTGTACAAAAAGGTTCAGTTTTGAAATACAAATCATCCTCTGTTTCTTCTACTCACATCATTCATTCATTCATTCATTCATTCATTCATTCATTGGAGTCCCACTGTTTGATTAAGCCTCTTCCCTGGCTTCTCCTGGTATTCTGGTCTCAAGCTACAGGCATTGCAGCTTGTAGTCCATGTAGCCTGATATCCACTCAATGCCTCTCACCAGACTGTCACCTCAATGTTCCCCCCACTCACCTCTCTAGGATAGGAGCATGTAATTGTCTTATCCTATCTGTCACTCACTCCATCACTACATTTGTCACTCATCTCCACTACCTCCCCACTACGTCTCCTACTCCTGCTTGTTCCCTGTCCATTTTTCTGTTTCCTTTTCCCTCCCTGTAATTCTCAGCACACATATTTCCACAGCTATATAGGTAAACTTTGTATTTCTGTAAGTCAGTAAATACTCGCCCCAAATCAAAGTCCTCAATATTCAAAAACATAAATATAATAAAATATATTGTGATTTCTGGATTCTAATTCAATTGTGAATGGTGAACTGACTAAGGGGTTGCAGAAATCACATAGATAAGAACTATAAACCCACTATCCAATCAAAATACCTGGGCACCCTTATGTAACGGGCAACTGAGCATTTTAATTCAATGAGAGGTGGAGCTACTATTATAGGAAGTGAAATGATAATTAAATGGACACCCTAGCTGCAAACAGGCGGTGATGTACTTCATTGGGGAAATGTTGAAAATGTGTGGCCCGACCGGGACTCGAACCCGGGATCTCCTGCTTACATGGCAGACGCTCCATCCATTTAATCATCATTTCATTTCTAGCAAAGCTGCATGGTTATCCATGGCAATTGTTCTTTCGGCAACAGATACTGCCGTCATATATATTATAGGAAGTGGCAGGTAATACTGTTTTGTAAGCAGAATTCATCAGTCAGGGATCTGAGTACACTGAACATGGACTTTTCTTTGCATTACACCTGAATAATTAACACAGGGATGAATTTTAGCCCTTCCAACCTTGCCCAAGTCAGCTGTCAGCGATGTGACAGTTAAGTGTAAATGTGAAGGAACAACCAATGCTACATGAAGTCCAGGCACACAGAGTATGCTGATGGACAAGTGCTTCTATCATTGTGGTAGGAAATAGTAAAAACCAGCTTGCAGTTAGCTGCTGCAGTCACTCTTCAGTTTTGAAGTGCAGCTAGGAGCCCGCTAAGGAAATGGCTGTGTACAGGGAGTTAGAAAAACTGGTTACAGTGGCTGAGCAGCTTCTGGAAACAACATTTCTGTTCAACATAAAGTCACACTGACTGTAGCATAAAAACCCATGACTGCTGTTGAGTGGATGAGTGGAAACGAGATTTGGAGTGACAAACAGTGCTATACTCCGTGGGTATCTGACGGAAGAATTTGAATGGAGTGACTACTCAGTGAACATTATCCGCCATTAACTATACTGCCAACAATGCAGTGCAGAGCAGGCAGTGTAACAATATGCAATTTCTCCTCTTTAACTTGTTCTCCCCTTATTGTACCGAGCGAGGTGGCGCAGTGGTTAGCACACTGGACTCGCATTCGGGAGGACGGCGGTTCAATCCCGTCTCCGGCCATCCTGATTTAGGTTTTCCGTGATTTCCCTAAATCATTTCAGGCAAATGCTGGGATGGTTCCTTTGAAAGGGCACGGCCGATTTCCTTCCCAATCCTTCCCTAACCCGAGCTTGCGCTCCGTCTCTAATGACCTCGTTGTCGACGGGACGTTAAACACTAACCACCACCACCACCACCACCTTATTGTACTTCAGGATATGATAAATGCAGAAGGGTAAGTACATATTTGACAGTATTGTGTACTATACACAGCAGAGGAACAGTTCACAGACAACGACCAATTTGATCAGCTCAACACTTGTACCTCTCATGTATCAGCATTGTTAGGCAAAGGCTTATAACCAGTGGCATTCCTGAAGAAGGCTTGCCTGCCGATGTTCCAACCTGAAAGCAATGGATCGTCTTAGGGATTAGTTAAAAATGGCATTTTCACTCCATACCCTGTGTCCAATATTTCTACCTTGTCTGGTATCAGCTATCAAGGAAGAATGGGCTGGCATCCACCCATAGAGATTTCGAAATGTCAAAGTGTCCCCAGAAGAGTTCAAGTCCTCAAAGGAGAACACAAAATCTTAATGTCCACTAATAGGTGTCCAGATACATTTGATTCTCTAGTGTACAGAGCAGGAATGTAAGCCTGCCACAGTGGGCTCTTACTCTTACTCACCAGGTGACTTCGCTGCACCTGCAGTACTGGGTCCAGCCTCTGGTGACCGTAGCCGCTGTTGTTCTGCACTGGATACTATTGTACACACAGAGAGAAAACATCTTTCAAGTACTTTATGTTCACTTTAGTGACATGCTCTTAAATTATGGCTGCAATTGAGGGTAAATTTGCGTATTTTATCATGGACAATGATGTACTGAGGCTATAACCAATCTCAGAAGCCATAGTTACAAAAAGAAATCCACATTCATGGCATATAGGAAAAAAAATTTAAAAAACTTTGGACTGTGTTCACTGGGCACCATGTTCACAGACTGTGCTTGTATGTACCACTCCAGAGGAGAGATGCACATATCAATGACTTCTTATCAATGAATGCCATTTTGAAAGAAGTTTTGTGTACACATTATGAAAAGAGCAATAGAAAACAACATGTCAAACATAAACGTACAGATATTGTTCATTAGTGTTATTTCTATTTTGTGTGTGGTGACTTACATCAGGGGACAATATGCACCTTCAGCACTGTACAGCTATCGCAGCAGCTTTGGGTGCCAAACTACATGTGTTAAAATAAGTATTCTGTGGGGTCACCACAGTGTCCTGTAAAGCAATAGGCTGCCGATGGAGTTATTTCAACAACTGATGTATGTTGTGAGACACAGAAGAGGAACCTTCAAAATTATTGTGAGTGTCTCTTTTATACTGAATGAAGGTGATCTTTTAGTGTAGTTCACGAGTGTGATGATGAAGGGAATAAATAATTTGTTAAGTCAAAAGTGACATAGTAAGTTATTTATTTAAATGTGATACGTCAAAGGCATCAATTTTGAATTTTAAAGTAATTATAACAGAGTTTGAGAAGAAGTATAGAAGATAAGGTACAGAATATAATACATCATTGTATTAAATAATAACACCACATGACACCTGACTGCAGTGTTAGGGGACAAACGACATGAAAGGGAAGCTGTGTTGACAGAGGAGTGAGACAAGTGTCAGAGTCCTGCACAACTGAGTAAGCGAGCACAAAATGTGAGATCAGGAGACCACAGCCTAACTTGATAGGCTGCCCACACCACCTGTCATAGACATGCACAGAAGTTGTGACTGAGCCTTATACAATGTACAGATATAGTTTAAGTCCTTTTGGTCACACACATTATAAACTTGCCAGTCAGTACTATAGGCAAAATGTCAAAGGTGGTGGTGTATGCATTTATCTAAATCCCAAGCTTAAATTTAAGATAAGATATGAGGCTAAACCATTAATCATAGAAAAGAAAGTAATTGTTGCAGCAATTCGCAGATCACCATCTGGAGATACTGAAGTCTCTCTTAAGAATTTGGAAGAAATGCTAGACATTTTTCTCAAATGAGAACTCTGCCATAATTCTTTGTGGTGACTTTAATATTAATCAATTGGTCCAGAGTTCAGTAAAATACTCGTTTTTAGACATACTAAAAGCTTCAACTTGTTTCCCCACGTATCAGCTCCCACTAGAACAACAGATTCCAGTGAAAGCCTAATAAATAACATCCTCTCAAATGTGGTCACACATGAAGTTGCAGTTACAAATGTGAATATAGGATTATCAGATCATAATGCACTAACCTTTAATCTCACTGCAACTCCCAAGGAGGGGAAAATAAAAAGGAGTACAAACGATTTTTCTCTACTGAAAATTGTAATCAGTTCAAAAATAATGTTAAAAATGCAGTTTGGCCAGAGGTCTTGGCACAAACAAACACAAAAGATGCTTACAATACATTTGCTTCCACTTTTATGGCATACTTTGAAATGTGCATCCCAAAAAAGCTTTTGAGTTACAGATCATCTGGATCCAAAGGGACCTGGAGTACATCCGGAATTAAAACATCAAGTGAAACCATGATATTACTAAGTTTAAAGTTAAAAACATGTCATGATCAGCAGTTTGTTGAGTATGTGAGAACATACAAACAGACTTACCGCAAAGTAATATCAAAAGCAAAATTATTAAGTAATGATAGATTAATAAGGCAGGCTAGTAACAAGTCCAGCATGATGAGGTAAAAAAAAAAAGAAAAAAAATTTGGGTCAAACTAAAGAACAGGAAATCCATCTTAAAAATAATGAAAGTATCCCCATAGAAAAAACGCCATGGCAAACAACGTAAACAATTATTTTGTTAATATTCCCCTTACTTTAAGCAACAATTAACAGTGATGTCTCCAATGGTAAATACCAGCATGATGGCAATCCCATCAGACGAGCATTAAGTTCTAAAAGTCATTAAATGCTTGAAATCCAAATTGTCCTCTGGTTTGGATGATGTACCTGTATCAATAATTAAAAAATTGTTCCACGTGTTGTCGAACCTATAGTGCACATAGCAAACTTGTCCCTTAGTGAAGAGATATTTCCGGATAAAATAAAATCTCTAAAGTGATACCTCTACACAAAAATGGTGACAGACATAAAATAGAAAATTACCAACCTATATCTCTTCTCCCATACTTCTCCAAAATACTTGAGGAATTTATGAAAATCAGGGTTACAAAATATCTAGAAAAACATAAACTAATAAATAACAGTCAACATGGCACAGTACAGAAACAGCCATATTGCACAGCAATAGTAAGAAATTTTGAGTCAAATAAACAGGTTGTTGGAATTAATCTAGATTTAGCCAAAGCCTTCAATACTGTGAACAATGTAATATTACTAGGGAAACTTGAAGCAATATGCATCAGGGGTACCGTTAAAAATTGGTTTGAATCCTATCTGCAAAACAGATCACAAGTTGTTGAGCTGAGGTCATCCAAGAATCTTCACAATTTTAAACAAATATCTGAACCAAAACAAATTTAAATAGTTGTTTCTCAGGGCAGCATTCTGGGCCCATTGTTATTTCTAGTTTATATCAATGACATACAGGCTCCAGACAGCCCAGCCAAAATTCTACTATTTGCAGATGACACGAGTATCGTAATTAGTGATAAAAAAGAATCACTGTGTACTACAGCAGAAAAAATGCTCTCATACATACAGTCATGGTTTTATTCAAAAAGTGATATCATGCTCCAATGTATTTACATCAGAGACGAAAATGGTAAAATAGGTCTAAGCAATAACCACACATGTAAATTACTAAGAAAGTACTTTGATCAATTCTTGAACTGTAGATAACTGAAGTGTTAGCTAGAATTTCCAGATATTTGATGAAAACATGGAAGCAGATCTACCACCTACAGCAAACAAACAAACAAAAACCCTGAAAAACAACAAAGCCAGTGGAGAAGAAATAAAATCATGTCAACCATAACTGGTGTCAAGCAGAAATGACAACTAACCTTCAGATTATGTCTGAAGAAATATGGGAAACTGAAAAGATTCCAGAAGACTGGAAAGTGGCTCCTATCCATCCTGTGCACAAAAAAGTCATAGGCATTATCTAAATAATTGCACAGGTATGTATCTGTTGCCAGTGGGCTGTATTATATTTTTAACAATATTACTAAACAAGGTAGAAGTAACACTTGACAGCCATTTGGGAGAATATCAGAGTGGATTTAGAAAGATCGAATCTGGCTCAGAACAGAATTTCAACTTTTAGTCCATACGAATTTTAAGACATAGTTTTAACATTTACAGGTTTTAGAAAAGCATTTGATTGACAGGTAAACAGTGGGTAAAGTGACTCAAAAACTTGGCATTACACTAAACTAGCAAACCTTATTCGTGAAACACCCACACACTGAAGCATAAGTAAAGTTTTGGTGTGAAACACCTAAGGCACTCAAAATAACAGGTGAAATGCAGGGTGACAACATGTTTCCACGCCACCTCAACTGCATCTTAGAGGAAATAGTAAGATAATTGAAACAAAAGGCAAAGAACATAAGCTGTCACAATGAGACTGGAGACTTCAGGAAAAAGAGATACTGAAATTCAGTGTCTAGTATTTGCAAATGATTATGCCATTCTTTATAAAAATATAACAAATTCAGAAATACATATCAACCTCTTAGAAGGAATACCTAACAAAGCAGCTTTAAAAGTTTCTGTAGGAAAAATGTTTTAGGGCAAACATAAAAAAATGACCCAGAAATCCTAGTAACAGGTAATGAACTGATAAAGAGGGTTTATAAATTTAAATATTTGGGAGGAAAGATACAAGGCAATGGCTTCAAAAATATTAGCTGTAGACAAAATAGTATGTAAAATGGAGAAAGCATATGATATAAACATGAACATTTACAACAAGGTGTGTGTGTCTAAAAATTTGAAAATACAGCACTACAGCACAGTAGTAAAACCAGAATGTCTCTATGCAAGTGAATGTTTAATGTTGAATTATGAGTTATACAAACTTCAAGTCCTAGAATTAAGAATCATTTGAAAAATACTCAGGCTGCTAGGAAATCCATGAGCAGATTGTTAAGCATCTTTGGGACAAGATGTCAACAACAGGACAGATTCAAGTAGTTAGGAAAGATTTGGAAAGAAATACAAGAAAAAGACCCAGCAGAATGATAGGATTTCAAGAAGAAAGTGTTGCAAATGGAAGCATTCCAAGGCAGGAAGAAGAAGATTAAGACAGGGTCAGAATGGTCTGAGGAAGAAAAAAGGATAGATAGTGAAGACGAAGGAAACCTGGAAGAAGAACAAAGGAGGAAGCATTGAAATTAGTATGTGGTCATTAGATACCCTAAACAGAAAAACAAAAAGAAGAAGGATGTCTGTGATGTCATTAATATAAAACATCAATATCAAGGGCCCCACACACTTCCTTGGAGCACATCTACAGTTACATCTACAATGTTCCATACAGTTCTATGCAGTGTCCTATGTACCGATATATCTTCAGCCTTGTCACGAAACTCATTTCATTTGTACATATTTTTTATTTAAACCACCCACCATCAATGCATTATGATGTTGGTACATCATTAGAACATTAAATGTTGGGAGCAAAAACAGAGAGACGTCTTAAGTGAACACTGTGCACTGTGTTATTGTTACTTATGCAGCCGATACCAATAATGTAAGAGTGAGCACACAATGTATGCTTTAAGTCAGCCTTTCCCATCATTGTGTTTTGTGTTGTTGGGGGCATTACATGTGATCTAAGACAAGTTCATATGCCTAGGGATCAAAGGATACAGTTGTCCTTTCCACCATTTTTACGAAGTACATTACCTTGTTCTCACTTAATGTGGACACATTCTTTTAGGTAAATTGTCATTCTATGAATATTATGTTGACACAAAGCACTGCTACATTTTAATTTAAAATGGCTAAGTCGGCAAAATGAGAACAGTGGAGTTTATGAATATGTGGTTTCAATGGTAACGTTTTCACCATGTATGGGGATAATGCCATAGGACAGAGCATGGCAAGGAAAGATTTTCTAATTTAAAGGATGATTGTTTTGACATTATTGATCCTCCATTTTCAGAAAGACCTTCAGCATTTGATGAAGATCATCTGGATGCATTAATCCACGATGATGCACATCATTGAACTCAAGAACCAGAAAATGTGATGAAGTATGACCATTCCGTCACTGTGCAGCATTTGAATACAAAGGAGAAGGTTCAACAATAAATCATACGGGTACCACATGCCAAACCATATAAATCAGTGGTTGGCCGTATGTACATTACCCTCTTGCTTGTTCTTGATTAGTGGGTGAATACCACTGGCCATTTCTAACCTGTATTGTTACTGATGACTAGAAATTTTGTTTTTATGCTAATGTAAGAGAAAGAACGGAAAGGAATGCTTTAGTCCAAACAGAGCAGCAGTGCCACATAGACATTTGAGCATCCACACAAGATAATGTTATGGATATTGTGCAGAGGTACGGTGTTAGAATATTGCTGCGGGGTGTGGGAGCCTTACCAGGTGGGATTGACGGAGGACATCGAAAGGGTGCAAAAAAGGGCAGCTCGTTTTGTATTATCACGTAATAGGGGAGAGAGTATAGCAGATATGATATGCGAGTTGGGATGGAAGTCATTAAAACAAAGACGTTTTTCATTGCGGCGAGATCTATTTATGAATTTTCAATCACCAACTTTCTCTTCTGAAAGCGAAAATATTTTGTTGAGACCAATCTACATAGGTAGGAATGATCATCAAAATAAAATAAGAGAAATCAGAGCTCCAACAGAAAGGTTTAGGTGTTCGTTTTTGCCATGCGCTGTTCAGGAGTGGAATGGTAGAGAGACAGTATGATTGTGGTTGGATAAACCCTTTGCCAAGCACTTAAATGTGAATTGCAGAGTAATCATGTAGATGTAGGTGACCATGTGGTGTACTACGAGTTGCTTGCATGAGGTGAAACTTTCCTGTTGGTATTTTTTGTCAACAACAGACATCTTGCAGATATAGTTCCAGAAAAACATCCAGGAAGACTGTGTGAAGTGGTGCTATTCCACAGTAACAGTCACCAGCATTCTGCTAGACTGGCAACAAACACTATAGAACAACTGGGTTGAGAAGTCATTTTGCACCCACCCTTTTCATCTGATCTTGCACCCTCAGATTTCATCTTCTCTGCTCTCTGTTCAATGATCTTGACATACTTCCTTTGGAGTGAAAATACACTTTGAACATGGCTCTTTGCTACAAAACCACATGATTTCTACAGTTGTGGATCCAGAAAGTTATCCCAACAGACTGAAGTGAACAGCGAAACAAATTATATTATTTATGATGATTTAAGTCTCCAGTATGTATAGTCTGAGTTGTTTTAACTTGTAGGAAACACTACAACGTTATGCATCAGCCTAAGACGTTCGATTGGCCATGAAAGGGTTAATCTGGAAATAAGCAGTAAAAGGCTAAGCCAGGAATTACATTGTTGCGTTCTGTCCCTCTGCCAACCAGATAAATTGTCATAAACCTGCAGGCCAACTGCGTGAGGAGTTGTGGTGGACAGATTTAATGCAAATGTCATAGAGGGGATGGGGTGGCAGAGGGTGTAACAGAGGAGGTACAGGTACAGGTACAGGTACAGGTACAGGTACAGAGCTAGGCACGGGAAAGGGCAGTGTAGGGGTGGCTAGTACTGAGGGAAGGATTGTGAAACTTAAGTTAAGGGGAACTCCAAAATTTTCAAATTAGGGAAGCTGGTATGGGAGTAGAGGGGGCAAGAGGAGTATGAGATGGGTCTCGAGAATGCAGTACACAAGTTGTGAAGCCACCAACAAGTCAGCCACCTTGTACTCAGTAGCATGTTGTCACCGGGTAGTCAACAACACTCTTGGCAGGCGGGGGATTGAGAGTAACTGTGGCACCCAGATGGATCAGGCTATTTCACACATCAGTCAGGTGGCAAAATTCATTACTACTTATCGTAGTGTGCCTATTTGTAATGTTTGCTTAACATTACAATGACAAATTTCTAAATGTCAATTTGGTACTTAAAAATTTGTCTTTTTTCTCTTTGACCACATTTCCCTCACAATTTACCACAGTACACATTTTCAATGCAACTGCACATTTGTAACCAATCTTTCATAGTTACAATAACACCGCCAATTTTCAGTATGAATTATGTATGACATAATTAACATCCAGTGTTAAGTTATAGTATAGAGTTTTTAAAAACTGTTTCACAAAAATTATTTAGCACATCACCAATGGAATATTAATGTCAAAGAAAAAGATGAAAAATAAAGTACCACATAATAAAATATTAAAGTCGTAACTTTAATGTGTAATTAAGCTACTGAAGAAAGCAAATATCTCACCTGCCAACAGCTCCTCCATCCTCAACTTCTGCGGCATCTGCAAAAATATTAAGAAGCTGAATAACTTTACATCAACAGAATTTGAGTGTAAATCAAACATCTTGATATGTGGCAGTGGTTGTCTTCTCACTGCACATGCTCATTTTAATGTCAAGAAGTTGCTAAATTAAAATAGTGATGGAGATAAGGAATCAGGTGCTGTGGCATGTACATACATGTGGAATTTTATAAAAGTGAGATTGATGAAAACTGCATAATGATCCAAGTGAAGAACCACAAAATATTTTAATTTTAATTGTCTGAATTCATTACAGCTGCCATATACAGCCACTGTCACAGAGAAGGACAAAGGTGCCCACAAAAAGCAAGGCAACATTGGTGTTTGGAGGCTGGTGTAAGGACACTGCCAGTGACCGAAATAATGGTACAGCTTAGTTTGCTGGAATGAACACCCCTCATGAAAGAGGAAAGGAATAACAGACCATTATAAAATTACAGACTGTCACAGTTAGGAGATAGAGAAATTATGTCATGTACAATTCTGATAGTGTCTCCATTGGATTTCAAGTTACTGAGAACCAGCAGATTCCAAAGCGTTGAGCCACAGCAGTTCACGTAGTACACGTCGCAAATGACATGCCATGTAGTGTAGCAGAGTTGTGGCAGCTTACAACTATGTGACTCACTTTCTTTTGTATTAGTAGTGTGATGTTGATAGGAAGCCATAAAGGCCACATGAATACCGAGAATCCTGATCGAAACACTGTAAACTATCTGCAAGTACTGTAATGACTGCATACCTACAAAACTGGAGGACACTGGCCTCAACAATACATTATGATTTTATGAGCTTTGTCTATTTAGGGGTGTACTAACCTGTTCCAGAGTGTTGTTGTGTTAGAGTAATTCTTCATCAAAGTTCATATTTTGGATTCCAACATGCTAATAGCTGCCCCAGAGGTAAGGAGGCTTAATGTGTCGAGGGTATGCCCACAGATACTTAACATGCGTGGCCAGCACATAAGTTTTCATTTCAATTGAGTCACACTACCCTGTTAGGGAGCTTCTTACAGATGCAAGCAGTTTGTTCAAGGTACATTGTTGGTTACGGTTTGGATAGTTATTTTCTATGTATTTTGTGTTTATTAGCACATGCTCAGTTAGCCCCCAAACTACACTGAATAGCTCTTGTTGTTCACACTGCTACAGCAGACTGCAATGTGATTGAAATATAGCACTGTAGGCATCCAAATCGCTATTGATGGCATTCTCCTGTAAAAATGCATCAGTGGCAACTGGCATCAGTGTATCAGCCTCACTGATTTGTACCTGTACACACAGAACAAGTGAGACTTGTGTGTTTCATAGTGAATGACTAGGTGAAAGCCACTTCATACTGTGGACAGTGTTAAGGTGATATGCAGAAAAGTATATCTAATTTACAAAGAAGATAGTGTAGGTGTCTTGAAGTGTACTATGTGACATTGGTAGCAATGATATACGGCATCATAAATCACAAATACTGTAACAGCCTAGCACATATTCATAGCAACACTGCAGAGAGCAACAATGACAGCATGAAGAACCAGCATAAAGGTGTGGGAGTTTAAACAATTGGAAAATTTTATATCCAGCAACTAAAGGAACTATATGCCAATTTGGATACACAGCTTAACCAACAAAACTATCATCAACAAGTGTGGTACTCAGTACTGATGACTTAACATCAGGCATTCCTGTCAGGGACTGCTGTTACAACTTTTACAAGAAACTAATGTAACATTTACACAAAATCCAACTGCAGTGCAAATTTGGATTCCTTGACATGCATAAGGCAAGTCCTACATCACTTGGAGGGGAAAGGAAATTTCAAAACTGAAGTCTTTAAAGTAATCTGTAAGAGCACAGTTTGACAGAACTACAGGCAATGCATCATTATCCCATTTTGGTATATTCGAGCATTTAATTGGGAAGCTGTTAGAGCAGTTGCTGTGGACAATTTTGAAGCAACTTTGTATTTTGGCCATGCATATCTCTGTGGTCATGGCTAACAGGGATGGAAGCTGATATTATGACAGCAGCAACACAATGTGACTAATGTGAACACATCCAATAAAGAGGAAACTGCAAATAAGAATTTTTTGTCGAGTAGTGACTTGAGTAAGAGCATAATTGGACTGGGGCAGCCCAACAACTAGGGTCCCAATGGCAGTCAAAAGAAAGGAAATACAAGAAATTAAAATGGAAACAAAAAGTGGAAAAATAGGTAAAAACATCTGACTAAACACGTCCACAAATGTCCATAGCTCATTGAGGGGCTACAGCAGTGGTCTGGAATTAGTCCTCTGAAAGTGAACTAAATGGATTTTGGTCCACTCAGCTTGTGTCAGTTGCTAACAGGATGCGGCTTAAATTCCAGCACTGCAGCACCTTTGAGAAACAAGTACTTTTATTCACTCTGTGAAGGCAGTACAGAATTCTCTGACCAGTCATTTGCACAGAAGTTGCTGGTGGTGACTGCACTGAAGTCATTCCATGTGGTACTGTGTTACAATCATTACTGTATGCCTTCTACCAGATTTAAACACATGATAATGAATTTAATAATGGTTACAGAGAGCCAAGGATGCTTGCACAAGGTAGACCAGAGTGGAGAACTGCATCAAACCCCCATTTGGACTGACAATAACAACAACAAGAACAACTGCAGTCCATAAACTGGGTGAGTATGAGCCTAACACCAAGTGGTGCTTACTTTACAACTGATTTTCTGCTACATCAGTTCCATACTGACGTCCCTCCTACCTCCCTCCCACCCACCCTACCTCCCACCTTTCGCACTGCAGTTCTGCAAGTATGAAATGTCTGAGATGAGTGGCAGTATAGTTACTTCCCACTCACCAAATCTATAACTCTTACCGAAGGGTGCAGTGATGTAAGACAGATTGTGATTTAGTAAGCAAATTGAGTGCACGGTCTTGCTATTGTTAGGTAGCACTGATTGGGACAAATGACCGACAGTCGAGATCAGATGGCCTCTAACAAAGCTGTGTTTAGTCAGGCTGTGGAGGATGCATGGGGAAATTACATGATGCAGTGTCCACAGTTGCATTTTTCCTCCATTACATGAAGGAAGAACAATCTGTGGACAAAGTTCATTGCTGTAGCCCAGGATTCAGACAAGAAATAAACACGTTTTGTCCAATTTGCCTATGTGTGTGTGTGTGTGTGTGTGTGTGTGTGTGTGTGTGTGTGTGTGTGTGTGTGTGAGAGAGAGAGAGAGAGAGAGAGAGAGAGAGAGAGAGAGAGAGAGAGTGTGAGTGTGAGTGTGAGTGTGAGTGTGAGTGTGAGTGTGAGTGTGAGTGTGAGTGTGAGTGTGAGTGTGAGTGTGAGTGTGAGTGTGAGAGTGAGAGAGTGAGAGAGTGAGAGAGTGAGAGAGTGAGAGAGTGAGTGAGAGTGAGAGAGAGATGTATTTTGCACATTTTTGGCCGAGGCTGATGGGTGGCAATAGAGTGGGAGAGAGATGAATTTGACATAACAAAAAATAGCCCTAAAAAGGGGCACTCTTGGTTTATTCATTTCATGTATGTAGGCAGAGAGCAAGTAAAGAGAATGTAATACTCAAAATAATAAATTAAAATAAATTTATTTCAGGTACAAGGATAATGCCAACTAGAACTAGCTCAAATTTCCTTCTCTCATCTTTGATGTTTTTCCGTCACCAAGAGATTTTGTGCTGGCTCTCACTGGCAGAACACTGCACAGAAGAACAAGGAAAGAATGTAAAATGTTCTCAGTCCATAACATTTTATCCAGAATGCCTCATTATTTCTGACTTCAGTCATGCACCCTGGCACTGAATCTGTGAGGCATTGGACCCATTTGTCAGAAGAAACAACCCCACCGAGGCTTCAAAAAAAGCAGTCCAAAAGAGCATCAGCTATAAATGGTGTGTTTCACAGCCAGTTCTCTGTGTGTTCGTGCTACTTACACACACATAACTTCCATTGTGTTCAAGTGAGCAGTCTCTCACAGCCAGTCCATTACATTAATGTCTATCTTGGACAGCTGCAGTTGAATGAGCAGACCTATACACAAGTGAATATTCCTCCTGTAGCATGAATTCCCCTCCACAATATTGCATTCACACTAAATGCAGCACCACTTTCTTAAAAATGTGGGCATACGGACTGCTACTGAGGCGGGGAAACCGACGCCCCCGGCGGGGAAACCGACGCCCCCGGCGGGGAAACCGACGCCCCCGGCGGGGAAACCGACGCCCCCGGCGGGGAAACCGACGCCCCCGGCGGGGAAACCGACGCCCCCGGCGGGGAAACCGACGCCCCCGGCGGGGAAACCGACGCCCCCGGCGGGGAAACCGACGCCCCCGGCGGGGAAACCGACTCCCCCGGCGGGGAAACCGACGCCCCCGGCGGGGAAACCGACGCCCCCGGCGGGGAAACCGACGCCCCCGGCGGGGAAACCGACGCCCCCGGCGGGGAAACCGACGCCCCCGGCGGGGAAACCGACGCCCCCGGCGGGGAAACCGACGCCCCCGGCGGGGAAACCGACGCCCCCGGCGGGGAAACCGACGCCCCCGGCGGGGAAACCGACAATCGGCTAGTACTACCTGTTGTCACCACTTATTTGCCTTTATGTCTGGACCCTCGCGGCTGCTAAACTACTGTTTGGTCTTGGTAAGACAACTTATCTGTGAAAAAATACATTTTTTCACATTGCATTCAGATGTTGCTCTGTGGCTGCCAGCCAGTGTAACATTTCCTCACTGAGTTCCTGTTTTATAGTGGATCATTGTGCGTGCAGTACAGCTTTCCTTGCCCTCAACTAACTGCATCATTGGAACTGGGAAGTTGGTCACTCACTACAACTGCTTCGTATCTAGGGGAGGGATTAGTTGGCTCTTACAGGCAAGCTATGTGTTATCCTGCTGTGTGCTCAGTGTCTTGAGCCAGGAATTCTGCTGATAGTTGTTTTTTTTTTTTTTGTGGTTTTAGGGCGCACAACTTCAATGGTCATTAGCGCCCTGACTACTCTAAGAATCCACCGCGAGGCACAAGTTGACCACAACAACTAAAAGGGAAAACACGATAAAAGACAGACTGACAGGCATAGGATTAAAAAACAGCATCATCAAATGTCCTTAGCGAGGTTTGTCCAATTGATAAAACGAAGAACACGAGCAGCTGCTCGTGGGTCATCCGCTAAAATGGCATCGAAATTATTTGGCAGGTTAAGATCGAGGCGCAGTGTGTTAAAATCTGGACAGGACATTAAAATGTGTCTAACCGTCAGCAAGTGCCCACATGGGCAGAACGGCGCCGGCGCAGCCGTCAGCAGATGGCGATGGCTGAACCGGCAGTGTCCAATTCTTAACCGGGCTAAAACGACCTCCTCCCGCCGAGAAGGGCGTGAGGAGGACGTCCAAGCCACGGGAAGAGGTTTTAAGGCCCGAAGCTTGTTGTCGGTAAGTGCAGCCCAATCGGCATGCCACAGAGATAAGATGCGCCGACAAATCGCCCTGCTAAAATCGGACGAAGGGACACAACAAGAAGCTGTCCGAGGCTGGAGGACCGCAGCCTTGGCCGCGGCATCTGCAGCTTCGTTCCCAGGGATACCGACATGGCCAGGAACCCACATAAAGCTAACTGGAGAACCGACGTCCGCCAGCTGCTGAAGAGAGCGTTGGATCCGGTGTACGAAGGGGTGAACTGGGTACGGATCACTGAGGCTCTGGATGGCGCTCAGGGAATCTGAGCAGATGACATAAGCAGAATGTCGGTGGCGGCAGATGTAAAGAACAGCCTGGTAGAGGGCAAAGAGCTCAGCTGTGAAGACCGAACAATGGCCATGGAGCCGGTATTTGAAACTTTGTGCCTCGACAATAAAGGAACACCCGACCCCGTCATTGGTCTTAGAGCCATCTGTATAAATGAAAGTCATGTCGATGAACTTCGAACAAAGTTCCAAAAAACGGGAGTGGTAGACCGAACTGGGAGTGACCTCTTTTGGGAGTGAGCTGAGGTCAAGGTGAACGCGGACCTGAGCCTGGAGCCAAGGTGGCGTGCGGCTCTCGCCCACTCGAAAGGTTGCAGGGAGGGAAAAAGTAAGGTGTTGAAGGAGGCGACGAAAGCGAACGCCAGGGGGTAGCAGGGCAGAGACATACAACCCGTATTGACGGTCAAGAGAGTCGTCAAAAAAGGAACGATAAGACGGATGGTCGGGCATTGACAGTAGCCGGTAAGCGAGTGGCAATTCGCCAGCGTCAGCATGAAGACTCTCTACGGGACTTGTATAAAATGCTCCGATCGCAAGTCGTAAACCCCGATGTTGTATGGAGTTGAGGCGGCGTAAGATGGATGGCCGTGCAGAGGAGTATACGAAGCTCCCATAATCCAGCTTGGAGCGGACGATCGACCGATATAGACGAAGTAGGACGGTTCGATCCGCTCCCCACGACAGACCACTGAGAACACGGAGGACATTTAAAGAACGGGTACAACGGGCAGCCAAATATGACACATGTGGAGACCAGCTAAGTTTCCTGTCAAATGTAAGGCCTAAAAATTTGGTTGTCTCCACGATTGGGAGAGCAACGGGACCGAGTCTTAAGGACGGTGGGAGAAACTCTTTGTATCGCCAGAAGTTAATACAGACCGTCTTCTCGGCAGAAAAACGGAAGCCATTGGCGACACTCCAGGAGTAAAGACGGTCAAGAGAATGCTGAAGACAGCGCTCCAGGACACGTGTACACTGCGCGCTGCAATAGATGGTAAAATCGTCCACGAAAAGGGAGCCTGATACATCAGCTGGGAGGCAATCCATTATTGGATTGATCGCGATGGCGAAGAGAGCGACGCTCAAAACTGAGCCCTGTGGCACCCCATTCTCCTGGCGAAAGGTGTCAGACAGGACAGAACCCACACGTACCCTGAACTGTCGATCCATTAAAAAGGAACGAATAAAAAGAGGGAGGCGACAGCGAAGGCCCCATGTATGCATGGTGCGGAGGATGCCCGCCTTCCAACAGGTGTCGTAAGCCTTCTCCAAATCAAAGAACACAGCCGCGGTCGGGCGCTTCCGCAAGAAGTTATTCATAATGAAGGTCGACAAGGTAACCAGATGGTCAACAGCAGAGCGGCGCCTACGAAATCCACATTGTACATTGGTAAGTAGGCGTCGAGACTCGAGCAGCCAAACCAATCTAGAGTTAACCATTCGCTCCATCACTTTACAGACACAGCTGGTAAGCGAGATGGGTCGATAACTGGAAGGCAAGTGCTTGTCCTTCCCCGGCTTAGGAATCGGGACAACAATAGACTCGCGCCAGCATGCGGGAACATGTCCCTCAATCCAGATGCGATTGTATGTACGAAGAAGAAAACCTTTACCCGCAGGAGAAAGGTTCTTCAGCATCTGAATATGAATAGAATCAGGCCCTGGAGCAGAGGACCGTGATCGGCCAAGTGCGTTTTCGAGTTCCCGCATGGTGAATGGGGCATTATAACTTTCACAATTCGAGGAGCGGAAGTTAAGTGGCCTAGCCTCCTCTGCCTGTTTGCGGGGGAGGAAGGCAGGGTGGTAATGAGCGGAGCTCGAAACCTCTGCGAAAAAGCGGCCGAAGGCATTGGAGACAGCCTCAGGGGCCACAAGGACGTCATTCGCGACCTTCAAGCCAGAAACTGGTGAGTGGACCTTAGTGCCAGATAGCCGGCGCAGGCTACCCCAGACAACAGAAGAAGGAGTAAAACTGTTGAAGGTGCTTGTGAAAGCAGCCCAGCTGGCTTTCTTGCTTTCTTTGATAATACGACGACACTGAGCACGTAATCGTTTATAATTGATACAATTCGCCACTGTAGGGTGGCGTTTAAAAGTGCGTAAAGCACGTCGACGGGCACGTAAAGCGTCTCTACATGCTGCGGTCCACCAGGGGACAGGTACGCGACGTGGAGAAGAAAGAGGGTGAGGGATGGAATATTCAGCAGCAGCGAGAATGACTTCCGTGAGGTGTGCGACCTGACGATCGCAGCTTGTAAAGGTTTGATCCTGAAAGGTCGCCCTGGAAGAGAAGAGCCCCCAGTCTGCCTTGGAGATGGTCCAATTAGAGAAGCACGGAGAGGGGGTATGCTGCAGGAGATGGATAACACACGGGAAGTGGTCACTCGAATATGTATCAGAAAGTGCATACCACTCAAACCGGCGTGCAAGTTGGGGAGTACATATAGAGAGGTCTAAATGGGAATAGGTTTCAGATGTGTCCGAAAGAAAAGTAGGGGCGCCAGTATTGAGGCAGACAAGATTGAGCTGGTTGAAAAGGTCTGCTAACAAGGAGCCCCTCGGGCAGGATGCTGGAGAGCCCCAAAGGGGATGGTGGGCATTGAAGTCTCCAGTTAACAAAAATGGTGCAGGTAGCTGAGCAATAAGTTGCATCACGTCTGCCCTGGTAACGGCAGATGACGATGGAGTGTAAACGGTACAAAAGGAAAACGTAAAAGTGGGGAGAGTAATGCGGATGGCAACTGCCTGCAGGCCGGTGTGCAACGTGATGGGATCGTAGTAAATATCATCCCGGACCAGCAACATAACCCCTCCATGAGCTGGGATACCTACCACAGGGGGTAGGTCAAAACGCACAGAGGTGTAGTGTGCCAAGGCAATTTGATCTCATGGGCGTAGCTTCGTTTCCTGGAGGGCTACGACAAGCGGACGGTGCAAGCGGAGCAGCAACTTCAAGTCCTCTCGGTTGGAGCGAATGCTGCGAATATTCCAGTGAATAAGTGCCATCGTAAGAAAAGGAAGATGAGAGAAGTGGTCACCTCGAAGGCCGCTTAGGGCCTGGCTTCGAGCGAGCACTGCCGCCGCTATCAGTAGGCGGACAGTCATCGTCCATTGGGTCTATAGGGTCATCGGCCATCTCGGGAGGATGGCCGGGAGGGGGAGCTTCCTCCGCCAGTGAACGGCCAGATGTACGGCGACCAGCGGTGCGGCCAGGCGAAACGGATGACGGCCTGGGGCGGCAGCCGCTGGGTGGCGCAAGAGAAGAAATGCGCCGTGGCGGGGAAGGAGAACTGTGCTTCCTATGCGCCTTTTTGGAAGGACGTGTAGTGGAAGTACCGGTCGAAGGCTGTGAGGTCGAGGTACGGAGGAAGTCTGCACGGGATGGTTCCTTCTTGAAGGCCCGTGCATCTGACTTCGGTGTCTTCGTCTTAGCAGAAGCTGAAGAAGGTGCTCGTGTCTGTGGGGTGATGGGAGGAAGAGGAGACGTCGACCGCGCGATCTTAGCACTGGCCGAACGGACGACCGTGGTGCTGAAGGTCAGATCGCATGTCTGGGTTGCTACCTCCCGGGTAGTCCGAGGAGAGGCGAGGACAGTACTGTATTTCCCCGCTGGGAGCAGCATGGGCTTCCTAGTAGCCAATAGCTTGTGAGCAGCCGAGGTGGACACTTTCTCTTTGACCCGAATTTCCTGGATACAGCGTTCTTCCTTATAGACAGGACAGTCGCGGGAGGATGCTGCATGGTCACCCTGACAGTTCACACAACGAGGAGACGGAGGTGGACAGTCACCCTCATGGGCATCCCTGCCACAGGTGACACATTTAGCCGCATTGGAACAAGACTGTCGAGTGTGATTGAAACGCTGACACTGGTAGCAGCGCGTAGGTGTCGGGATATAGGGGCGAACAGAAATAACCTCGTAGCCCGCCTTGATGCGCGATGGCAGCTTAACACTATCGAAGGTCAAGAAAATTGTCCGGGTCGGTACAAGGTCATTGTTGACCTTTTTCATGACCCTATGGACAGCCGTCACGCCCTGCTCAGCGAGGAATGATTGAAGCTCCTTGTCAGTCAATCCGTCGAGGGAGCCAGTATAGACCACACCACGAGACGAATTCAAAGTTCGGTGGGCCTCCACCCGGACAGGGAACGTGTACAGGAGGGTGGCCCGAAGCAGTTTTTGTGCCTGAAAGGCATTCTCAGTTTCTAGTAATAAGGTGCCGTTACGCAACCTGGTACAGGATTTGACAGATCCGGCTATGGTATCTACGCCCTTCTGAATAACGAAAGGGTTGACAGAGGAAAAATCCTTTCCGTCCTCAGTTCGAGAAACTACTAGGAACTGTGGGGCAGGCGGTTGTACTTTTGTCACTGTTGGCTGGTCACGTTTCCGTTTGTGGGTCGAAGTCGAAAGTGATGGAGTAGAATCCATTGCGAAGGAATCCCCCATGATTGCCAGCGTCTCCGATGGCGCGCTCCTTCCTTGTGGGGACCCTCTCAGAGGGCACTCCCGCCTTAGGTGAATGTTTACACCTCAGGTCACACCTCCCGAGAAACAGACGGAGGGACCAATCGGCATGGTCAGAAGGTATCAGCTCAGGCAATCACCCCTCCCCGGGCCTGGCCTTTACCAGGGGGTACGCGCGTGCCTTACATGTCTACCCAGGGCGGGGACTTACGCGTTACCCCGTCACCGGCTACGCATGCGAACGCGTGGGTCGGCCTTCAGGCACGCACAGGGAGGAAGGAAGAAGAGGAAAAAGAAGAGAGAGAGGGAGAAAGAGGACAGACTGTCTCAAACGCCGAGGCGGAGACCTGAGAAGGCAAGGAGAAGAAGGCCATGAGAAGGCAAGGAGAAAAAGGCAATGAGAAGGCAAGGAGAAGGCAAGGGAAAGAGTAAGGAAGACAGTGAGGTGGAGAAGAGCAAAGAAAGGAACCAACAAAAGGAAGGAAGAAACGAGAAGTGAAAAAACCAAAAGGACCACGATGATAGGTCGTGGAACCGTCCGTCTCCGGACGGAGGCGCGAACTACCCCCGTGAGGGGGATGGACTCCTTTTAGTCGCCTCTTACGACAGGCAGGAATACCGCGGGCCTATTCTAATCCTTGGACCCGCAGGGGGGTCTGCTGATAGTGCCTCCTTCAACAAAATTCTTTAAAATTCTGTTTACAGTAGGGGTAGACTTCTGACATTCCAAAGATTCATCAATCACACAGGTTGATATTTTATCCAAAGTTCCCAATACTCAGGCAACTTCCACTCCCATAGTCACCCTTGGGGTGAATTTGCATAGCTTTAAAAATGCATGTTACTACCCCTTAATATTTGTCATGTCAACACAGGGTACATAGAAATTCACGACTCTGCCAGATATGTGACAAGCATGGATGGAAAGCCAAATCATCTGCATACTGCAGACGTTTGCTTAACCTTGCACAGCTTACACTGAGGACAGGCCACATATTTGAACAAAATTTCCTTAAACATTTTTGCCAATTATCAGCATGACAAGAGAGAAATCAGCATTGGACTAATATGCCATTTCTGATGACTAACACCTCTGACAATACCTCAGTTACAGTCATCCACTCACAAGCAGCACCACAGGAATATCACAGTCAAGCAAACATTAATGGTTTGAGTTGGAACCAGGGCATGAGTAACGACAACCAAAGGTGTATTCATTTATTTCTTATGTCTGTTACTTGTAATTAGGGTCTCAGTGATGTTCTAAGGCCTTCCATGACATCTTCCACTGATCTGTGCCCGCAACTATTGTTGCTATGATGGTCTAACACAAGACTGCAACTCACCTCGCCATCATCTTCCTTATCTTCCCCTTCTCCCTGTTCCCGTTTTCAAGCACGATATGCAGTACACTAGGACTCCCATACAAGACAAACATTGTGTGATGAAAACCTGAATAGTATTGTAAACCCCGTGAAGAAATTTGATCTCTTTTTGCTGTAGAAATGTTTGTGGAAGCGCACTTCACAATGTTGATATTGTGCTGGACTATACACAAGCACTGTAATGGAAAGTGAAGTTATAGTTTGGCACATGTGACAGATGAGATCTGATGGAATATGATCAAATGTTTTGTTGCAACACTTGGCTTACCTAGGCCTGCAACTGGATGATACTGTGAATCATTAGTTTTACTGTTTCTATTCTTTGCCATGAGGTCTGGTTTGTGTTCAAATAATTATATCAAACTTGGCACCCATTCTACATCTACATCAGTAAAGGCACATAAGTGAGTACTTAAGATGCCAGCATCCGAGTTCAAATGCATCTGGAAGCTTTTAATTGTTGGCATTCTTTTTTCTGGTAGTTCATAATAGATCTAATAGATTATAGTTAATATTCTCTGACAAGTAGCTGACCCAGTAATGTTGATAACTAATTTGATAATGCTGCCTGCCCATTCATTAGAGCTTTAATGGCTGTATGTAGGTGCAAAAGTACATCATTATTTGTTCACACTTTGTCAAAGTACTCTGGGAAATTTTAACCACTGCTTTAAACATTTAAGGATGGTAAGTATTAAGTGTGGTTGTAGTAGTGTGTAACATTTCTTATCATGAACTGTTCAAGGTATCATGTTTCATTCTGTCTTTTAAGAAGAGCTCTTCAAATGTTGCTTTTGTTGTTGGTTATTTTCTCTATCATAAAACATTATAACTTTCATGACTTTAGCTACAGGTAGTTTAATACATGTACCTGAAACAGAGTGAAGCCCACACACAACAAGAGCAGCTATTTCATTACTCAGACACACAATTCCATTATTTGCATAAATGTCAAAAAATCTGTCTCTCTTTCTAGTGAATTTGCAAAAACAATAAAAAAATGGAAATGTGTAGCTTTGAACTCTGCACCTTCAGGTTACCGTGCAATGCTTCTATCATTTCACCATGGAGAATGGATTTGGGAAGAGCAGGTAATTTTGAGGCCTTAACCTTTATTCCAAAACATGCAGAGATATATTTTCAAGCTGCAAAATGAAGAATATGAGTGGCAGTGGAAAACAAAAAACTTGTTGGTAAAACTGGTCTTCCATTCTTAGTTGCTTGAATGGTAGACAGTGAGCACTTACAATCTGAATGCCAATAAATATACTAAGGCTAAGAGTGTGCTTATGTCAGTGAATTGAACATTCCGAGAGTCAGGTCCATAACCTATGCAGTTAAGTAAGCGATCACTAGCATATGGGGCATACATGAATACTGAGTATCAGACACCTCACATTTACCACACCAATGACACTCATCTCACCGAGATCAATCCCTGGTGTGGTTTTTACGGCACTATTGCCAAATGGTCTGATCTTTCCAGGCTTTTGTCTAATAAGGCACAATTGTTTGTTTGCTGATGAGTGTACACTGACCCCTACCTCAGCACCTCAATGCCCCAAGCCATCGCAATTTTCAGAAATGAATTTAACAATACCATGGAAGGCACACAGGCACGACAAAAAAAAAAAAAAACTGTAAGAAAGTGAGCTCTCAGTGAACAAGGCCTCTGTTATATATAGATAACATACACTCACATACTCACGCAAATGCAACTCTCACACACGTGATCACACTCTCTGGCAGCTGAAGCCAGGCTGCGAGCAGTTGCACATGATTAAACAGGCAATCACGTGGGGGTAAGGAGGAGGCTGGGACAAGGTGTGGGAGGGTAACAGGGTAGAGGTGAGCAACAGTAGATTGCTGGAGATGACCTGCAGGAGACAGGACATAATAAGGTTAAAGGCAATAGCAAAGAGGGTCACACTCAAAACAGTACCCTGAGGCACACCAACTTCCTGGTAAAGGTGTCTGACAAGGCAGTACCAACATTCCTTGAAAAATCAATACTTTAAAAATACCTGAAGGACATGGGGCATGTGGCCTCAGAAGTGCCACATGTAGAGAGATCAAGAATACCCATCCTTCAGAAGGTGTTTCAGGCTTTCTGCAAATTTAAAAACACTGGCAGTGTCTGATATATCCACAGAAAACCATTCGCGACACACGTTGACAAAGTGATGAGATGGTCAGCTGCAGGACGGCCTGATCAAAATCTGCACAGTACAGTGGTCAGTGAATTGCCACACTCTAGTCACTATACCAGCCAGGCATGAATTACATGTTTCATCAGTTTGCAAACACAGCTTGTGGGAGAAATGGGGCAGTAACTAGAAGGAAGGTATTTTTCCGTACTGGGCTTGGGTATGGGTATGGGAATGACAGTGTCTTTATGCTGGCATCTGGCAAATGGCGCCCTCTGCCCAGATGCAGTTGTACATAAGAAAGAGCAAGTGCTTGCCCACAAAAGAAAGGTTTAGCAACATCTGAATGCAAACATCGTCCAGCACTGTGTTGGAGGATCGATAGGAAGTGAGAGCAAGTTCTCGCCCCCTCATACTAAAGGCAGCTTGTAGCACTCGATAATCTGCCAAAATAAGGGTACTACCCAAGCCTCCTCCACTTGTTTCTGGTGGAGGAAGGCAGAATGATAGTGGGTGGAGCTTGAAATCTCCGCAGAATAGCAGCCCAATGGATCTTGGTCCTGCAGGGCCCATACAACAGATGAGGTAGTGGAACTGTTAGAAGAACTAGTTAAGGAAATCTAGCTAGATTTTTGCTATCCTGAAGGGTGCAATGACACTGTGCATGCAACTGTTCATAATGAATGCAGTTTGCCATCATAGAATGATGGTTAAAAACATGGAGAACACATCTCTGCATGTGAGTTGAGTCACAACACAGCTCAGTCAATAAAGGCACTGGGACATGGCACAGTAAAGATGAAGGGCGAGAATGGAATATTGTGTGGTGGTAATGATGGCATTTGTAAGATACTCTACCTGGCCATCACAACTGGAGAAATTATGTTACTCAAAGGGTGCCAGGGAACAGTAAATCTCGAGTCATCCCTAGAAAGTTGCCATTTGGGTGTGCATATATGTGGCGTAGGAGTCAGAAAATGGATAGCAAATGGTAAATGGTTGCTCGAGTACGTACTAGAGACAGTGATGAGATGATGGGCAAATTGGGCAGTGCAGGAGATTTCCAGATATGGGTAGGAGTGCATGTAGTATAAAAGGAAGATGGGTACTCCCACGATAAGGCAAATGAGGTTAAGGTGACTGAAGTTCAGCCTAGAGGGCACCTCTCTGTCAGGTTCTGGGAGATTTCCAAAGAGAATGGTGTGCATTACAGTCAACGAGCAGCAGAAAGGGGTGAGGGAGTTGGCCAGTAAGCTGGATGAAGAGTGTCCACGACACCGAATGACTGAGGGATGTAAACAGTACATATGGAAAAGTTCAGGAGAGGAAGTAAAACGCGGACAGGAATAGCTTCAAGCTGGGTAGTCAGGGAGAAATGTTGACTTTGAACGTCCTTCCATATGAGCAGCATGACTCCCCTCTCTCCTCCTACGATATGGAATGCCATCTTTGGAGAGAGGGAGTCAAAGCAGACTGGGAAGAAATACAAAAGCTCAAATCAGTCAGGAGGATGCAATTTTGTTTCCTGCAGGCAGAGAACTAGCAGAGGCTGCGATTCCAAGAGCAGCCGCAAGTCATCTTTTTGGATTGAAGGCCACTAATATTCCATTGGAATAATGTCATGATTAGGAAAGAGGAGGAGGAGGAAAGAGATGGAGAGGTGGCACCTCAGCGGCCATTCCTGTGTTACATTCTTGACTGCATTTACATAAACTTATGGCTCCTCTTTTTTGGTTTCTTAAACATTTTATTTTATCTGACACATTCCCGACCTTTAAGATTTGTGCCACATATTGGTCCTAAACAACAAGATGTATGAAAAAAAAAACCACTTACTGGATAAAGGACTGTTTGCCATGGTCATGGGAGCTGGCAAGTAAGTCAATGCAAGATCTGAAAGATCACAAGAATGATCATTAAATTCTGTTTAATATACCAGAGACCTATATTAATGTTACTGAAAGCAAATCCCTAACAACAAAAGTAACTAAACAGTTACTTTGAAATCACACTGCACAATTTGTGATGCATGTGCTTAAGTACACTAAGGTAGTTTTATTGAATTACTAATCAACACGTGTCAAACATAACAAACACTATGACAAGTATACCTCTCAAAGTAGTTTACTTGGTAGTTATTTCACAAGCAGGAAAGTATTTTCAGAAGAGTTTAGGAAGTTGGATAGGCCATGAATGTATGAAGGAGAATGAGTCTGATATCATTCTAGAAAGGTACTTTGAAATGTGTTTGCAATTGCGAGTACCTGTCATTTGTGTTTGTGATATTTGCTCAAAAATGGAGAAATCTCAGTTCCCAACTGCAATCAGTAAGCATTTTAGACAACAGTAAGTGATAAGTGTCGATTTTAAGGAATATTTATTGTCATGTTTAATGAGTATCAACTATGGTGTAACACATCGCTTTGGTAAAGGTGTACATCTCACAATGCCTATAGTACCGATGAACAATGGTCACCACCACAAAGTGATTTTTTTTTTTTTTTAATTCAAATGATGGCTTTAAACTTTTATACCCTTCTCTGTTGTGCATAATGTGGTGTCACCACCAGACACCACACTTGCTAGGTGGTAGCCTTTAAATCGGCCGCGGTCCGGTAGTATACATCGGACCCGCGTGTCGCCACTATCAGTGATTGCAGACCGAGCGCCACCACACGGCAGGTCTAGAGAGACTTCCTAGCACTCGCCCCAGCTGTACAACCGTCTTTGTAGTGATGGTTCACTGACAAAATACGCTCTCATTTGCCGAGACGATAGTTTAGCATAGCCTTCAGCTACCTCATTTGCTACGACCTAGCAAGGGGCCCATATCAGTTACTATTGATATTGTGAATCATGTACCATCAAGACAGACGTTCATCATTAATGGATTAAAGTTAAGTATTCCACCAGCTAAGTCAGTTTTTCTAAATTCTAATTTCCTTGTCCTGTTCCAGACCTCACGTCAACCTGCGTGAGTTAAAACGCATGCATTTTGGCCTCCTCTAGTAACACCTGCCAACCACAACACACAAAATCTAGTGGAGATTGATGCAGCATATCTGGAGGGTGGGATAACGATAATTAGTTTATCGTTCTTCACAGTTCATGATGATTTCAGTGTTTTATTCTATCATGATGATGATGATACCTGGTTAGGGGGCACTCAATGGCGTGGTTATCAGCATCCACACAAATCCCCAAATTTTACATGGTCCGGCCATGCCACTTTCACAAATGATGATGGCAACACAAACAACCAGTCCATGGGTTTATTCCTTGCTGTCTCATTCTTGTTCAGCAATGTGCCTTCCCCCTAGAACTGTCAGCATCATGACAACTGCCATTACATCAGGAGAACGAAGATGAAGTCGAGCTGTCAGTAAGATTCTGTACACTAACCAATGACACATGACTTGACATTAATAATTAAAGAGAGTTACTTGTTTTAAATTAAGAGCCAGTATATGAGTGGTCTTTGAGATATTTTTTGGTTCATTTAGCAAGTAATTTAGACTTGAGATAGCATTTCAGTTAACAGTGCTAAAGAAGTTGCAAAGTTTGTGATGTCAGGAAACAGACTGCCATGGGAGATGCAATGAGACTGAAATGGAGATGAATAGGATATTAATAAAGGAGTTTATTTGATTAAGCAAGTTGGTAGTGTGCAGAGTAGCTCAGAATAGGAGGAAGTATTTTAACGGTTCAAAGCCCTGAGCTGATGAAATATGTCCTCACCCTGGGAGGAGGACAGGAAGCAGTGTGGGGTTCATTACATGCCACAGAACCAAACTTTATATGCTACTGGTGAAAATCACACTTGCTCTGCCAGTCTAATACGTGCATCCACTACTTTCACTCACCTGAGCGATGGGACGCGTGCCTTCCTCCTTAGCAGGGCCTGATTGACAAAAAAAGAATTTGCGTGTTAATATAAAAAATACTTTATCTGCACAAGTAAAACAAACTAGTGATAAAGTGTGTTTCAACACGACCTGATAAAGAACAGAATCAATTGTTTATATCTTTTAGAAAAAGTACGGATCAGTGTATAATTGAGCATCTAATCTACTCAATTATAAACAACCATCAATATTACCGAGTTCCAGAAAGCCAGAACTTTATTCCGGTTGCACGCTTGCTATCTGAAGACTGGCAGGGACAAATAAATGTTTATTGTCATCATTTCACATAATTATTGATCAAATTTTAAAATCTGCTTAATAAAACATACAATCTTATGTTACACAGTTAACACAGTGTCACGTTTAACATTTAGGAACTGTGTGTAAGCTTGTTTATGCACCTTCACTAATTGCATTCATGTACCGACATTATATTCATCCAGTATTTGGCAATGAGAGCACTTGGTGTTTTGCAGAAAACTTCACCAATAATTTCAAATTATGATGAATTTCTCTCACAGATACCCCACAGAAAGTAATAGCAAAAATGTTTATCACTTACCACATTTTTGCTGTTTGTGCAGTAATAATGCCACATCAAACACATTCAATGTAACACTCCTTTCTTTACTTACAGATGGGTACAAGTAGTGAGGAGAATGAGTGGCAGGTGAGGCAGATTATTTCTCAGGTGGATTTTTTGTAGAGGTGAGACAGAAAGAAAATCTGATGCGTATGGGAACAGGATGGATTAGGAGACATAATAGGAATGAGGTGGAAGTGGGTGGAGTAGCATCTGGCTGGTGCTTTACAATTCTGCCTTATGCCACACAACAGAGGTATGTCAGTTGCTGGCATCTTAACAGGCTTGAAACTGAAACTCACCCTCAGTGCAGCGGATCTTGCCAATGACAGACACTGCACGGTTTCCACCCTGGAGCCATGCAACACTGGACAACTTAACAGTATTTCTCCACTACATAGCCTTTGTAGGGGAATGTGCAGTGGCTCACTAGCCAACCCAAGTTCCAGACTCGACATCAACTATCTACTTTGGAATGCATGACTATATTAATAAGAATGCGGCCCACAATATTGGCATTGCCAGTGCAACCTACAGCAGTGTTTGTCAGTTGTTACAGACAGGGTGCTCAACTGGAAGCTTCAAGAATAGTTTTCATATTAGTGGCAATCTTTTCATGCATCAGGGCATTCTCTTCCTTGCCTTCATCAGAAAGTTGTTTCATTTGCTTCATGTTGGCATGTACCATCTGTGCCACAATGAAACACTCTTCCTCTTGTCCACTCAGGAACATCTCTCTTCTTGTGCTTTTATAATTCCTTTTTTGTCTCTGGAAGCTTTTTACCAGTGTCTTGTGATCCATTAGGTAGCCTTCATCTCTGTGTTCAAGTGCTTCTGCATAGTGTTTGAATGGTTTTGCTCCGTGTTAAAATGCCTTGTGCCACTTCTTTCTTTCATCCTGGTATCTTTCTACCTGCACCATTCCACATCATCATCCCTCCTTACTGATGTCTTGGCCCAATTTCTGTATTTTTCTTCCAGGTGTGTGCCTCATGGATGCCACTGCCATCTCCTCCATGGGGATGACAGTTCATACTTTTGGCTGCTGTTACAGTCAACACTTTTCCTCTGAGCACAGCAACATTGGAATCTAGGACATCATCAGTGCAACTTGCAGTGCTCAGCTTAGCTCATATTAGTGACAACCTTACAGCATATCAGGAGTATTTTTATGTTGCTTGCACTAGGAAGCTGTTTCACTTGCCCAACATTATCATGTGTCTTCTGTGTTCCAATGAAGTTCTAATGTTCATGGCTACCTGAGCACATCTCTCTCCATGTGCATGGATCATCCACATTAGGTGGGACATATGACCACGAGTGTGGGTGGCAGATGGGGCAAGGCAGTTCCCTGCTGGACTCCCTGTAGAGAGGTGAGGCAGAAAGATGAACAGATTGGTCTGGGATCAAACTGTAGTGAAAGTCTTGATGGGAAATATTTTATGAACAAAGGTACTGGCACCAGAGACAAATCTAGTGAACAGGAAGTGATACTGTATTATCAGCCATTCTCTCCAAAAGCATTGACACATTCATCCCACATGCTTCAGTTGTTTTCACTCTACTATACACTCCCAGCACCTTCATTTCAGAGGTGATCAGCTTTCATATGTTATAAAGTAGATCATAGAAATCTTATTTCTGCTGACTGTATTCTTCATAACCACCCTGCCCGTAATTCAAAAGACAGCTCCATAAATAATTGCAAACAATTAATTCCAAGAAACTATTGAGACATTCAAGACAAAATAAGGAAAAGAAAACAAATGTCTCCAGTACACTATCTCACGAGAAAGAAGAAAAACAGTACATCAAAAGAACAGTATCTGTACATTTGTGGTGGTAGATTTCCAACTACAGTCACGATTTTTATATGATTTTCATTAATAAAGACATGCATTAATTTTAGTTACAAGACACAGACATCAGTTTTCTTCAAGAATGGGTTATCAGTGAAGATACATGTCAAATAGTATATACCTAGCAAATAATGTAACAAAGATAAATAATATCTACACTGTCTTTGCCATCCACAATTAAGCCAAAGATAGGAAGCTCCTGCTACAAAACATACTGTACTCACTTCTGTACCAACAAAGAAAAAAAAACACATTCTAGCATCACCTGTCAGCTTCTGGGTTTTAATTGTACATAAACTGAACAACAGATTACAGTACACAATGAAATGGAACATTCCTATGGTTGTGCAGATTCTGAAACAAACATTTTGGCAGGACCTTTATGTCTGATTGACCACAGAAAGGTTAAGGGAGCCCCTGAAAATGTTAGTATCAAATAACTTATGGTAGTGCTGAACGCATCAGCTATGACCATTTATAAACTAGATTCACACCCCAATATTTCCATTTAAGTTACTTCCCTAATAGGTTGTACAAAAAGGTTCAGTTTTGAAATACAAATCATCCTCTGTTTCTTCTACTCACATCATTCATTCATTCATTCATTGGAGTCCCACTGTTTGATTAAGCCTCTTCCCTGGCTTCTCCTGGTATTCTGGTCTCAAGCTACAGGCATTGCAGCTTGTAGTCCATGTAGCCTGATATCCACTCAATGCCTCTCACCAGACTGTCACCTCAATGTTCCCCCCACTCACCTCTCTAGGATAGGAGCATGTAATTGTCTTATCCTATCTGTCACTCACTCCATCACTACATTTGTCACTCATCTCCACTACCTCCCCACTACGTCTCCTACTCCTGCTTGTTCCCTGTCCATTTTTCTGTTTCCTTTTCCCTCCCTGTAATTCTCAGCACACATATTTCCACAGCTATATAGGTAAACTTTGTATTTCTGTAAGTCAGTAAATACTCGCCCCAAATCAAAGTCCTCAATATTCAAAAACATAAATATAATAAAATATATTGTGATTTCTGGATTCTAATTCAATTGTGAATGGTGAACTGACTAAGGGGTTGCAGAAATCACATAGATAAGAACTATAAACCCACTATCCAATCAAAATACCTGGGCACCCTTATGTAACGGGCAACTGAGCATTTTAATTCAATGAGAGGTGGAGCTACTATTATAGGAAGTGAAATGATAATTAAATGGACACCCTAGCTGCAAACAGGCGGTGATGTACTTCATTGGGGAAATGTTGAAAATGTGTGGCCCGACCGGGACTCGAACCCGGGATCTCCTGCTTACATGGCAGACGCTCCATCCATTTAATCATCATTTCATTTCTAGCAAAGCTGCATGGTTATCCATGGCAATTGTTCTTTCGGCAACAGATACTGCCGTCATATATATTATAGGAAGTGGCAGGTAATACTGTTTTGTAATCAGAATTCATCAGTCAGGGATCTGAGTACACTGAACATGGACTTTTCTTTGCATTACACCTGAATAATTAACACAGGGATGAATTTTAGCCCTTCCAAACTTGCCCAAGTCAGCTGTCAGCGATGTGACAGTTAAGTGTAAATGTGAAGGAACAACCAATGCTACATGAAGTCCAGGCACACAGATTATGCTGATGGACAAGTGCTTCTATCATTGTGGTAGGAAATAGTAAAAACCAGCTTGCAGTTAGCTGCTGCAGTCACTCTTCAGTTTTGAAGTGCAGCTAGGAGCCCGCTAAGGAAATGGCTGTGTACAGGGAGTTAGAAAAACTGGTTACAGTGGCTGAGCAGCTTCTGGAAACAACATTTCTGTTCAACATAAAGTCACACTGACTGTAGCATAAAAACCCATGACTGCTGTTGAGTGGATGAGTGGAAACGAGATTTGGAGTGACAAACAGTGCTATACTCCGTGGGTATCTGACGGAAGAATTTGAATGGAGTGACTACTCAGTGAACATTATCCGCCATTAACTATACTGCCAACAATGCAGTGCAGAGCAGGCAGTGTAACAATATGCAATTTCTCCTCTTTAACTTGTTCTCCCCTTATTGTACCGAGCGAGGTGGCGCAGTGGTTAGCACACTGGACTCGCATTCGGGAGGACGGCGGTTCAATCCCGTCTCCGGCCATCCTGATTTAGGTTTTCCGTGATTTCCCTAAATCGTTTCAGGCAAATGCTGGGATGGTTCCTTTGAAAGGGCACGGCCGATTTCCTTCCCAATCCTTCCCTAACCCAAGCTTGCGCTCCGTCTCTAATGACCTCGTTGTCGACGGGACGTTAAACACTAACCACCACCACCACCACCACCTTATTGTACTTCAGGATATGATAAATGCAGAAGGGTAAGTACATATTTGACAGTATTGTGTACTATACACAGCAGAGGAACAGTTCACAGACAACGACCGATTTGATCAGCTCAACACTTGCACCTCTCATGGATCAGCATTGTTAGGCAAAGGCTTATAACCAGTGGCATTCTTGAAGAAGGCTTGCCTGCCGATGTTCCAACCTGAAAGCGATGGATCGTCTTAGGGATTAGTTAAAAATGGCATTTTCACTCCATACCCTGCGTCCAATATTTCTACCTTGTCTGGTATCAGCTATCAAGGAAGAATGGGCTGGCATCCACCAACAGAGATTTCGAAATGTCAAAGTGTCCCCAGAAGAGTTCAAGTCCTCAAAGGAGAACACAAAATCTTAATGTCCACTAATGGGTGTCCAGATACATTTGATTCTCTAGTGTACAGAGCAGGAATGTAAGCCTGCCACAGTGGGCTCTTACTCTTACTCACCAGGTGACTTCGCTGCACCTGCAGTACTGGGTCCAGCCTCTGGTGACCGTAGCTGCTGCTGTTCTGCACTGCCTACTATTGTACACACAGAGAGTAAAACGTCTTAAGTACTTTATGTACTGCTTTAGTTAAGGCTGCAATTACGTGTAAATTTACTCTTACTCACCAGGTGACTTCACTGCACGTATGTCCTCAGCCCCAGTACTGGTTCCAGGCTTGGGTATCCGCAGCCGCTGTGGTTCTGCACTGGATACTATTGTACACACAGAGAGGAAAACATCTTTCAAGCACTTTATGTTCACTTTAGGGACATTCTCTTAAATTATGGCTGCAATTGAGGGTAAATTTGCGTATTTTATCATGGACAATGATGTACTGAGGCTATAACCAATCTCAGAAGCCATAGTTACAAAAAGAAATCCACATTCATGGCATATAGGAAAAAAAAATTTTAAAAAACTTTGGACTGTGTTCACTGGGCACCATGTTCACAGACTGTGCTTGTACGTACCACTCCAGAGGAGAGATGCACATATCAATGACTTCTTATCAATGAATGCCATTTTGAAAGAAGTTTTGTGTACACATTATGAAAAGAGCAATAGAAAACATGTCAAACATAAACGTACAGATATTGTTCATTAGTGTGATTTCTATTTTGTGTGTGGTGACTTACATCAGGGGACAATATGCACCTTCAGCACTGTACAGCTATCGCAGCAGCTTTGGGTGCCAAACTACATGTGTTAAAATAAGTATTCTGTGGGGTCACCACACTGTCCTGTAAAGCAATAGGCTGCCGACGGAGTTATTTCAACAACTGATGTATGTTGTGAGACACAGAAGAGGAACCTTCAAAATTATTGTGAGTGTCTCTTTTATACTGAATGAAGGTGATCTTTTAGTGTAGTTCACGAGTGTGATGATGAAGGGAATAAATAATTTGTTAAGTCAAAAGTGACATAGTAAGTTATTTATTTAAATGTGATACGTCAAAGGCATCAATTTTGAATTTTAAAGTAATTATAACAGAGTTTGAGAAGAAGTATAGAAGATAAGGTACAGAATATAATACATCATTGTATTAAATAATAACACCACATGACACCTGACTGCAGTGTTAGGGGACAAACGACATGAAAGGGAAGCTGTGTTGACAGAGGAGTGAGACAAGTGTCAGAGTCCTGCACAACTGAGTAAGCGAGCACAAAATGTGAGATCAGGAGACCACAGCCTAACTTGATAGGCTGCCCACACCACCTGTCATAGACATGCACAGAAGTTGTGACTGAGCCTTATACAATGTACAGATATAGTTTAAGTCCTTTTGGTCACACACATTATAAACTTGCCAGTCAGTACTATAGGCAAAATGTCAAAGGTGGTGGTGTATGCATTTATCTAAATCCCAAGCTTAAATTTAAGATAAGATATGAGGCTAAACCATTAATCATAGAAAAGAAAGTAATTGTTGCAGCAATTCGCAGATCACCATCTGGAGATACTGAAGTCTCTCTTAAGAATTTGGAAGAAATGCTAGACATTTTTCTCAAATGAGAACTCTGCCATAATTCTTTGTGGTGACTTTAATATTAATCAATTGGTCCAGAGTTCAGTAAAATACTTGTTTTATACATACTAAAAGCTTCAACTTGTTTCCCCACGTATCAGCTCCCACTAGAACAACAGATTCCAGTGAAAGCCTAATAAATAACATCCTCTCAAATGTGGTCACACATGAAGTTGCAGTTACAAATGTGAATATAGGATTATCAGATCATAATGCACTAACCTTTAATCTCACTGCAACTCCCAGGGAGGGGAAAATAAAAAGGAGTACAAACGATTTTTCTCTACTGAAAATTGTAATCAGTTCAAAAATAATATTAAAAATGCAGTTTGGCCAGAGGTCTTGGCACAAACAAACACAAAAGATGCTTACAATACATTTGCTTCCACTTTTATGGCATACTTTGAAATGTGCTTCCCAAAAAAGCTTTTGAGTTACAGATCATCTGGATCCAAAGGGACCTGGAGTACATCCGGAATTAAAACATCAAATGAAACCATGATATTACTAAGTTTAAAGTTAAAAACATGTCATGATCAGCAGTTTGTTGAGTATGTGAGAACATACAAACAGACTTACCGCAAAGTAATATCAAAAGCAAAATTATTAAGTAATGATAGATTAATAAGGCAGGCTAGTAACAAGTCCAGCATGATGAGGTAAAAAAAAAAAAGAAAAAAAATTTGGGTCAAACTAAAGAACAGGAAATCCATCTTAAAAATAATGAAAGTATCCCCATAGAAAAAACGCCATGGCAAACAATGTAAACAATTATTTTGTTAATATTCCCCTTACTTTAAGCAACAATTAACAGTGATGTCTCCAATGGTAAATACCAGCATGATGGCAATCCCATCAGACGAGCATTAAGTTCTAAAAGTCATTAAATGCTTGAAATCCAAATTGTCCTCTGGTTTGGATGATGTACCTGTATCAATAATTAAAAAATTGTTCCACGTGTTGTCGAACCTATAGTGCACATAGCAAACTTGTCCCTTAGTGAAGAGATATTTCCGGATAAAATAAAATCCCTAAAGTGATACCTCTACACAAAAATGGTGACAGACATAAAATAGAAAATTACCAACCTATATCTCTTCTCCCATACTTCTCCAAAATACTTGAGGAATTTATGAAAATCAGGGTTACAAAATATCTAGAAAAACATAAACTAATAAATAACAGTCAACATGGCACAGTACAGAAACAGCCATATTGCACAGCAATAGTAAGAAATTTTGAGTCAAATAAACAGGTTGTTGGAATTAATCTAGATTTAGCCAAAGCCTTCAATACTGTGAACAATGTAATATTACTAGGGAAACTTGAAGCAATATGCATCAGGGGTACCGTTAAAAATTGGTTTGAATCCTATCTGCAAAACAGATCACAAGTTGTTGAGCTGAGGTCATCCAAGAATCTTCACAATTTTAAACCCATATCTGAACCAAAACAAATTTAAATAGTTGTTTCTCAGGGCAGCATTCTGGGCCCATTGTTATTTCTAGTTTATATCAATGACATACAGGCTCCAGATAGCCCAGCCAAAATTCTACTATTTGCAGATGACACGAGTATCGTAATTAGTGATAAAAAAGAATCACTGTGTACTACAGCAGAAAAAATGCTCTCATACATACAGTCATGGTTTTATTCAAAAAGTGATATCATGCTCCAATGTATTTACATCAGAGACGAAAATGGTAAAATAGGTCTAAGCAATAACCACACATGTAAATTACTAAGAAAGTACTTTGATCAATTCTTGAACTGTAGATAACTGAAGTGTTAGCTAGAATTTCCAGATATTTGATGAAAACATGGAAGCAGATCTACCACCTACAGCAAACAAACAAACAAAAACCCTGAAAAACAACAAAGCCAGTGGAGAAGAAATAAAATCATGTCAACCATAACTGGTGTCAAGCAGAAATGACAACTAACCTTCAGATTATGTCTGAAGAAATATGGGAAACTGAAAAGATTCCAGAAGACTGGAAAGTGGCTCCTATCCATCCTGTGCACAAAAAAGTCATAGGCATTATCTAAATAATTGCACAGGTATGTATCTGTTGCCAGTGGGCTGTATTATATTTTTAACAATATTACTAAACAAGGTAGAAGTAACACTTGACAGCCATTTGGGAGAATATCAGAGTGGATTTAGAAAGATCGAATCTGGCTCAGAACAGAATTTCAACTTTTAGTCCATACGAATTTTAAGACATAGTTTTAACATTTACAGGTTTTAGAAAAGCATTTGATTGACAGGTAAACAGTGGGTAAAGTGACTCAAAAACTTGGCATTACACTAAACTAGCAAACCTTATTCGTGAAACACCCACACACTGAAGCATAAGTAAAGTTTTGGTGTGAAACACCTAAGGCACTCAAAATAACAGGTGAAATGCAGGGTGACAACATGTTTCCACGCCACCTCAACTGCATCTTAGAGGAAATAGTAAGATAATTGAAACAAAAGGCAAAGAACATAAGCTGTCACAATGAGACTGGAGACTTCAGGAAAAAGAGATACTGAAATTCAGTGTCTAGTATTTGCAAATGATTATGCCATTCTTTATAAAAATATAACAAATTCAGAAATACATATCAACCTCTTAGAAGGAATACCTAACAAAGCAGCTTTAAAAGTTTCTGTAGGAAAAATGTTTTAGGGCAAACATAAAAAAATGACCCAGAAATCCTAGTAACAGGTAATGAACTGATAAAGAGGGTTTATAAATTTAAATATTTGGGAGGAAAGATACAAGGCAATGGCTTCAAAAATATTAGCTGTAGACAAAATAGTATGTAAAATGGAGAAAGCATATGATATAAACACGAACATTTACAACAAGGTGTGTGTGTCTAAAAATTTGAAAATACAGCACTATAGCACAGTAGTAAAACCAGAATGTCTCTATGCAAGTGAATGTTTAATGTTGAATTATGAGTTATACAAACTTGAAGTCCTAGAATTAAGAATCATTTGAAAAATCCTCAGGCTGCTAGGAAATCCATGAGCAGATTGCTAAACATCTTTGGGACAAGATGTCAACAACAGGACAGATTCAAGTAGTTAGGAAAGATTTGGAAAGAAATACAAGAAAAAGACCCAGCATAATGATAGGATTTCAAGAAGAAAGTGTTGCAAATGGAAGCATTCCAAGGCAGGAAGAAGAAGAGGAAGACAGGGTCAGAATGGTCTGAGGAAGAAAAAAGGATAGATAGTGAAGACGAAGGAAACCTGGAAGAAGAACAAAGGAGGAAGCATTGAAATTAGTATGTGGTCATTAGATACCCCAAACAGAAAAACAAAAAGAAGAAGAATGTCTGTGATGTCATTAATATAAAACATCAATATCAAGGGCCCCACACACTTCCTTGGAGCACATCTACAGTTACATCTACAATGTTCCATACAGTTCTATGCAGTGTCCTATGTACCGATATATCTTCAGCCTTGTCACGAAACTCATTTCATTTGTACATATTTTTTATTTAAACCACCCACCATCAATGCATTATGATGTTGGTACATCATTAGAACATTAAATGTTGGGAGCAAAAACAGAGAGACGTCTTAAGTGAACACTGTGCACTGTGTTATTGTTACTTATGCAGCCGATACCAATAATGTAAGAGTGAGCACACAATGTATGCTTTAAGTCAGCCTTTCCCATCATTGTGTTTTGTGTTGTTGGGGGCATTACATGTGATCTAAGACAAGTTCATATGCCTAGGGATCAAAGGATACAGTTGTCTTTTCCACCATTTTTACGAAGTACATTACCTTGTTCTCACTTAATGTGGACACATTCTTTTAGGTAAATTGTCATTCTATGAATATTATGTTGACACAAAGCACTGCTACATTTTAATTTAAAATGGCTAAGTCGGCAAAATGAGAACAGTGGAGTTTATGAATATGTGGTTTCAATGGTAACGTTTTCACCATGTATGGGGATAATGCCATAGGACAGAGCATGGCAAGGAAAGATTTTCTAATTTAAAGGATGATTGTTTTGACATTATTGATCCTCCATTTTCAGAAAGACCTTCAGCATTTGATGAAGATCATCTGGATGCATTAATCCACGATGATGCACATCATTGAACTCAAGAACCAGAAAATGTGATGAAGTATGACCATTCCGTCACTGTGCAGCATTTGAATACAAAGGAGAAGGTTCAACAATAAATCATATGGGTACCACATGCCAAACCATATAAATCAGTGGTTGGCCGTATGTACATTACCCTCTTGCTTGTTCTTGATTAGTGGGTGAATACCACTGGCCATTTCTAACCTGTATTGTTACTGATGACTAGAAATTTTGTTTTTATGCTAATGTAAGAGAAAGAACGGAAAGGAATGCTTTAGTCCAAACAGAATAGCAGTGCCACATAGACATTTGAGCATCCACACAAGATAATGTTATGGATATTGTGCAGAGGTACGGTGTTAGAATATTGCTGCGGGGTGTGGGAGCCTTACCAGGTGGGATTGACAGAGGACATCGAAAGGGTGCAAAAAAGGGCAGCTCGTTTTGTATTATCACGTAATAGGGGAGAGAGTATAGCAGATATGATATGCGAGTTGGGATGGAAGTCATTAAAACAAAGACGTTTTTCATTGCGGCGAGATCTATTTATGAATTTTCAATCACCAACTTTCTCTTCTGAAAGCGAAAATATTTTGTTGAGACCAATCTACATAGGTAGGAATGATCATCAAAATAAAATAAGAGAAATCAGAGCTCCAACAGAAAGGTTTAGGTGTTCGTTTTTGCCATGCGCTGTTCAGGAGTGGAATGGTAGAGAGACAGTATGATTGTGGTTGGATAAACCCTTTGCCAAGCACTTAAATGTGAATTGCAGAGTAATCATGTAGATGTAGATGTAGGTGACCATGTGGTGTACTACGAGTTGCTTGCATGAGGTGAAACTTTCCTGTTGGTATTTTTTGTCAACAACAGACATCTTGCAGATATAGTTCCAGAAAAACATCCAGGAAGACTGTGTGAAGTGGTGCTATTCCACAGTAACAGTCACCAGCATTCTGCTAGACTGGCAACAAACACTATAGAACAACTGGGTTGAGAAGTCATTTTGCACCCACCCTTTTCATCTGATCTTGCACCCTCAGATTTCATCTTCTCTGCTCTCTGTTCAATGATCTTGACATACTTCCTTTGGAGTGAAAATACACTTTGAACATGGCTCTTTGCTACAAAACCACATGATTTCTACAGTTGTGGATCCAGAAAGTTATCCCAACAGACTGAAGTGAACAGCGAAACAAATTATATTATTTATGATGATTTAAGTCTCCAGTATGTATAGTCTGAGTTGTTTTAACTTGTAGGAAACACTACAACGTTATGCATCAGCCTAAGACGTTCGATTGGCCATGAAAGGGTTAATCTGGAAATAAGCAGTAAAAGGCTAAGCCAGGAATTACATTGTTGCGTTCTGTCCCTCTGCCAACAAGATAAATTGTCATAAACCTGCAGGCCAACTGCGTGAGGAGTTGTGGTGGACAGATTTAATGCAAATGTCATAGAGGGGATGGGGTGGCAGAGGGTGTAACATAGGAGGTACAGGTACAGGTACAGGTACAGGTACAGGTACAGGTACAGGTACAGAGCTAGGCACGGGAAAGGGCAGTGTAGGGGTGGCTAGTACTGAGGGAAGGATTGTGAAACTTAAGTTAAGGGGAACTCCAAAATTTTCAAATTAGGGAAGCTGGTATGGGAGTAGAGGGGGCGAGAGGAGTATGAGATGGGTCTCGAGAATGCAGTACACAAGTTGTGAAGCCACCAACAAGTCAGCCACCTTGTACTCAGTAGCATGTTGTCACCGGGTAGTCAACAACACTCTTGGCAGGCGGGGGATTGAGAGTAACTGTGGCACCCAGATGTATCAGGCTAATTCACACATCAGTCAGGTGGCAAAATTCATTACTACTTATCGTAGTGTGCCTATTTGTAATGTTTGCTTAACATTACAATGACAAATTTCTAAATGTCAATTTGGTACTTAAAAATTTGTCTTTTTTCTCTTTGACCACATTTCCCTCACAATTTACCACAGTACACATTTTCAATGCAACTGCACATTTGTAACCAATCTTTCGTAGTTACAATAACACCGCCAATTTTCAGTATGAATTATGTATGACATAATTAACATCCAGTGTTAAGTTATAGTATAGAGTTTTTAAAAACTGTTTCACAAAAATTATTTAGCACACCACCAATGGAATATTAATGTCAAAGAAAAAGATGAAAAATAAAGTACCACATAATAAAATATTAAAGTCGTAACTTTAATGTGTAATTCAGCTACTGAAGAAAGCAAATATCTCACCTGCCAACAGCTCCTCCATCCTCAACTTCTGCGGCATCTGCAAAAATATTAAGAAGCTGAATAACTTTACATCAACAGAATTTGAGTGTAAATCAAACATCTTGATATGTGGCAGTGGTTGTCTTCTCACTGCACATGCTCATTTTAATGTCAAGAAGTTGCTAAATTAAAATAGTGATGGAGATAAGGAATCAGGTGCTGTGGCATGTACATACATGTGGAATTTTATAAAAGTGAGATTGATGGAAACTGCATAATGATCCAAGTGAAGAACCACAAAACATTTTAATTTTAATTGTCTGAATTCATTACAGCTGCCATATACAGCCACTGTCACAGAGAAGGACAAAGGTGCCCACAAAAAGCAAGGCAACATTGGTGTTTGGAGGCTGGTGTAAGGACACTGCCAGTGACCGAAATAATGGTACAGCTTAGTTTGCTGGAATGAACACCCCTCAAGAAAGGGGAAAGGAATAACAGACCATTATAAAATTACAGACTGTCACAGTTAGGAGATAGAGAAATTATGTCATGTACAATTCTGATAGTGTCTCCATTGGATTTCAAGTTACTGAGAACCAGCAGATCCCAAAGCGTTGAGCCACAGCAGTTCACGTAGTACACGTCGCAAATGACATGCCATGTAGTGTAGCAGAGTTGTGGCAGCTTACAACTATGTGACTCACTTTCTTTTTTATTAGTAGTGTGATGTTGATAGGAAGCCATAAAGGCCACATGAATACCGAGAATCCTGATCGAAACACTTTAAACTATCTGCAAGTACTGTAATGACTGCATACCTACAAAACTGGAGGACACTGGCCTCAACAATACATTATGATTTTATGAGCTTTGTCTATTTAGGGGTGTACTAACCTGTTCCAGAGTGTTGTTGTGTTAGAGTAATTCTTCATCAAAGTTCATATTTTGGATTCCAACATGCTAATAGCTGCCCCAGAGGTAAGGAGGCTTAATGTGTCGAGGGTATGCCCACAGATACTTAACATGCGTGGCCAGCACATAAGTTTTCATTTCAATTGAGTCACACTACCCTGTTAGGGAGCTTCTTACAGATGCAAGCAGTTTGTTCAAGGTACATTGTTGGTTACGGTTTGGATAGTTATTTTCTATGTATTTTGTGTTTATTAGCACATGCTCAGTTAGCCCCCAAACTACACTGAATAGCTCTTGTTGTTCACACTGCTACAGCAGACTGCAATGTGATTGAAATATAGCACTGTAGGCATCCAAATCGCTATTGATGGCATTCTCCTGTAAAAATGCATCAGTGGCAACTGGCATCAGTGTATCAGCCTCACTGATTTGTACCTGTACACACAGAACAAGTGAGACTTGTGTGTTTCATAGTGAATGACTAGGTGAAAGCCACTTCATACTGTGGACAGTGTTAAGGTGATACGCAGAAAAGTATATCTAATTTACAAAGAAGATAGTGTAGGTGTCTTGAAGTGTACTATGTGACATTGGTAGCAATGATATATGGCATCATAAATCACAAATACTGTAACAGCCTAGCACATGTTCATAGCAACACTGCAGAGAGCAACAATGACAGCATGAAGAACCAGCATAAAGGTGTGGGAGTTTAAACAATTGGAAAATTTTATATCCAGCAACTAAAGGAACTATATGCCAATTTGGATACACAGCTTAACCAACAAAACTATCATCAACAAGTGTGGTACTCAGTACTGATGACTTAACATCAGGCATTCCTGTCAGGGACTGCTGTTACAACTTTTACAAGAAACTAATGTAACATTTACACAAAATCCAACTGCAGTGCAAATTTGGATTCCTTGACATGCATAAGGCAAGTCCTACATCACTTGGAGGGGAAAGGAAATTTCAAAACTGAAGTCTTTAAAGTAATCTGTAAGAGCACAGTTTGACAGAACTACAGGCAATGCATCATTACCCCATTTTGGTATATTCGAGCATTTAATTGGGAAGCTGTTAGAGCAGTTGCTGTGGACAATTTTGAAGCAACTTTGTATTTTGGCCATGCATATCTCTGTGGTCATGGCTAACAGGGATGGAAGCTGATATTATGACAGCAGCAACACAATGTGACTAATGTGAACACATCCAATAAAGAGGAAACTGCAAATAAGAATTTTTTGTCGAGTAGTGACTTGAGTAAGAGCATAATTGGACTGGGGCAGCCCAACAACTAGGGTCCCAATGGCAGTCAAAACAAAGGAAATACAAGAAATTAAAATGGAAACAAAAAGTGGAAAAATAGGTAAAAACATCTGACTAAACACGTCCACATATGTCCATAGCTCATTGAGGGGCTACGGCAGTGGTCTGGAATTAGTCCTCTGAAAGTGAACTAAATGGATTTTGGTCCACTCAGCTTGTGTCAGTTGCTAACAGGACGCGGCTTAACTTCCAGCACTGCAGTACCTCATGAGCAACAAGTACTTTTATTCACTCTGTGAAGGCAGTACAGAATTCTCTGACCAGTTATTTGCACAGAAGTTGCTGGTGGTGACTGCACTGAAGTCATTCCATGTGGTACTGTGTTACAATCATTACTGTATGCCTCCTACCAGATTTAAACACATGATAATGAATTTAATAATGGTTACAGAGAGCCAAGGATGCTTGCACAAGGTAGACCAGAGTGGAGAACTGCATCAAACCCCATTCGGACTGACAATAACAACAACAAGAACAACTGCAGTCCATAAACTGGGTGAGTATGAGCCTAACACCAAGTGGTGCTTACTTTACAACTGATTTTCTGCTACATCAGTTCCATACTGACTTCCCTCCTACATCCCTCCCACCCACCCTACCTCCCACCTTTCGCACTGCAGTTCTGCAAGTATGAAATGTCTGAGATGAGTGGCAGTATAGTTACTTCCCACTCACCAAATCTATAACTCTTACCGAAGGGTGCAGTGATGTAAGACAGATTGTGATTTAGTAAGCAAATTGAGTGCACGGTCTTGCTATTGTTAGGTAGCACTGATTGGGACAAATGACCGACAGTCGAGATCAGATGGCCTCTAACAAAGCTGTGTTTAGTCAGGCTGTGGAGGATGCATGGGGAAATTACATGATGCATGCATTTTTCCTCCATTACATGAAGGAAGAACAATCTGTGGACAAAGTTCATTGCTGTAGCCCAGGATTCAGACAAGAAATAAACACGTTTTGTCCAATTTGCCGATGTGTGTGTGTGTGTGTGTGTGTGTGTGTGTGTGTGTTTGAGAGAGAGAGAGAGAGAGAGAGAGAGAGAGAGAGAGAGAGAGAGAGAGAGAGAGTGAGAGAGAGAGAGAGAGAGAGAGAGAGAGAGAGAGAGAGAGAGAGAGAGAGAGAGATGTATTTTGCACATTTTTGGCCGAGACTGATGGGTGGCAATAGAGTGGGAGAGAGATGAATTTGACATAACAAAAAATAGCCCTAAAAAGGGGCACTCTTGGCTTATTCATTTCATGTATGTAGGCAGAGAGCAAGTAAAGGGAATGTAATACTCAAAATATTAAATTAAAATAAATTTATTTCAGGTACAAGGATAATGCCAACTAGAACTAGCTCAAATTTCTTTCTCTCATCTTTGATATTTTTCCGTCACCAAGAGATTTTGTGCTGGCTCTCACTGGCAGAACACTGCACAGAAGAACAAGGAAAGAAAGTAAAATGTTCTCAGTCCATAACATTTTATCCAGAATGCCCCATTACTTCTGACTTCAGTCATGCACCCTGGCACTGAATCTGTGAGGCATTGGACCCATTTGTCAGAAGAAACAACCCCACCGAGGCTTCAAAAAAAGCAGTCCAAAAGAGCATCAGCTATAAATGGTGTGTTTCACAGCCAGTTCTCTGTGTGTTCATGCTACTTACACATACATAACTTCCATTGTGTTCAAGTCAGCAGTCTCTCACAGCCAGTCCATTACATTAATGTCTATCTTGGACAGCTGCAGTTGAATGAGCAGACCTATACACAAGTGAATATTCCTCCTGTAGCATGAATTCCCCTCCACAATATAGCATTCACACTAAATGCAGCACCACCTTCTTCAAAATGTGGGCATACGGCCTGCTGCTGAGGAAGCATTCGACGCCCCCGGCGGGGAAACCGACGCCCCCGGCGGGGAAACCGACGCCCCCGGCGGGGAAACCGACGCCCCCGGCGGGGAAACCGACGCCCCCGGCGGGGAAACCGACGCCCCCGGCGGGGAAACCGACGCCCCCGGCGGGGAAACCGACGCCCCCGGCGGGGAAACCGACGCCCCCGGCGGGGAAACCGACGCCCCCGGCGGGGAAACCGACGCCCCCGGCGGGGAAACCGACGCCCCCGGCGGGGAAACCGACGCCCCCGGCGGGGAAACCGACGCCCCCGGCGGGGAAACCGACGCCCCCGGCGGGGAAACCGACGCCCCCGGCGGGGAAACCGACGCCCCCGGCGGGGAAACCGACGCCCCCGGCGGGGAAACCGACGCCCCCGGCGGGGAAACCGACGCCCCCGGCGGGGAAACCGACGCCCCCGGCGGGGAAACCGACGCCCCCGGCGGGGAAACCGACGCCCCCGGCGGGGAAACCGACGCCCCCGGCGGGGAAACCGACGCCCCCGGCGGGGAAACCGACGCCCCCGGCGGGGAAACCGACGCCCCCGGCGGGGAAACCGACGCCCCCGGCGGGGAAACCGACGCCCCCGGCGGGGAAACCGACGCCCCCGGCGGGGAAACCGACGCCCCCGGCGGGGAAACCGACGCCCCCGGCGGGGAAACCGACGCCCCCGGCGGGGAAACCGACGCCCCCGGCGGGGAAACCGACGCCCCCGGCGGGGAAACCGACGCCCCCGGCGGGGAAACCGACGCCCCCGGCGGGGAAACCGACGCCCCCGGCGGGGAAACCGACGCCCCCGGCGGGGAAACCGACGCCCCCGGCGGGGAAACCGACGCCCCCGGCGGGGAAACCGACGCCCCCGGCGGGGAAACCGACGCCCCCGGCGGGGAAACCGACGCCCCCGGCGGGGAAACCGACGCCCCCGGCGGGGAAACCGACGCCCCCGGCGGGGAAACCGACGCCCCCGGCGGGGAAACCGACGCCCCCGGCGGGGAAACCGACGCCCCCGGCGGGGAAACCGACGCCCCCGGCGGGGAAACCGACGCCCCCGGCGGGGAAACCGACGCCCCCGGGAAACTGGCAATCGGCTAGTACTACCTGTTGTCACCACTTATTTGCCATTATGTCTGGACCCTCGCGGCTGCTAAACTACGGTTTGGTCTTGGTAAGACAACTTATCTGTAAAAAATACATTTTTTCACATTGCATTCAGATGTAGCTCTGTGGCTGCCAGCCAGTGTAACATTTCCTCACTGAGTTCCTGTTTTATAGTGGATCATTGTGCGTGCAGTACAGCTTTCCTTGGCCCTCAACTAACTGCATCATTGGAACTGGGAAGTTGGTCACTCACTACAACTGCTTCGTATCTAGGGGAGGGATTAGTTGGCTCTTACAGGCAAGCTATGTGTTATCCTGCTGTGTGCTCAGTATCTTGAGCCAGGCATTCTGCTGATAGTGCCTCCTTCAACAAAATTCTTTAAAATTCTGTTTACAGTAGGGGTAGACTTCTGACATTCCAAAGATTCATCAATCACACAGGTTGATATTTTATCCAAAGTTCCCAATACTCAGGCAACTTCCACTCCCATAGTCACCCTTGGGGTGAATTTGTATAGCTTTAAAAATGCACGTTACTACCCCTTAATATTTGTCATGTCAACACAGGATACATAGAAATTCACGACTCTGCCAGATATGTGACAAGCATGGATGGAAAGCCAAATCATCTGCATACTGCAGACGTTTGCTTAACCTTGCACAGCTTACACTGAGGACAGGCCACATATTTGAACAAAATTTCCTTAAACATTTTTGCCATTTATCAGCATGACAAGAGAGAAATCAGCATTGGACTAATATGCCATTTCTGATGACTAACACCTCTGACAATACCCCAGTTACAGTCATCCACTCACAAGCAGCACCACAGGAATATCACAGTCAAGCAAACATTAATGGTTTGAGTTGGAGCCAGGGCATGGGTAACGACTACCAAAGGTGTATTCATTTATTTCTTATGTCTGTTACTTGTAATTAGGGTCTCAGTGATGTTCTAAGGCCTTCCATGACATCTTCCACTGATCTGTGCCCGCAACTATTGTTGCTATGATGGTCTAACACAAGACTGCAACTCACCTCGCCATCATCTTCCTTATCTTCCCCCTCTCCCTGTTCCCGTTTTCAAGCACGATATGCAGTACACTAGCACTCCCGTACAAGACAAACATTGTGTGATGAAAACCTGAATAGTATTGTAAACCCCGTGAAGAAATTTGATCTCTTTTTGCTGTAGAAATGTTTGTGGAAGCGCACTTCACAATGTTGATATTGTGCTGGACTATACACAAGCACTGTAATGGAAAGTGAAGTTATAGTTTGGCACATGTGACAGATGAGATCTGATGGAATATGATCAAATGTTTTGTTGCAACACTTGGCTTACCTAGGCCTGCAACTGGATGATACTGTGAATCATTAGTTTTACTGTTTCTATTCTTTGCCATGAGATCTGGTTTGTGTTCAAATAATTATATCAAACTTGGCACCCATTCTACATCTACATCAGTAAAGGCACATAAGTGAGTACTTAAGATGCCAGCATCCGAGTTCAAATGCATCTGGAAGCTTTTAATTGTTGGCATTCTTTTTTCTGGTAGTTCATAATAGATTTAATAGATTATAGTTAATATTCTCTGACAAGTAGCTGACCCAGTAATGTTGATAACTAATTTGATAATGCTGCCTGCCCATTCATTAGAGCTTTAATGGCTATATGTAGGTGCAAAAGTACATCATTATTTGTTCACACTTTGTCAAAGTACTCTGGGAAATTTTAACCACTGCTTTAAACATTTAAGGATGGTAAGTATTAAGTGTGGTTGTAGTAGTGTGTAACATTTCTTATCATGAACTGTTCAAGGTATCATGTTTCATTCTGTCTTTTAAGAAGAGCTCTTCAAATGTTGCTTTTGTTGTTGGTTATTTTCTCTATCATAAAACATTATAACTTTCATGACTTTAGCTACAGGTAGTTTAATACACGTACCTGAAACAGAGTGAAGCCCACACACAACAAGAGCAGCTATTTCATTACTCAGACACACAATTCCATTATTTGCATAAATGTCAAAAAAATCTGTCTCTCTTTCTAGTGAATTTGCAAAAACAATAAAAAAATGGAAATGTGTAGCTTTGAACTCTGCACCTTCAGGTTACCGTGCAATGCTTCTATCATTTCACCATGGAGAATGGATTTGGGAAGAGCAGGTAATTTTGAGGCCTTAACCTTTATTCCAAAACATGCAGAGATATATTTTCAAGCTGCAAAATGAAGAATATGAGTGGCAGTGGAAAACAAAAAACTTGTTGGTAAAACTGGTCTTCCATTCTTAGTTGCTTGAATGGTAGACAGTGAGCACTTACAATCTGAATGCCAATAAATATACTAAGGCTAAGAGTGTGCTTATGTCAGTGAATTGAACATTCCGAGAGTCAGGTCCATAACCTATGCAGTTAAGTAAGCGATCACTAGCATGAATACTGAGTATCAGACACCTCACATTTACCACACCAATGACACTCATCTCACCGAGATCAATCCCTGGTGTGGTTTTTACGGCACTATTGCCAAATGGTCTGATCTTTCCAGGCTTTTGTCTAATAAGGCACAATTGTTTGTTTGCTGATGAGTGTACACTGACCCCTACCTCAGCACCTCAATGCCCCAAGCCATCGCAATTTTCAGAAATGAATTTAACAATACCATGGAAGGCACACAGGCACGACAAAAAAAAACAAAAACTGTAAGAAAGTGAGCTCTCAGTGAACAAGGCCTCTGTTATATATAGATAACATACACTCACATACTCACGCAAATGCAACTCTCACACACGTGATCACACTCTCTGGCAGCTGAAGCCAGGCTGCGAGCAGTTGCACATGATTAAACAGGCAATCACGTGGGGGTAAGGAGGAGGCTGGGACAAGGTGTGGGAGGGTAACAGGGTAGAGGTGAGCAACAGTAGATTGCTGGAGATGACCTGCAGGAGACAGGACATAATAAGGTTAAAGGCAATAGCAAAGAGGGTCACACTCAAAACAGTACCCTGAGGCACACCAACTTCCTGGTAAAGGTGTCTGACAAGGCAGTACCAACATTCCTTGAAAAATCAATACTTTAAAAATACCTGAAGGACATGGGGCATGTGGCCTCAGAAGTGCCACATGTAGAGAGATCAAGAATACCCATCCTTCAGAAGGTGTTTCAGGCTTTCTGCAAATTTAAAAACACTGGCAGTGTCTGATATATCCACAGAAAACCATTCGCGACACACGTTGACAAAGTGATGAGATGGTCAGCTGCAGGACGGCCTGATCAAAATCTGCACAGTACAGTGGTCAGTGAATTGCCACACTCTAGTCACTATACCAGCCAGGCATGAATTACATGTTTCATCAGTTTGCAAACACAGCTTGTGGGAGAAATGGGGCAGTAACTAGAAGGAAGGTATTTTTCCGTACTGGGCTTGGGTATGGGTATGGGAATGACAGTGTCTTTATGCTGGCATCTGGCAAATGGCGCCCTCTGCCCAGATGCAGTTGTACATAAGAAAGAGCAAGTGCTTGCCCACAAAAGAAAGGTTTAGCAACATCTGAATGCAAACATCGTCCAGCACTGTGTTGGAGGATCGATAGGAAGTGAGAGCAAGTTCTCGCCCCCTCATACTAAAGGCAGCTTGTAGCACTCGATAATCTGCCAAAATAAGGGTACTACCCAAGCCTCCTCCACTTGTTTCTGGTGGAGGAAGGCAGAATGATAGTGGGTGGAGCTTGAAATCTCCGCAGAATAGCAGCCCAATGGATCTTGGTCCTGCAGGGCCCATACAACAGATGAGGTAGTGGAACTGTTAGAAGAACTAGTTAAGGAAATCTAGCTAGATTTTTGCTATCCTGAAGGGTGCAATGACACTGTGCATGCAACTGTTCATAATGAATGCAGTTTGCCATCATAGAATGATGGTTAAAAACATGGAGAACACATCTCTGCATGTGAGTTGAGTCACAACACAGCTCAGTCAATAAAGGCACTGGGACATGGCACAGTAAAGATGAAGGGCGAGAATGGAATATTGTGTGGTGGTAATGATGGCATTTGTAAGATACTCTACCTGGCCATCACAACTGGAGAAATTATGTTACTCAAAGGGTGCCAGGGAACAGTAAATCTCGAGTCATCCCTAGAAAGTTGCCATTTGGGTGTGCATATATGTGGCGTAGGAGTCAGAAAATGGATAGCAAATGGTAAATGGTTGCTCGAGTACGTACTAGAGACAGTGATGAGATGATGGGCAAATTGGGCAGTGCAGGAGATTTCCAGATATGGGTAGGAGTGCATGTAGTATAAAAGGAAGATGGGTACTCCCACGATAAGGCAAATGAGGTTAAGGTGACTGAGAAGTTCAGCCTAGAGGGCACCTCTCTGTCAGGTTCTGGGAGATTTCCAAAGAGAATGGTGTGCATTACAGTCAACGAGCAGCAGAAAGGGGTGAGGGAGTTGGCCAGTAAGCTGGATGAAGATTGTCCACGACACCGAATGACTGAGGGATGTAAACAGTACATATGGAAAAGTTCAGGAGAGGAATGTAAAACGCGGACAGGAATAGCTTCAAGCTGGGTAGTCAGGGAGAAAGGTTGACTTTGAACGTCCTTCCATATGAGCAGCATGACTCCCCTCTCTCCTCCTACGATATGGAATGCCATCTTTGGAGAGAGGGAGTCAAAGCAGACTGGGAAGAAATACAAAAGCTCAAATCAGTCAGGAGGATGCAATTTTGTTTCCTGCAGGCAGAGAACTAGCAGAGGCTGCGATTCCAAGAGCAGCCGCAAGTCATCTTTTTGGATTGAAGGCCACTAATATTCCATTGGAATAATGTCATGATTAGGAAAGAGGAGGAGGAGGAAAGAGATGGAGAGGTGGCACCTCAGCGGCCATTCCTGTGTTACATTCTTGACTGCATTTACATAAACTTATGGCTCCTCTTTTTTGGTTTCTTAAATATTTTATTTTATCTGACACATTCCCGACCTTTAAGATTTGTGCCACATATTGGTCCTAAACAACAAGATGTACGAAAAAAAAACCACTTACTGGATAAAGGACTGTTTGCCATGGTCATGGGAGCTGGCAAGTAAGTCAATGCAAGATCTGAAAGATCACAAGAATGATCATTAAATTCTGTTTAATATACCAGAGACCTATATTAATGTTACTGAAAGCAAATCCCTAACGACAAAAGTAACTAAACAGTTACTTTGAAATCACACTGCACAATTTGTGATGCATGTGCTTAAGTACACTAAGGTAGTTTTATTGAATTACAAATCAACACGTGTCAAACATAACAAACACTATGACAAGTATACCTCTCAAAGTAGTTTACTTGGTAGTTATTTCACAAGCAGGAAAGTATTTTCAGAAGAGTTTAGGAAGTTGGATAGGCCATGAATGTATGAAGGAGAATGAGTCTGATATCATTCTAGAAAGGTACTTTGAAATGTGTTTGCAATTGCGAGTACCTGTCATTTGTGTTTGTGATATTTGCTCAAAAATGGAGAAATCTCAGTTCCCAACTGCAATCAGTAAGCATTTTAGACAACAGTAAGTGATAAGTGTCGATTTTAAGGAATATTTATTGTCATGTTTAATGAGTATCAACTATGGTGTAACACATCGCTTTGGTAAAGGTGTACATCTCACAATGCCTATAGTACCGATGAACAATGGTCACCACCACAAAGTGATTTTTTTTTTTTTTTAATTCAAATGATGGCTTTAAACTTTTATACCCTTCTCTGTTGTGCATAATGTGGTGTCACCACCAGACACCACACTTGCTAGGTGGTAGCCTTTAAATCGGCCGCGGTCCGGTAGTATACATCGGACCCGCGTGTCGCCACTATCAGTGATTGCAGACCGAGCGCCACCACACGGCAGGTCTAGAGAGACTTCCTAGCACTCGCCCCAGCTGTACAACCGTCTTTGTAGTGATGGTTCACTGACAAAATACGCTCTCATTTGCCGAGACGATAGTTTAGCATAGCCTTCAGCTACCTCATTTGCTACGACCTAGCAAGGGGCCCATATCAGTTACTATTGATATTGTGAATCATGTACCATCAAGACAGACGTTCATCATTAATGGATTAAAGTTAAGTATTCCACCAGCTAAGTCAGTTTTTCTAAATTCTAATTTCCTTGTCCTCTTCGAGACCTCACGTCAACCTGCGTGAGTTAAAACGCATGCATTTTGGCCTCCTCTAGTAACACCTGCCAACCACAACACACAAAATCTAGTGGAGATTGATGCAGCATATCTGGAGGGTGGGATAACGATAATTAGTTTATCGTTCTTCACAGTTCATGATGATTTCAGTGTTTTATTCTATCATGATGATGATGATACCTGGTTAGGGGGCACTCAATGGCGTGGTTATCAGCATCCACACAAATCCCCAAATTTTACATGGTCCAGCCATGCCACTTTCACAAATGATGATGGCAACACAAACAACCAGTCCATGGGTTTATTCCTTGCTGTCTCATTCTTGTTCAGCAATGTGCCTTCCCCCTAGAACTGTCAGCATCATGACAACTGCCATTACACCAGGAGAACGAAGATGAAGTCGAGCTGTCAGTAAGATTCTGTACACTAACCAATGACACATGACTTGACATTAATAATTAAAGAGAGTTACTTGTTTTAAATTAAGAGCCAGTATATGAGTGGTCTTTGAGATATTTTTTGGTTCATTTAGCAAGTAATTTAGACTTGAGATAGCATTTCAGTTAACAGTGCTAAAGAAGTTGCAAAGTTTGTGATGTCAGGAAACAGACTGCCATGGGAGATGCAATGAGACTGAAATGGAGATGAATAGGATATTAATAAAGGAGTTTATTTGATTAAGCAAGTTGGTAGTGTGCAGAGTAGCTCAGAATAGGAGGAAGTATTTTAACGGTTCAAAGCCCTGAGCTGATGAAATATGTCCTCACCCTGGGAGGAGGACAGGAAGCAGTGTGGGGTTCATTACATGCCACAGAACCAAACTTTATATGCTACTGGTGAAAATCACACTTGCTCTGCCAGTCTCATACGTGCATCCACTACTTTCACTCACCTGAGCGATGGGACGCGTGCCTTCCTCCTTAGCAGGGCCTGATTGACAAAAAAAGAATTTGCGTGTTAATATAAAAAATACTTTATCTGCACAAGTAAAACAAACTAGTGATAAAGTGTGTTTCAACACGACCTGATAAAGAACAGAATCAATTGTTTATATCTTTTAGAAAAAGTACGGATCAGTGTATAATTGAGCATCTAATCTACTCAATTATAAACAACCATCAATATTACCGAGTTCCAGAAAGCCAGAACTTTATTCCGGTTGCACGCTTGCTATCTGAAGACTGGCAGGGACAAATAAATGTTTATTGTCATCATTTCACATAATTATTGATCAAATTTTAAAATCTGCTTAATAAAACATACAATCTTATGTTACACAGTTAACACAGTGTCACGTTTAACATTTAGGAACTGTGTGTAAGCTTGTTTATGCACCTTCACTAATTGCATTCATGTACCGACATTATATTCATCCAGTATTTGGCAATGAGAGCACTTGGTGTTTTGCAGAAAACTTCACCAATAATTTCAAATTATGATGAATTTCTCTCACAGATACCCCACAGAAAGTAATAGCAAAAATGTTTATCACTTACCACATTTTTGCTGTTTGTGCAGTAATAATGCCACATCAAACACATTCAATGTAACACTCCTTTCTTTACTTACAGATGGGTACAAGTAGTGAGGAGAATGAGTGGCAGGTGAGGCAGATTATTTCTCAGGTGGATTTTTTGTAGAGGTGAGACAGAAAGAAAATCTGATGCGTATGGGAACAGGATGGATTAGGAGACATAATAGGAATGAGGTGGAAGTGGGTGGAGTAGCATCTGGCTGGTGCTTTACAATTCTGCCTTATGCCACACAACAGAGGTATGTCAGTTGCTGGCATCTTAACAGGCTTGAAACTGAAACTCACCCTCAGTGCAGCGGATCTTGCCAATGACAGACACTGCACGGTTTCCACCCTGGAGCCATGCAACACTGGACAACTTAACAGTATTTCTCCACTACATAGCCTTTGTAGGGGAATGTGCAGTGGCTCACTAGCCAACCCAAGTTCCAGACTCGACATCAACTATCTACTTTGGAATGCATGACTATATTAATAAGAATGCGGCCCACAATATTGGCATTGCCAGTGCAACCTACAGCAGTGTTTGTCAGTTGTTACAGACAGGGTGCTCAACTGGAAGCTTCAAGAATAGTTTTCATATTAGTGGCAATCTTTTCATGCATCAGGGCATTCTCTTCCTTGCCTTCATCAGAAAGTTGTTTCATTTGCTTCATGTTGGCATGTACCATCTGTGCCACAATGAAACACTCTTCCTCTTGTCCACTCAGGAACATCTCTCTTCTAGTGCTTTTATAATTCCTTTTTTGTCTCTGGAAGCTTTTTACCAGTGTCTTGTGATCCATTAGGTAGCCTTCATCTCTGTGTTCAAGTGCTTCTGCATAGTGTTTGAATGGTTTTGCTCCGTGTTAAAATGCCTTGTGCCACTTCTTTCTTTCATCCTGGTATCTTTCTACCTGCACCATTCCACATCATCATCCCTCCTTACTGATGTCTTGGCCCAATTTCTGTATTTTTCTTCCAGGTGTGTGCCTCATGGATGCCACTGCCATCTCCTCCATGGGGATGACAGTTCATACTTTTGGCTGCTGTTACAGTCAACACTTTTCCTCTGAGCACAGCAACATTGGAATCTAGGACATCATCAGTGCAACTTGCAGTGCTCAGCTTAGCTCATATTAGTGACAACCTTACAGCATATCAGGAGTATTTTTATGTTGCTTGCACTAGGAAGCTGTTTCACTTGCCCAACATTATCATGTGCCTTCTGTGTTCCAATGAAGTTCTAATGTTCATGGCTACCTGAGCACATCTCTCTCCATGTGCATGGATCATCCACATTAGGTGGGACATATGACCACGAGTGTGGGTGGCAGATGGGGCAAGGCAGCTCCCTGCTGGACTCCCTGTAGAGAGGTGAGGCAGAAAGACTAACAGATTGGTCTGGGATCAAACTGTAGTGAAAGTCTTGATGGGAAATATTTTATGAACAAAGGTACTGGCACCAGAGACAAATCTAGTGAACAGGAAGTGATACTGTATTATCAGCCATTCTCTCCAAAAGCATTGACACATTCATCCCACATGCTTCAGTTGTTTTCACTCTACTATACACTCCCAGCACCTTCATTTCAGAGGTGATCAGCTTTCATATGTTATAAAGTAGATCATAGAAATCTTATTTCTGCTGACTGTATTCTTCATAACCACCCTCCCCGTAATTCAAAAGACAGCTCCATAAATAATTGTAAACAATTAATTCCAAGAAACTATTGAGACATTCAAGACAAAATAAGGAAAAGAAAACAAATGTCTCCAGTACACTATCTCACGAGAAAGAAGAAAAACAGTACATCAAAAGAACAGTATATGTACATTTGTGGTGGTAGATTTCCAACTACAGTCACGATTTTTATATGATTTTCATTAATAAAGACATGCATTAATTTTAGTTACAAGACACAGACATCAGTTTTCTTCAAGAATGAGTTATCAGTGAAAATATATGTCAAATAGTATATACCTAGCAAATAATGTAACAAAGATAAATAATATCTACACTGTCTTTTCCATCCACAATTAAGCCAAAGATAGGAAGCTCCTGCTACAAAACATACTGTACTCACTTCTGTACCAACAAAGAAAAAAAAACACATTCTAGCATCACCTGTCAGCTTCTGGGTTTTAATTGTACATAAACTGAACAACAGATTACAGTACACAATGAAATGGAACATTCCTATGGTTGTGCAGATTCTGAAACAAACATTTTGGCAGGACCTTTATGTCTGATTGACCACAGAAAGGTTAAGGGAGCCCCTGAAAATGTTAGTATCAAATTATTTATGGTAGTGCTGAACGCATCAGCTATGACCATTTGTAAACTAGATTCACACCCCAATATTTCCATTTAAGTTACTACCCTAATAGGTTGTACAAAAATGTTCAGTTTTAAAATACAAATCATCCTCAGTTTCTTCTACTCACATCATTCATTCATTCATTGGAGTCCCACTGTTTGATTAAGCCTCTTCCCTGGCTTCTCCTGGTATTCTGGTCTCAAGCTACAGGCATTGCAGCTTGTAGTCCATGTAGCCTGATATCCACTCAATGCCTCTCACCAGACTGTCACCTCAATGTTCCCCCCACTCACCTCTCTAGGATAGGAGCATGTAATTGTCTTATCCTATCTGTCACTCACTCCATCACTACATTTGTCACTCATCTCCACTACCTCCCCACTACGTCTCCTACTCCTGCCTGTTCCCTGTCCATTTTTCTGTTTCCTTTTCCCTCCCTGTAATTCTCAGCACACATATTTCCACAGCTATATAGGTAAACTTTGTATTTCTGTAAGTCAGTAAATACTCGCCCCAAATCAAAGTCCTCAATATTCAAAAACATAAATATAATAAAATATATTGTGATTTCTGGATTCTAATTCAATTGTGAATGGTGAACTGACTAAGGGGTTGCAGAAATCACATAGATAAGAACTATAAACCCACTATCCAATCAAAATACCTGGGCACCCTTATGTAACGTGCAACTGAGCATTTTAATTCAATGAGAGGTGGATCTACTATTATAGGAAGTGAAATGATAATTAAATGGACACCCTAGCTGCGAACAGGCGGTGATGTGCTTCATTGGGGAAATGTTGAAAATGTGTGGCCCGACCGGGACTCGAACCCGGGATCTTCTGCTTACATGGGAGACGCTCGATCCATTTAATTACCATTTCATTTCTAGCAAGGCTGCATGGTCATCCAAGGTAATTGTTCTTTCAAGAACAGATACTACCATCATATATAGTTAAAATACGGCTTCCCGGACATTGACCTTCTTGTGCGAACGCACACGATATGCCCAAACTCGAACGGGACTTGGTAGATTAATCTGCCACAAGTAATGAGTATGATCAGCAAACATCTGTTAGGCACACTACGAATGTAGTGGTGTGGATATGTTGGGAATGTGGATCTCACGGGGAGTGTGCAAGGGATAAGTCCCTGCAGACGCACTATCCTCCGTGCCCGCGGTGGCTCAAATGGATAGAGCGTCTGCCATGTACACAGACGATCCCGGGAATGAGTCCAGGTCGGGACACACATTTTCAACATGTCCCCAATGAAGTACATGACCGCCTGTTTTCAGCTAGGGTGTCCATTTAATTATTTCATTTCTAGCAAAGCTGCATGGTCATCCAGGGTAATTGTTCTTACGGGAACAGATACTGCCATCATGTATATTACAAGAAGTGGCAGGTAATACTGTTTTGTAAGCAGAATTCATCAGTCAGGGATCTGAGTACACTGAACATGGACTTTTCTTTGCATTACACCTGAATAATTAACACAGGGATGAATTTCAGCCCTTCCAAACTTGCCCAAGTCAGCTGTCAGCGATGTGACAGTTAAGTGAAAATGTGAAGGAACAACCAATGCTACATGAAGACCAGGCACACACAGTATGCTGATGGACAAGTGCTTCTATCATTGTGGTAGGAAATAGTAAAAACCAGCTTGCAGTTAGCTGCTGCAGTCACTCTTCAGTTTTGAAGTGCAGCTAGAAGCCCGCTAAGGAAATGGCTGTGTACAGGGAGTTAGAAAAACTGGTTACAATGGCTGAGCAGCTTCTGGAAACAACATATTTCTGTTCAACATAAAGTCACACTGACTGTAGCATAAACACCTATGACTGCTGGTGAGTGGATGAGTGGAAACGAGATTTGGAGTGACAAACAGTGCTATACTCTGTGGGTGTCTGACGGAAGAATTTGGATGTGGTGACTACTAAGTGAACATTATCTGCCATTACCTCTACTGCCAACAATGCAGTGCAGAGCAGGCAGTGTAACAATATGCAATTTCTCCTCTTTAACTTGTTCTCCCCTTATTGTTATTCAGGATATGATAAATGCAGAAGGGTAAGTACATATTTGACAGTATTGTGTACTATACACAGCAGAGGAACAGTTCACAGACAACGACCAATTTGATCAGCTCAACACTTGTACCTCTCATGTATCAGCATTGTTAGGCAAAGGCTTATAACCAGTGGCATTCCTGAAGAAGGCTTGCCTGCCGATGTTCCAACCTGAAAGCAATGGATCGTCTTAGGGATTAGTTAAAAATGGCATTTTCACTCCATACCCTGTGTCCAATATTTCTACCTTGTCTGGTATCAGCTATCAAGGAAGAATGGGCTGGCATCCACCCACAGAGATTTCGAAATGTCAAAGTGTCCCCAGAAGAGTTCAAGTCCTCAAAGGAGAACACAAAATCTTAATGTCCGCTAATAGGTGTCCAGATACATTTGATTCTCTAGTGTACAAAGCAGGAATGTAAGCCTGCCACAGTGGGCTCTTACTCTTACTCACGGGCTCTTACTCACCAGGTGACTTCGCTGCACCTGCAGTACTGGGTCCAGCCTCTGGTGACCGTAGCCGCTGTTGTTCTGCACTGGATACTATTGTACACACAGAGAGAAAACATCTTTCAAGTACTTTATGTTCACTTTAGTGACATGCTCTTAAATTATGGCTGCAATTGAGGGTAAATTTGCGTATTTTATCATGGACAATGATGTACTGAGGCTATAACCAATCTCAGAAGCCATAGTTACAAAAAGAAATCCACATTCATGGCATATAGGAAAAAAAAATTTTAAAAAACTTTGGACTGTGTTCACTGGGCACCATGTTCACAGACTGTGCTTGTACGTACCACTCCAGAGGAGAGATGCACATATCAATGACTTCTTATCAATGAATGCCATTTTGAAAGAAGTTTTGTGTACACATTATGAAAAGAGCAATAGAAAACATGTCAAACATAAACGTACAGATATTGTTCATTAGTGTGATTTCTATTTTGTGTGTGGTGACTTACATCAGGGGACAATATGCACCTTCAGCACTGTACAGCTATCGCAGCAGCTTTGGGTGCCAAACTACATGTGTTAAAATAAGTATTCTGTGGGGTCACCACACTGTCCTGTAAAGCAATAGGCTGCCGACGGAGTTATTTCAACAACTGATGTATGTTGTGAGACACAGAAGAGGAACCTTCAAAATTATTGTGAGTGTCTCTTTTATACTGAATGAAGGTGATCTTTTAGTGTAGTTCACGAGTGTGATGATGAAGGGAATAAATAATTTGTTAAGTCAAAAGTGACATAGTAAGTTATTTATTTAAATGTGATGCGTCAAAGGCATCAATTTTGAATTTTAAAGTAATTATAACAGAGTTTGAGAAGAAGTATAGAAGATAAGGTACAGAATATAAGACATCATTGTATTAAATAATTACACCACATGACACCTGACTGCAGTGTTAGGGGACAAACGACATGAAAGGGAAGCTGTGTTGACAGAGGAGTGAGACAAGTGTCAAGAGTCCTGCACAACTGAGTAAGCGAGCACAAAATGTGAGATCAGGAGACCACAGCCTAACTTGATAGGCTGCCCACACCACCTGTCATAGACATGCACAGAAGTTGTGACTGAGCCTTATACAATGTACAGATATAGTTTAAGTCCTTTTGGTCACACACATTATAAACTTGCCAGTCAGTACTATAGGCAAAATGTCAAAGGTGGTGGTGTATGCATTTATCTAAATCCCAAGCTTAAATTTAAGATAAGATATGAGGCTAAACCATTAATCATAGAAAAGAAAGTAATTGTTGCAGCAATTCGCAGATCACCATCTGGAGATACTGAAGTCTCTCTTAAGAATTTGGAAGAAATGCTCGACATTTTTCTCAAATGAGAACTCTGCCATAATTCTTTGTGGTGACTTTAATATTAATCTATTGGTCCAGAGTTCAGTAAAATACTTGTTTTTAGACATACTAAAAGCTTCAACTTGTTTCCCCACGTATCAGCTCCCACTAGAACAACAGATTCCAGTGAAAGCCTAATAAATAACATCCTCTCAAATGTGGTCACACATGAAGTTGCAGTTACAAATGTGAATATAGGATTATCAGATCATAATGCACTAACCTTTAATCTCACTGCAACTCCCAAGGAGGGGAAAATAAAAAGGAGTACAAACGATTTTTCTCTACTGAAAATTGTAATCAGTTCAAAAATAATGTTAAAAATGCAGTTTGGCCAGAGGTCTTGGCACAAACAAACACAAATGATGCTTACAATACATTTGCTTCCACTTTTATGGCATACTTTGAAATGTGCTTCCCAAAAAAGCTTTTGAGTTACAGATCATCTGGATCCAAAGGGACCTGGAGTACACCCGGAATTAAAACGTCAAGTGAAACCACGAAATTACTAAGTTTAAAGTTAAAAACATGTCATGATCAGCAGTTTGTTGAGTATGTGAGAACATACAAACAGACTTACCACAAAGTAATATCAAAAGCGAAATTATTAAGTAATGATAGATTAATAAGGCAGGCTAGTAACAAGTCCAGAATGATGTGGTAAAAAAAGAAAAATGAAAATAAATTGTGTCAAACTAGAGAACAGGAAATCCATCTTAAAAATAATGAAAATATCCCCATAGAAAAAAAGCCATGGCAAATAATGTAAACAATTATTTTGTTAATATTCCCCTTACTTTAAGCAACAATTAACAGTGATGTCTCCAATGGTAAATACCAGCATGATGGCAATCCCATCAGACGAGCATTAAGTTCTAAAAGTCATTAAATGCTTGAAATCCAAATTGTCCTCTGGTTTGGATGATGTACCTGTATCAATAATTAAAAAATTGCTCCACGTGTTGTCGAACCTATAGTGCACATAGCAAACTTGTCCCTTAGTGAAGAGATATTTCCGGATAAAATAAAATCTCTAAAGTGATACCTCTACACAAAAATGGTGACAGACATAAAATAGAAAATTACCAACCTATATCTCTCCTCCCATACTTCTCCAAAATACTTGAGGAATTTATGAAAATCAGGGTTACAAAATATCTAGAAAAACATAAACTAATAAGTAACAGTCAACATGGCACAGTACAGAAACAGCCATATTGCACAGAAATAGTAAGAAATTTTGAGTCAAATAAACAGGTTGTTGGAATTAATCTAGATTTAGCCAAAGCCTTCAATACTGTGAACAATGTAATATTACTAGGGAAACTTGAAGCAATATGCTTCAGGGGTACCGTTAAAAATTGGTTTGAATCCTATCTGCAAAACAGATCACAAGTTGTTGAGCTGAGGTCATCCAAGAATCTTCACAATTTTAAACCCATATCTGAACCAAAACAAATTTAAATAGTTGTTTCTCAGGGCAGCATTCTGGGCCCATTGTTATTTCTAGTTTATATCAATGACATACAGGCTCCAGATAGCCCAGCCAAAATTCTACTATTTGCAGATGACACGAGTATCGTAATTAGTGATAAAAAAGAATCACTGTGTACTACAGCAGAAAAAATGCTCATACATACAGTCATGGTTATATTAAAATAAGCTGACATTAAATAGAAAGGAAACGAACTTTATACAGTAAGGGAGAAAGTGACAAGGGGAAAATATGTGCCTTATGCTGGATAGCAAAGAAATAGAAAAAATGTGCACCACGAAGTTTCTGGGAATGCGAATTGACCAAGATTTTAACTGGAATGAATACAGTTTTTATATTACTCAGGAACTTGGCTCAGCATGTTTTGCCTTAAGAATAATATCCAAGGTATGTAGCAAGGAATATATTAGAGCGGTGTACTTTAGTTATTTCCGATCAGTTGCTAGCTGTGGCACAAGCTTTTGGGGAGAAAACCAGGTCAAGACTAAATGACATTTTTATTATGCAAAAAAGAGCTATTCGTATCATGACACACAGCCCACCACAAACTCACTGTAGACCCTTATTCAGACAACTGAAGATACTGACAATACCATTGATATATATCTTTAAATGCCTGGAAACGGTCAGTAAAAATAACTGCGATCTCCAAATCAACTCAAGCTACCATGATCACAATACAAGGCATTGTAAAGACTTCCACATTCCCTATGTAGCAAAAACTAGAAGTCAGAAACATGTTAGGCAATTAAAGAATTGAAAGGTAAAAATAATTAAAGCATTAAGTAAAAAAAAATACTTGATGGAAAAATGCTACTAGAGTAAGCAAAGACCTGTCTCAAACTGTGGATTGAAACCTGTACTTACTTTTTAAAAAATTTAAACTAATTTAATTGTGTTTTCAACTTCATAATTATGGTACTTATGAAAAATCTGTTAATCATCTGTAATACATTTTGTGTACAAGGCGTAGTTCATGGTCTGTGATTGTTTATCATGAGCACGTACTTTTGTTTTTGTGTAATAAGTTCTTGTACACTACTTATGTACTATGTGTATGTAATTTGTTTGGCTGTTTGTATATGTTCGTCCATTTATTTTGTGTATGTGTTGTTATGAGTTACGTGTAATCAAATGACAAATCCTGTATCACGTGTGTGATCTATTGGACGCTAAATAAATAAATAAATAAATAAATTAATTAATTAATTAATAGACATCCAAAGGAACAGACACCACACTTTTATAAATATTCATGCCTGATGTAATATTGGCCTTTCAGTCCAAATGCACTGCAATGTCAGATATCCCACAGAAATATAGTAGACCCGCAAGCAAAGAAGGCTAATATACAGGGTACACTACTGTGGAGATTTGGGTTAGGAAGGAAACAGACTGATACCCAGAGTGCAAAAGAAATTTTTATGTGTCACTATTCAGTTGTTTCAATGTGCTATTGCAGTAGAAGTCAAATTTCTTTCATCAGGCCTCGATAATGTTTCACTCTGAAGACATTCAATATGTCTATAATGCTTGGCTACATCCAGTAATGTCTTCTCATGTATGTGTAAATAATCCTGCAACATGGGACAGCCAATGCAGTGAGCAGTAAGACTGGAATCAATGCATACACATTGAGGAAGTAAATAGGGGGGATCTAATCAGTGAAGTATAGAGTACAATTTGATTGGTTAGCGATGGAAACATCACGTCTAGTAGGTACGTATTCCACATATACAGCTTTGCATTATTTTGTTTCCAGTCAGGAACCACTCATTTAAAGCAACACATTTGTGATAAAACCCACACTGACACAGCTCCTTCAGAGATAGCGGAAGTAATAAACAACAGTATAGCACAGAAGTGTGTTGCAATGTGTGCCAAAGACACGAGTCCTCAAAGCTGTATCTGATGAAGGTTGCAAAGAACTAGGCCAATGATTAACACATTTAGGTGCACAGTATATAGAATTCTGTAGTTCAGATGCCATACTGCATGCCATCTCTTGTGAACTTTGTTTTCTTTACACCTAAATTTCTGGATTTAGGAGCACACAAGTAAATGCTATGAAAATCAAAGGAGAGTAATGCTGTTTAGAACATTTCACTGGACATGTTTCATAATTTTCTTACTGTCTCCAACCAGGATACCAGAACAATAAAACTTTTTGGAAAACTGCAAAAGGATTTTTTGTTTTGTTCTGATCTCTATTTTGTTTGTTATAATTGAAAATTGAAGTAATCACTGAATAAAACAGGATTCTCAGTTTTTTACATTTATTAACCTTCAAAATAAGCAAGGTGTTCCACCAAAATAGCAGGGTTCTCAGTGTTCCATAACCGCCATAAACCACTCTGAACTAGAATGATCACACCATTCCCCTCCCCACCCTTTCCCATGTGCTGAAATCACAATAATTTGTTTCAAGACAAAATTATCATAAACACTAAAAATCAGATAATGTGACTCAATTGTGGAACATCTGCAGTGCTTACCATAATCAGGGTCCCTGGCGAGCACACGAAGTATAATTAATTTCTTAAGCTGCTTTACTCGCATTTCCTTCTCATCTATCTCATTAATTTCAGAACAGCATGCTTCACAGAGCATTCCTTTTCTGTCAATTTCTACATTCCTCATATGTATAATTTCAGCCAGCCTCTGGCTGAAGCTAATTCTGCTGGTGTTGGTGAGGGCAGTCATGGGAGTCCCTGTAATTCCCACCACTTCACGGCATAAAAAGCAGCTGCTTGCACTGGCTGGTAGATGTTCTTGGAACTGGAAGTAAAAGCATACACAAACCTGTGTTAAGTATTTGTCAATATTCATTTGTGTTACATTGGACTACAGTACTGCATACCCTAAAAGGAGTGCCTGTAACTACTATAACCAGTTATATTTGTGACAGTCTTTTTGTTGTGCCTATCTCCAACTCAGCATCTCTGTTTAATGGTGAGTAGCAACTTTCCTTTCCAGGTCAACTTGGGGACAAGCTACTTAATTTTAGGTGCATGTGTAATGCTTGTGCTCTAATATGAAAAGTCACAGTGAACTACTTATCCAATTCTTTGACATGAGCTCTTCTATCCTACGGTGTTTTAACTACTCCATTGAAACTCCACATTTTGGAAGACACACCACAGTCCACCTCTAAGTTTACACTGGAGCAGTAGGTGACTATTTCATTCTTCTTGCAACAAAATTCAATCATATGAGGCTCATCACGTAAATATACATTTCACATGGCAATCTAGCACATAGTCAGTTAGCTTGAGCATCAATATGAACTGCATAAAAGAACATGTTTGACCTGCTGCTGGAAGGTATGTTGCTGCTCACAGTGTTCATCCTCACACAATAGCCACACTGAAGACAACCTTGGAAGAAAGTGGCACTATCTCCCACTTTGGAGGTCAGTAAGACAACCCTGCAGTCGTCATATAGGCTAAATCAGTAAATATAAATGAAATATTGAAATCATCTTTAAAAATTCAGTCAATGCCAATGACAAATTGGGACAGGCAGTACAAAGTTTTCATGATCTCAGATGAGAATCTGAATGCAGAAGAGAGACAGGAGGCCAAATGGAGGAGTAAAACAACAAACAGGTAGTGTGAGAGAGCTGACAGGAAAACAAGATCTAAATCCTGTCAGAGACACTGATTTTATATGATGGTACTTACTGTCTTTCAATGTCCTGCCTCTTCACTAAGTTTGAAAAGGAATTTCAATTTCTTGAATCTTAGTTAGAGAAACATGACACCATTGAATGAATATATCCAAGCTTAACAACTTATACGAACTAAACACATTTTTGCAGTAAGAATTAATGTTTTGTGGATTTACTAATGTGCTAGTAATTCAAATCATCTTATATTATTCATTAAAAAGACAATATTCAGAATTAAAATCAGTTATATTGCTACAAGTCCAATTGTGATGAAGAAGTAAGATGGATCAGCATAGATCTGCTTGGTTTTCCTGAAAGTCTGTAAGAGGGGTGGCCCGGAGGCAGATGGCTAACAATCTAATGCCATGCAACTGTCACTTACAGTACAATGCTGATTTATAATAAACTTAGTCTTCAGTGCATGTGTCAAGAGTAACTGTTATGCAGAGAATTCAAGGCTGTTCAGCAATACTGTCGTTGTTAAAAGGCAAAGGACTGATAATTAAATATTTATTGCAAAATATATTCCAATTTGCTCAATTTTACCACTACAATGTAATAGAACAAATATCTTATTTCAGTTTATGAACTATTTTACTTTTAAATTATCTATGTATGTCATTTAGCCAAGTACATCATTCACATATTTTTTCCTTTACTCTTCCCCTAAAAAATGGTTATAGTAAAAGGATTTTAAGCCATAAGTTATGGCCACAAAGGGGCAAGAAGGTTCTGAAAATACAGATCAAAAGTTGCCAATGGAATTACTTTGATTTACATCAGCTACATTAACTATTTTTGTCCCATGTCCAGGGTTCTGTTATATCAGATTACACAAATCACTTCAGCTTTCACACCAAGTCATGGACACTGAGTTCAATAGTTCCTTATACATGAAGAAACACTGCTTCACTTCTAAAGAACCCAATTGTGCATTTCCTGTCAGCACTCATAAAGGGAGCCCAGTCAAAGCTGCAAAAGGTTTCCACATCTGAAATCTTCATTAAATTCAATTTGAATTTGAATTTGTTTTTAGAAACCCCATCAAGTATGTTCTTAACACTTTGATTGTTTTATTTGTTTTATTCTAGGGCATAAGAACAACTAAGGTCATATGTGCCCATGTCAGAGCATCTGAAAACTAAGACAAAAAAGAAGTTAAAAGTAAGTGCACGTTAAGTCGAATCTACAGAAGAGAGACAGTTAAAACTGAAAAATTCCTTGTGGAGAAAGTTGCATAAAATTTTCCATAGAGACAACAGAGGTCCTGAACTAAATATTAAATGTCATTTGCTGTATTGCTACGATAGATTAAAGGTAAGACAGGATCAACCGCCTGTGGAGCTTTCGCTAAAATGGGTAATAACTCAGGCAGCAAACATAAATGAGAAGATAAGTGGTTGAAAAAAGGGAATTCTGTCAGGAAATGCCAAACTGTCAAAGGCTGATGACAAGCAGATGGACTTTGCTGGAGCTTGTTCCCATGAAGGGGGGACCAGTGGTGATGCCCAAGGGTACCACCTGCGGACTGATGGCAACACAGAGATCATCAGACGGTATGGAAGAACTAACAGGCTGAGGTAGTCTGTTGCCTTGGCAGCAACAAGAGAAGCTGCGTTTCTGATCAGACCGACATGACCAGGTACCCACATAAACATCACAGTAGCTCCATAAAGAGTGAGCAAGTGGAAGCTTTCTTGAACAAGTTGCACTAAGGGATGGACCTTGTGCAGCACTGGGGATCTGAAGGGATATGAGAGAACTGGAGCAGATAACAATTGAAAAGCCTGTGTTGCCAAATGTAATGCGTGGCTTGATACAGAACAAAGAGCTCTGCTGTAAATACTTAGCTGTGTTTTGGAAGCTGGTACCGAAATTTGTCAATGCAAATGACAAAGGCACACGTGATACCACAGTCAGTCTTACTGCCATCAGTGTACACAAATGTGCTATTGCTACGTTCTGTGCGAAGGTTGAGAAACTTATGCAATAGATCAAATCTGGATTAGTGTTCTTATGAAGTCTGGAGTGAACACAGGCTGCCGCAAGAAGCCGAGGTTGGTAAAGTGTCAGGTAGCATGTATTTAAGCATGCTGGAGCAGCAGCCAAAAGGGAAGTAACAGAAGAAGGATGCACCTAACACTGGTGGTGAAAAGAATCATCAAGAAAGAGGGGAGAGGATGGGTAGCCAGGCATGGCAGACAAACATCATGTGCACCTGTTGAGGAGAACATCACACCAGTATGACTGTGGTAATTCAGCAGCTTCTGCATTCATACTCTCAATTGGGCTAGCGTAAAATGCTTCAGCAGCCAAACAGATGCCATGATGGTGCAAGATGGATGCATAAAAAGAACACCAATAGCCTAGTTTTGAATGGACAAGGGATCTGTTGGACTGGAGGAGGAAGGTCCAATCCACTCCCCAGGAAGTGCTGTTGATGGGACATTGAGGGACAGGGTATAGCAGGCAGCCAAGTAAGATGTGGGAGGACTAAGAAAATTTCCTATCAAGCATGAGCCCCAGGAATTTCACAGTTTCAGCAGACAGAAGAGCAACAGGCTCAAGATGTAAAGACAGTGGAAGAAACCCATTGCACTGTCAGAAATTCCTACAAACCGTTTTGTCAGTGGAAAAACAAAAGCCTTTGTCAATGCTCCGTGAGTAAAGACAATCACTGAAGACGCTGCTCAATGAGACCAGTCTGTGGGAGAATGCAATAGATCGAAAAATCATCAATGAAAAGGGAGCCCGATACGCCCTGCGAGATACAGGCCATAACAGTATCAAAGGTGACAGCAAGGAGGACAACACTCAGGACGGATCCCTGAGGCACAGCATTTTCCTGGATAAATGGGGTTGACAAGCAAAACCCTTATGTACCTTGAAAGTTGTCTTTTAAAAATTCCTGAAGGGAATGGTGCAGGCAGCCTCAGAAGCCCCATGTGTAGAGAGTACGGAGTATACCAGTCCTCAAGCAAGTATTTTACATTTTCTCCGGGTCAAAAAATGCACGTACAGTGTTATTTCCGCAGAAATGACACGGGTTGACAAGGTTATGAGATGGTCAACTGTAGGATGGTGTGTTGGAAATTCACATTGTGCAGTGGTTAGTAGATTGCGAGACTCTAGCCGCCACACCAGGCACCCAGCTCTGACTGGACATCACGTTGTATAACCCCACTAGATATCAAATTATGTTTGCAATCGACAAACTATGTGGCTGTGCGTTCCTTGGTGTTTTCCACGTTAGCAGGTCATCCTTACCCTATCCCACACTACTTACCAGCAAAAATGTGAGATTACTGTCACAAAGACAAATTGAAATGTTGGTTTGTCCATTCTTGAACCATTCCCTAATCTTTCTGTTCTCGCACTGTAGCTCACTAAGCAAATTCTGGTCAGCACACTGAGCTTGTTGCTATCTAGGCCTTAACTCTCCTTCATTTTGGTTTCTCAGTTTTCAAGCAATGCTCACCACCAGCATTACATTAAATTCTGCTGAGTAGACAGTTAACTATTCAACATCCTTTCCAAAGAAACTACAATGAAATGTTATACGATAGTGTCAAGACTGTAGTGAAGTAATTTTTTCAAAGTAATTTGACAAAGATGTGTGTAAATGATTTTTTACAGCGTAATACAGTTATGAAGAGCTTCCCAGAGGGCACAGTCAGTCATCAGAGCATACTGATGACAGCCAACCTCTCACTACTGACATGGGAACTATTGCAAGTTCATACACCTACAGCCAACTACAAACATACTTAAAACATGGTGACACACCCCTCCAAGTGGCCATCGATAGTATTCACCCATAACAACACATATTTGACTGCTAGCATCAGTGTACTGGCCTCACTGCATTGTAACTGTACGCACAGTACAAACGAGGCCGCTGCTGTATTTGGTAGTGTATCAACAGCTGGAAGTCATTTAAACCGTAACTCAAGAGGTGACTTTTCTGTAACGTATGCCACGAGCTCCACAGCTCATGGTCTCACTGTAGCGTTCTCACTTCCCAAGCATTGGGTCCCAGGTTTGATTCCCGGCGGGGTCAGGGATTTTTCACCTGCCCCGAGATGTTTGGGTGTTGTTGTGTCCCCATCATCATCATCATCATCATCATCATCATCATCATCATCATCATCATCATCATCTCCCCATTACAGTTGGAGGAAGGCAATGGCAAACCACCTCCATTAGGACCCTGCCTAGTATGGCAGTGCAGGTCTCCTGCATTGTTCCCATATGCTCTGTCATGAAGCATGGGAAATTTTTTCCATTTCATACCACAAGGAGGGGTCTCTGGGAGCCCGATGTTTAAACTGGGATCAAGGCAAAAATGATTTGAAATTTTTAATTTATGCTACATAACATTTATTTTTACAATTAAATAAGTGTTGTCTAAATGCTTCTAGTTTGTTTTACTGCACTAAACAAAGCCTGCAGCATTTGACTATTCATCACACAAAAGCATATAATTTTGTGTGGTTCATTTAAATAGTACACATAATGAGACTGTTAGAGTAGTGAGTGTTACATCCCGTAAAATTATACAATCTCCGTAGGAAATAAATTTACAAATAAAACTAATGTCCAGGGTTTAAAATTGCACATAAAAAGTCCACCTGATAGGGACAAAAAACCTTTTTCAAACTGAAATTAATTGCTAGGAACAATTTTTTCTTATCACCACTCCACTAACACGTTCCTCCATAGACCAACTAACAACTACTACCACACAGGCCATCATGCGCTCTCCAGTGGATAGCTGGGAGAAGTCCTGGGCTGCAAATTGATAAATCAATGGCCGAGTAACTACCATGAGCCACAATGAAATGTGTGGTGGACCCAGTATGTAAGAGGAGGAGGTCGAATTGCAACAGTAAAGTTTTGAGATCTCTGACCTTGCCAGTGAGCGTAGTACCAACCCACAAGGGGTTATGGGCATTAAAATCTCCCAGAAGTAGGAGAAGTTTAGAGAGTTGATCAATCAGTGCAACTAATACATTCAGGGGTACTGCACCATCTGGAGGAAGGTATACATTGCAGACAGTTATTTCCCACATCATCCTTATTCTGACAGCCAGAGCTTCAGCTACAGACCAAGTTTAGGACATAAATGCCAATTCCACCTGACACTATTGTAGTCACTATGGTTCATGTAATATCCCTTATATCTGTGGAAGGCAGGAATCTGCATTTCTGGGAACCATGTTTCCTGGAGAGCAATGCAGGTAGCAGGTGTAAAGTGCAACAGTTGCCGTAGCTCTGCCACCACTGGAGGATGACATCGTGAGACTGGGAAGGCATGGAACATTTAATGAGGCAGTTTACGCCTCAGAGTCATGCGCTGCCTCTGATTTATTGCCTGAGCAGTCTATATCCATTGTGTCTGAGGTTCTGGCGAGATCTAGGTCCTCAGCAGACACCAAAACCTCCACCCCATCCTCAGCCACAGAGCTTGTAGGTAGCAGTGGTTTGGGTGCCACCACAGTTTCCTTGGTCTTGGGAGTTTTCATTTTGGAAATCTCTCGCTGCTCCTTGGGTTTCCCTGGCTGGGAGGACTTCACTGGCTCAGTCTCCGGGACTGGGTATGAGCATGAAGCCCTACAGCCAGCTGCTTTTGGAATCTTCAGACACTGGCGGGTGTCATCTTTCCCACTAGAGAACCCGAAGACGACTTACGCTCCTCCAGCTTAGAAATGGGGACGGATGTCCCTGATGGTTGAGGGGGTGTTGCTCCTGAAGTAGGTGGTGCAGGAGCAACTGGGACAGAAATGCCCCCCACTGTCAAGGGGGCAGGTGTACTCTTCTGGCTCCGAGAGGTGACCTGGGTTGGCGGAGCTGATGGTGTCAAAACTGTTGTAGCGGCAGCATAAGACGATGTCATACGCACAGGCAGCAGATGTTCAAATTTTCTCTTAGTCTCAGTGTAGGTCAGTTGGTCCAGGGTCTTGTACTCCATGATTTTCCTTTCTTTCTGGAGAATCCTGCAGTCAGGGGAGCAAGGCAAATGGTGCTCTCTGCAGCTGACATAGATGGGAGGCGGGGCACATGGAATATTGGGATGTGATGGGCGTCCGCAATCTTGGCATGTTATGCTGGAAGTACAGCAGGAAGACACATGACCAAACTTACAGCACTTAAGGCACCGCATTGGGTGAGGGATATAGGGCTTTACATCACACCGGTACACCATCACCTTGACCTTCTCGGGCAACATATCACCCTCAAAGGCCAAGTTGAAGGAACTGGTGGCAACCTGATCATCCTTCCAACCCCAGTGGACACACTGGATGAAATATACACCTCGCTGCTCTAAATTGGCGTGCAGCTCATCGTTGGACTGCAAAAGAAGGTATCTGTGATACCCTGGACCATATTTAAGCTCTTATGGGGCGCGATGGCTACAGAAACATTCCCCTCCATGTCAGAAGTGAGTAACTCCCGTGACGTGGCAGAGGACTCTGTTTTGATCAAGACTGACACAGATCTCATTTAAGCCCTCCACCTCCCTGAACTTGTCCTCTAAATGCTCAACAAAAAACTGAGGCTTCATCGTCATGAAAGTTTCCTCATCAGCTCTTGAACATACAAGGTACCGGGGCGAATAAAATCCGCTGCCATCTTTAGCCTGATGTTCCTCCCATGGTGTGGCCAGGGAGGGGAATGATTTGGGGTCATACTTCTGTGCATTTAATCGAGTTCGTCATCGCTTAGAGACTGCTGGTGTTTCACCACCAGCAAGAGATGATGGACTACACTTCATCACGTGTGATCTGCCCTAATGCCACCCACTCCAACCAGGGGCCCTCCCCATGGGCACCGCCTAGCTGCAGCAAAGGCCACCTGTCAGGATGGCCATTATCGGGAGTCCTGCTGCCCCAGGGGGCTGGGCGTCTACCCCTTGGCATACACAGGGAGTTAACGGCACAGGCATCATCAGCAGAGCAATCACTGTGTGGTCAGGGGACTACAACAAACAGGGTACATGGTGGCCCCACCACTACGGACTGGCTACCATGCTGGCTATCAGGTGCAAAGAAGTCCATGTTCATTGTCGATGCAGAAATCGATGCTGCATAGTGAATTGTGGAAAATGCACGCAGGAAGGTGTCCTCTCCCATGAGATGGAGAATGGGCAGGACTGCAATGCGACGACAAGAAAGTGTGCTAAAGATGTCAATGCATGATGGACACGATACGCCTTGTAAGGTGCCCTTCCCCAATTGGTTCGCTCTTTGAAAAAATTTTGTAGAATGGAGGTCAAACCTTGTTTAGATTGAAGTCAACTGGTAGGTATTTCTGCTTAATGGAAGTCTCTCTAACAAAGAAACCACATTCTACAAAGCTTGGGTATCCGATTAATGAGGGAGTTAGTATATTTCATCAAAATATACAAGGTATTAGAGATGAAGTTAGTGAACTGCTTATAGATGTTGACTCTGAAATTATTGGTATATCTGAACACTTCTTAAATAAGGAGATAATTCAGAGGCTTCCTTTACCAGGATACAGGTTGGCTGGCAGCTTTTCTAGGAGCTCTTTGCGGTGTGGGGGAGTAGCCATGTATGTAAAAAATGGTATCTCATTTGAGTCAATTGATGTTTCAAAGTACTGCACTGAAAAGGTGTTTGAATGTTGTGCAGGTGTGGTTAAATTTAGTGGAGCTAAACTTCTTGCTACTGTTATTTATAGATCCCCAGACTCCGATTTCACAACATTTTTGCTAAAGCTAGAGGAGGTTCTTGGTTCACTTTATAGGAAATACAAGAAGTTAGTTATATGTGGTGACTTCAATATTAATTGTATAAGTGATAATTCATATAATCTTATGCAAACCATATTCTTTCCAATGAGAGTGCAGGGGAACAGTAGAACAACCATAGACAATATTTTTGTTCATTCGTCATTATAAGAAGGGCATTCTGTTAGCAAAAAGGTGAATGGCCTTTCAGATCATGATGCACAAATTTTAAGTCTAAAAGATTCTTGTGCTGCAACGCATGTTAAATATAGTTACCAACTTTTTAGGAAAGCTGATCCAGTTGCTGTACAGACTTTTGTAAACCTTATCAAGGAACAAGAGTGGCAAGATGTTTATAGTGCTGATACAGTAGACGATAAATATAATGCTTTCCTCAAGACTTTTCTCGTGCTCTTTGAAAGTTGCTTTCCATTAGAATGTTCAAAACAGGGTACTAGCACAAACAGGCAGCCTGGGTGGCTGACTAATGGGATAAGAATATCTTGTAGAACAAAGTGGCAATTATATCAAAACGTTGGAAACAGTCAAAATCTAAGTGCAGCAGCCCATTACAAACAGTATTGTAAGGTGCTTAAAAAAGTTATTTGGAAGGCAAAAAGTATGTGGTATGCAGATAGAATAGCTAAGTCTCAGGATAACATTAAAACCACATGGTCAGTCGTAAAGGAAGTGGCTGGTCTGCAGAGACAGGTCGAGAATATAGAATCAGTGCGTAGTGGGGATGTCCGTGTTACTGATAAGTCGCATATATGTACAGTTCTTAATAATCACTTTCTGAATATAGCAGGTGAACTAAATAGAAACCTAGTCCCAACAGGGAATCATATAGCGCTCTTAGAAAAAAGTGTTCCGAGACTGTTACCTGAAATGCTCCTCCATGATACTGACAAGAGGGAGATTGAGTTAATAATTAAATCACTAAAGACCAAGAACTCTCATGGATATGACGGGGTATCTAGCAGAATACTGAAGTATTGTTCCACGTATGTTAGCTCAGTACTTAGCCATATCTGTAACTTTTCCTTTAGGAGTGGTCGGTTTCCTGACCGATTAAAGTACTCAGTAGTGAAGCCACTTTATAAAACGGGAGACAGGGATAATGTTGACAATTATAGACCTATTTCTATGCCATCGGTGTTTGCTAAAGTTATCGAGAGGGTTGTATATTCAAGGTTACTGCAGCATTTAAATTTACATAATTTGCTGTCAAATGTACAGTTTGGATTTAGAAATGGCTTAACAACTGAAAATGCTATAGCCTCTTTTCTCTGTGAGGTTTTGGACGGATTAAATAAAAGGTTGCGAACGTTAGGTGTTTTCTTTGATTTAACGAAGGCTTTTGACTGTGTTGACCACAAAATATTACTGCAGAAGTTGGAACATTATGGAGTAAGGGGAGTAGCTTACAATTGGTTCGCCTCCTACTTTAAGAACAGAAAGCAGAAGGTAATCCTCCGCAATATTGAGAGTGGTAATGATGTTCAGTCCCAATGGGGCACTGTTAAATGGGGTGTTCCCCAAGGGTCGGTGCTGGGGCCACTGCTGTTTCTTATTTATATAAATGATATGCCTTCTAGTATTACAAGGTGATTCAAAAATTTTTCTGTTTGCTGATGACACCACCTTGGTAGTGAAGGATCTTGTGTGTAATATTGAAACATTATCAAATAATGTAGTTCATGATATAAGTTAGTGGCTTGTGGAAAATAATTTGATGCTAAATCACAGTAAGACTCAGTTTTTACAGTTTCTAACTCACAATTCAACAAGAACTGACATTTTAGTCAGACAGAATGGGCATGTTATAAGCGAGACGGAACAGTTCTAGTTCCTAGGCATACGGATAGATAGTAAGCTGTTGTGGAAAGCCCATGTTCAGGATCTTGTTCAGAAACTAAATGCTGCTTTACTTACCATTAGAACAGTATCTGAAATAAGTGACATTTCAACACGAAAAGTAGTATACTTTGCATATTTTCATACGCTTATGTCATATGGTATTATTTTGTGGGGTAATTCTTCTGATTCAAAAAGGGTATTTTTGGCTCAAAAATGAGCTGTTTGAGCTATGTATGGTGTAAGTTCGAAAACCTCTTGTCGACCCCTATTCAATAGTCTGGGAATTTTGACACTGCCCTCACAGTATGTATTTTCTTTAATGTCGTTTGTTGTTAGCAATATTAGCTTATTCCCAAGAGTTAGCAGCTTTCACTCAGTTAATACTAGGCAGAAATCAAATCTGCATGTGGAATGCACTTCCTAGACTCTTGTGCAGAAAGGAGTGCAGTATTCTGCTGCATCCATTTTCAATAAGCTACCACAAGAACTCAAAAATCTTAGCAGTGGCCCAAACGCTTTTAAGTCTAAACTGACGAGTTTCCTCATGGCTCACTCCTCCTATTCTGTCAAGGAGCTCCTGGAATAGCTAAAAAATTAAGCAAATTCCAGTGCTACAGTCTTGATTTTCTTTATTTAAACTAACGACTTGTCGCCTGAATATATTTCTTATATTTCATTTTATCTGTTTCTACAATTGTGTTATAATTTCATGTATTGACTCGTTCCATGACCATGGAGACTTCTCCTAAATGTGGTCCAATGGAACAATAAATAAATAAACCCTACAGGGGACCATCACATAGAGGCTGAAATGTGTGAAACTCCTTTTAGTCACCTCGTATGACAGGCAGGAATATCTCGGGTTCTAGCCCCCAGACCCACAGAGGGGCTGGTCTGTTCTGATACTCCGTAAGCTCGAATTTCCCCTCCCCCCCCTCTTTTCATTAAACGGCAATGCAGAAAGCTATGAAATGCCCTACTGAAGTCAAGGAACATAACATCAGCATGAGCGCCATTGTCCACTGCGCTGTGATCTCGTGGAGACACAGAGCCAGCTGAGTTTTGCACGATCTGTGTGGAATCCATGTTGATTTTCTTCCAAGAAGTCAATTTTTTAGCGTAAAACATGTTCCATAATTCTACAACAGATTGACATCAATGATATAGGTCTATAATTATGTGGATCTGTCTTACAGCCTTTCTTATTAAACAGGAATGAGCTGCACTTTTTTCCAGTTGCTAGGTACCTTTCATTGTTCAAACGATCTATGATGAATTACTGCTAGGAAGGGAGTAAGTGCTTTTGCATAATCTTTACAGAATCTCACAGGTGTCTCATCTGGTCCTGCAGCCTTTCCACTACTAAGCAATTGTAGCCGCTTTTCAATACCGCTATCAATTATCTCAATATCTCCCATCTAATTTCAACGTTCGCACAATGATTGAAAGGATGGACAGTGTTATGATCTTCCATGGTGAAACAACTTTGGAAGACTGAATTCAGTATTTTGGCCTTCTCTTTGTTATCTTGCGTTTTGGTGCCAGTGTGGTCACTGAGAGAATAGTAGATGATTTTGACCCACTTACTGATTTTACATACCAAAATCTCTCATGGTTTTTACTCGGGTTGGTTGACAACATCTTACTTTTGAAATCATTGAACACTTCTCTCATTGCTCTCCTTACGCTCATTTTTGCTTCATTCAGCTTTTGTTTGTCAGCTAGGATTTTACTTCTCTTGAATCTGAGATGAAGTGCTGTTTGTTTACATAGCACTTTTCTAACATGGCTATTAAACAATGATGGATCTTTCCAATCCCTTAAAACCTTACTCAAAACATACTTGTCTAGGGCATATTGAATGATGCCTTTGAATTTTTTTCCATTTGTTCTCCAGCTCTTCATCCTCATCACTGAATATTTGTTGCACACTGCTGAGTATCTTGAAATTTGTATCCTGTCTGCCTTGCCAAAGAAATATATCTTCCTACCTTTCTTGACATTCCTTGTATGACCTGTCGTCATAGATGCTGTCTCAGCCTTGTCGAAGTGGGCAGAGGAGTTGACAGATTTTCAGAGCACTCTCTTGTCCTTGAGTACGAAGCTGCTCCTAAAGGCGAAAGAATCAGCAATGATCAATGTCATGAGGATGCAGAAGACAATGGAAACCTCTGTATTAAATACATGTAGTGTGAATTCACAGAACATGTGGCCTGTAACAGATAGTGTCATGATCTCTCCAATGCCAAAATATTCTGGACTAGTCCTCCATTCGGATCTCCAGGATGGGACTGTCAAGGGGGAGGTGACCATGAGAAAAAGATTGAATGATCAATTAAAGGATAACATCCTGCATCCCACGGCATGGAATGTAAGAAGCTTGAATGTGGTAGGGAAGCTAGAAAATCTGAAATGGGAAATGCAAAGGCTCAATCTAGATATATTAGTGGTCAGCGAAGTTAAATGGAAAGACAAGGATTTCTGGTCAGATGGGTATAAGGTACTATAAACAGCGGCAGAAAATCGTATAATAGGTGTAGGATTCATTATGAATAGGACGGTATGGCAGAGAGTGTGGAATAGTGAACAGTTCAGTGATAGGTTTGTTCTTGTCAGAATCGACAACAAATTGACACCAGCAACAATAGTTCTGGTATACGAGGTGCGGCTAGAAAAAAACCATACTGCTGCTGGAAAAAACATTTATTTACAATTATTTACAATTTCATGTTATCTCCTTCAATGTATTCTCCTCCTCGGTCTCTGCACCGCTCCATACGAATTTTCCACTGTTCATAGCAATGCTGCAGATCATTTTCGGTAAGTCCATACATTACTTCAGTCGCTTTTTCTTTTACTGCTTCAACAGTCTCAAATCTAGTTCCTTTCAAAGCTGACTTGACTTTAGGGAAAAGAAAAAAGTCACAGGGGGCCAAATCAGGTGAGTAGGGTGGATGATCTAAGATGGGAATGTTGTGTTTTGCCAAAAATGTCTTCACTGACAACACACTGTGAGCTGGGGCATTGTCTTGGTGAAGGATCCGTGACTTTTTTCTCCACAAATCGTTCCGTTTTCTCCGTACTCGCTCATGTAGGGTAGCCAGGACGCTAATGTAGTAATGTTGATTCACTGTTTGTCCCTCTGGTACCCAATCAATGTGCACAATCTCTTTGATGTCAAAAAAAACAATCATTGCCTTGAATTTCGATTTTGACATTCGTGCTTTTTTTTTTGTCGTGGAGAACCAGGAGTTTTCCAATGCATCGATTGGTGTTTAGTTTCGGGATCGTAAGTAAAGAACCACGATTCATCGCAAGTAATAACATTTTGTAAGAAGGTGGGATCACTTTCAATGTTTTCCAGGATGTCAGAACAAATCATTCTTCGGCGTTCCTTCTGTTCAATTGTGAAACACTTTGGAACCATTTTTGAACACACTTTGTTCATGTTGAAACTTTCATGAAGAATCTGCCTAACACTTTCCTTGTCAACTCCTGTTAACTCAGACACTGCTCTGATTGTTAAACGGCGATCTTGTCGAACAAGTTTACCGATTTTTTCAATGTTTGCATCAGTTTTTGCTGACAATGGTCTGCCAGTGTGAGTGTCATCACTGGTGTCTTCGCGGCCATCTTTAAATCGTTTAAACCACTCAAACACTTGTGTTCGCGATAAACAATCATTTCCGTACACTTGTTGTAACATTACAAACGTTTCACTTGCAGATTTTCGTAGTTTGAAACAAAATTTGATGTTAACACGCTGTTCTTTCTGTACACTCAACATTTTCTGATGCACAGTACACTCAACTACTTAAAACAGACGCCACGGGGAGACTGGGTGCAGGAGGCAGATGAAACTCTAGCAGTAGGTGGAGCGAGAGTCACGTGACAGGCCACGCGACTTTCAGCCTTATTGCATTCGTTTTATTGTTTCACCAGTACTAGTCCGTTTTTTTTTCTAGCCACACCTCGTACGTGCTGATGCCACAAGCTGAAGATGAAAATACAGAGAAAGTACATGAGGATGTTGAAAGGGCAATACAGTACATTAAGGGAGATGAAAATAAAATAGTCATGGGGGACTGGAATGAAGTTTTAGGGGATGGAGAAGAAGAAAAGGATACAGGAGAATATGGGCCTGGGACATGGAGAGTTAGAGGTGAAAGACCAATTGAGTTCTGTAATAAATTTCAGCTAGTAATAGCAAATACTCTGTTCAAGAATCACAAGAGGTGGTGGTATACTTGGAAAAGGCATGCAGATAAGGAAAGATCTCAGGTAGATTACATCATGGCAATACAGAGATTCGGAAATCAGATACTGGACTGTAAGGCATACCCAGGAGCAGGTACAGACTCTATCGAAATAGTGATGAAGAGTAGTCTGAAGTTCAAGAGAATAGTCAGGAAGAATCAATACTCAAAAAAGTGGGATACAGATATACTAAGGGATGATGAGATGCACTTTTAAGTTCTATAAGGCTATAGACAGCACAGTGAGGAACAGCTCAGTAGGCAATACAGCTGAAGAGGAATGGACATCTCTTAAAAGTGCAATCACAGAAGTTGGAAAGAAGAACAGAGGTACAAAGAAGGTAACTGTGAAGAAACCAGAGTACGGAAGAAATACTTTAGTTGATCAATGAATGAAAGAAGTACAAAAAGTTCAGGGAAACTCAGGAACATAGAGATACAAGTCATTGAGGAAGGAAATAAATAGGAACCACAGGGAGCTAAGACAAAAAGGCTCCATGGAAATTCCGAACAAATCAAAGAAGTTCAGCATACAGGAAAGTCAAAACAACCTTTGGTGACACAAAAAACAAGGGTAATAATATGAAGAATGCAATGGGAATTCCACTGTTAAATGCAGAGGTGAGAGCAGATAGGTGTAAAGGGTACATTGAAGGCCTCTATGAGGGGAAAGATTTTTCAGATGTGATAGGAGAACCATAAGTCAATTTAGAAGAGATAGGGTATCCATTAATAGAATCAATTTAAGACGGCTTCGGAAGACTTAAAATTAAGTAAGGCATAAGGGACAGATAAGATTCCATCAGAATTTCTAAAATCATTGGGAGAAGTGGCAACAAATTGACTGTTCACATTGGTGTATAGAATGTATGAGTCTGGGGACGTATCATCTGACTTTCAGGAAAATATCATCCACTCAATTCCGAAGACTGCAAGAGTTGACAAGTGCAAGAATTATCACACAGTCAGCTTAGCAGCTCAGGCACCCAAGTTTCTGACAATAATTATACACAGAAGAGTGGAAAAGAAAATTGGGGATGTGCTAGATGACGATCAGTTTGGCTTTACAAAAGGAGCAGAGAGGCAATCTTGACATTGCAGTTGATAATGGAAGGAACACCAAAGAAAAATCAAGACACATTCATAGGATTTGTTGACCTGGAAAAAGCATTCGCCAATGTAAACTGGTCAAGATGTTCAAAATTCTGAGAAAAATAGGGGTAAGCTATAGGGACAGACACTAATATACAATATATACAAGAGCCAAGAAGGAATAATAAGAGAGGACGACCAAAAATGAAGTTCTCAGATTAAAAAGTGTGAAAGACAGGATGTAGTCTTTCCTCCCTACTGTTCAATCTGTGCATCAAAGAAGCAATGATAGAAATAAAAGAATGCTTCATGACTGGAATTAAAATAAAATGCAAAGGGATATTAATGATATGATTCACTGATGCCATTGCTATCCTGAGTGAAAGTGAAGATAAATTACATGATAAGCTGAATGGAATGAACAATGTAATGAGTACATAATATGGACTGAGTGTAAATCAAAGAAAGACGAAAGTAATGAAAAGTAGCAGAAATGAGAAGAGTGAGAAACTTAACATCAAGACTGATGGGCATGAAGTAGATGAAGTTAAGGAATTCTGCTACCTAGACAGCAAAATAACCAATGACCAGTGGAGCAAGGAGGAAATCAAAAGCAGACTAGCCCTGTCAGAAAGGCTAACAGAAGTCTACTAGTGTCACACACAAGCCTTAACATGAGGAGGAAATTTTTCAGAATGTACGTCTGGAGCAGTGTTGTATGTCAGTGAAACACGGATTGTGGGAAAACCAGAACAGAAGGGAATCAAAGCATATGAGATATGGTGCTGCAGGCAAATGTTGAAAATTATGTGGACGATAAGGTAAGGAATGAGGAGGTTCTACGCAGAATCGGTGAGGAAAGGAATACATGGGAAACACTAAAAGGAGAAGGGACAGGATAATAAGACGTTAAGACATCAGGGAATGACTTACATGGTACTAGAGGAAGCTGTAGAGGGCAAACCTGAAGAGGAAGGCAGAGATTGGAATACATCCAACAAATAATTGAGGACATGGCTTGCAAGTGCTGCTTTGAGATTAAGGGGTAGGCACCAAGGAGGAATTTCCGATGGGCCACATAAAACCAGTCAGAAGACAGATGACAACAAGAATTAAGTTAGTTTTGTGTCTCATGCAACCATTTAGTCTCCTACTGACATGATGCATTTGTCAGAAAATGAGATGATGGCATGCAACAAAATGGGACACTGATGAACAGCACCATTCTAACATGAATCCTCAGTGGCTTTGTTGGCCATATAGTTTCCTTGTATCATGATGTGGCCAGGTACCCAGCAAATTATCACTTCCTTGCCACAGTGTTTGCATCACTATAGTGAGTCATTGATGTGTTGAATCAACTGGTCTTCCAGATTTCCGGATACAATTGGTGAAGTTCTTGTAGTAAACTAAGCAAGTCGAAACAGACAAGAAACCTTGTACGGTGATGTCTGTATCCCCTTCAGTGCCATTAGAATGTCATTTAACTCTGCATCATAATTTGTGAATTATTCTGGAAGACACACTTTGAAAACCCATTGAGGGAAAACAGCAAAACTGAAGACATTCTTGTCCTGTGATCCATCTGTATAAACGACAATAAAACTGTGGTACGTGCTTAAAATGGACGAAACCAAAGTTGGGACAGAGAGATTTTCAGCACCTGTCCAGCCAAATCCAGAGAGACTGAAATGGACTGGTCCAAAAGGCTCCAGTGAATATCAGAATGTCCTCATGGTGGACAGCACCTAACACCTTGAGATAGGAAATAAGGACTGATATATAGACCACACTGCCGTAAACTAAAAGTGATTGAACAAATGCCGTATAAAACTGCAAGAGGGAGGACCTGTCAAGCGTCCCTTATTTGTACACTAAGGCAGTTAAAAGTGTTTAGTGACTGAAAGCCCTTTGTTCATATGTCTTTCAAGTTAATTTTGAGTCAAGTAATAAACCCAAAAAGTGCTCAGTTTCTCGAAAACGTAAAATATTGTCCCTCATTGTGAATACTGGTTGGTTAAAACTTTGACAAGGACAGTTAAAATTGGCGTGTGTAATCTTCTCTGGTGATTACCAAAAAGCAGTAGTCCTGGTCCAGGTTTTCAGCTACATTGTCACTGTTGTAAGATCAGAGGAAGAGTAGAAGATTGCAAAGTCATCCACAAACAAAGAGTATTTGACAGTTCTCCTGACTGTGGAGGAAATGCCACTGACAGTGATGGCGAACAGTGTGACACTGAGTAAACTGAATGAGATTTTCACTCTGCAGCAGAGAGTGCTTAAGTCATGTTTGGGTACCTAAGATGGTAGAGCACTTGCATGCGAAAGGTGAATGTCTCGAGTTCAAGTCTCGGTCCGGCACACAGTTTTAATCTGCCAGGAAATTTCACTGAATACACTGCCTAGCATGACAATTCTCTTTAACATATCAGTCACCCAAGGCATTTCCCATGTGTATCAAAAATGCCGGTCCACAAGAAAGAACTGGATAAAAAGTGGCAGATGTCTATGTAGTCCCCATTCATGAAGTTGGCAAAGGATGTTGTACCTGCAAAACGTTTCATACTTTCTGGATGTCTAACAATTCCCCAAACCAAATGGTTTCAGCATAACAAGGATTCCTGTATCGCTGTCTCCAGTAAATTTTGACTGTCCAGAGTGGAATTGTAGTGTAAGGGCTGAAATCACACCACTAGGGGATCACATGACCTCACGACACAAGCAACCAGAGGAGGTGGCAGTTGACCATGCGTTGACGAGTCTTACCCATACCACTTGTAAGGACTACACCCCAGTAACTGTTAGGGGCACTAAGGTCGTTGCCTGGTTTCCAGAATGGAATTAATATTGCCTCCTTCAAATTCATGGGGGTAGTGTCCATGAAACCAGATCTGACTAAATCAACAAAGGAGCCATCCTTTCAGTTCAGAGCACAGATGACAAAGCCTGACATAGTGGATCTTATCACGTCCTGGAGCTGTGTCTCTGGCTACAGACAAAGCTAATTCCAGTTGCCAAATGGAGAACAGAAGGTTGTGGACTTCCTCATTACATGACAAGAAATTGAATTTCCTAATCTCTGCAATCCTATGGAACACCTGTAAAGCAGGAGCTTGTCTGGATGACTTGGTGACAGTAAAAATGTTTTCAGCTAAAACCTGCGCCATGGCTTGTCATGTCTATCAACACCAAATTCCTTGGCAAGCCTGTAAGGGGAAGTGTACTGCGCTTGCCTGAAATCCACTTTACTGAGTCCCAAACTTGCACAGCAGAAGTGGACCAATTATTATACGTCAAGAATTTCTTCCAGGAAGACCTGTTCTTTTATCACTCACCTCCCATGTGCTCTCACAGATCTGTAGGCATGAAGGTTTCCTGTATTTTTTTTTTTTTTTTTTTTTTTTTTTTTTTTTTTTTTTTGTGGTTTTCGGGCGCACAACTTCAATGGTCATTAGCGCCCTAACTACTCTAAGAATGCACCGCGAGGCACAAGTTGACCACAACAACTAAAAGGGAAAACACGATAAAAGACAGACTGACAGGCATAGGATTAAAAAACATCATCAAATGTCCTTAGCGAGGTTTGTCAAATTGATAAAACAAAGAACACGAGCAGCTGCTCGTGGGTCATCCGCTAAAATGGCATCTGAAGTATTAGGCAGGTTAAGATCGAGGCGCAGTGTGTTAAGATCTGGACAGGACATTAAAATGTGTCTAACCGTCAGCAAGTGCCCACATGGGCAGAACGGCGCCGGCTCTGCCGTCAGCAGATGGCGATGGCTGAACCGGCAGTGTCCAATTCTTAACCTTGCTAAAACGACCTCCTCCCGCCGAGAAGGGCGTGAGGAGGACGTCCAAGCCACGGGAAGAGGTTTTAAGGCCCGAAGCTTGTTGTCGGTAAGTGCAGCCCAATCGGCATGCCACAGCGACACAACGCGCCGACAAATGACCCTGCTAAAATCGGACGAAGGGACACAACAAGAAGCTGTCTGAGGCTGGAGGACCGCAGCCTTGGCCGCGGCATCTGCAGCTTCGTTCCCAGGGATACCGACATGGCCAGGAACCCACATAAAGCTAACCGGCGTACCGACGTCCACCAGCTGCTGAAGAGAGCGTTGGATCCGGTGTACGAAAGGGTGAACCGGGTACGGATCACTGAGGCTCTGGATGGCGCTCAGGGAATCTGAGCAGATGACATAAGCAGAATGTCGGTGGCGGCAGATGTAAAGAACAGCCTGGTAGAGGGCAAAGAGCTCAGCTGTGAAGACCGAACAATGGCCATGGAGCCGGTATTGGAAACTTTGTGCCCCGACAATAAAGGAACACCCGACCCCGTCATTGGTCTTAGAGCCATCTGTATAAATGAAAGTCATGTTGTTGAACTTCGAACGAAGTTCCAAAAAACGGGAGTGGTAGACCGAACCGGGGGTGACCTCTTTTAGGAGCGAGCTGAGGTCGAGGTGAACGCGGACCTGAGCCTGGAGCCAAGGTGGCGTGCGGCTCTCGCCCACTTGAAAGGTTGCAGGGAGTGAAAAATGAAGGTGTTGAAGGAGGCGACGAAAGCGAACTCCAGGGGGTAGCAAGGCAGAGACATACAACCCGTATTGAAGGTCAAGAGAGTCGTCAAAAAAGGAACGATAAGACGGATGGTCGGGCATTGACAGTAGCCGACAGGCATACCGACAAAGCAGTATATCGCGCCGATAAGTGAGTGGCAATTCGCCAGCGTCAGCATGAAGACGCTCTACGGGACTGGTATAAAATGCTCCGATCGCAAGTCGTAAACCCCGATGTTGTATGGAGTTGAGGCGGCGTAAGATGGATGGCCGTGCAGAGGGGTATACGAAGCTCCCATAATCCAGCTTGGAGCGGACGATCGACCGATATAGACGAAGTAGGACGGTTCGATCCGCTCCCCACGACATACCACTGAGAACACGGAGGACATTTAAAGAACGGGTACAACGGGCGGCCAAATATGACATGTGGAGACCAGCTAAGTTTCCTGTCAAAGGTAAGGCCTAAAAATTTGATTGTCTCCACGAGTGGGAGAGCAACGGGACCGAGTCGTAAGGACGGTGGGAGAAACTCTTTGTAGCGCCAGAAGTTAATACAGACCGTCTTCTCGGCAGAAAAACGGAAGCCATTGGCGACACTCCAGGAGTAAAGACGGTCAAGAGAACGCTGAATACAGCGCTCCAGGACACGTGTACACTGCGCGCTGCAATAGATGGTAAAATCGTCCACGAAAAGGGAGCCTGATACATCAGCTGGGAGGCAATCCATTATTGGATTGATCGCGATGGCGAAGAGAGCGACGCTCAAAACTGAGCCCTGTGGCACCCCATTCTCCTGGCGAAAGGTGTCGGACAGGACAGAACCCACACGTACCCGAAACTGTCGATCCATTAAAAAGGAACGAATAAAAAGAGGGAGGCGACCGCGAAAGCCCCATGTATGCATGGTGCGGAGAATGCCCGCCCTCCAACAGGTGTCGTAAGCCTTCTCCAAATCAAAGAACACAGCCGCGGTCGGGCGCTTCCGCAAGAAGTTATTCATAATGAAGGTCGACAAGGTAACCAGATGGTCAACAGCAGAGCGGCGCCTACGAAATCCACATTGTACATTGGTAAGTAGGCGTCGAGACTCGAGCAGCCAAACCAATCTAGAGTTACATTCGCTCCATCACTTTACAGACACAGCTGGTAAGCGAGATGGGTCGATAACTGGAAGGCAAGTGCTTGTCCTTCCCCGGCTTAGGAATCGGGACAACAATAGACTCGCGCCAGCATGCAGGAACATGTCCCTCAATCCAGATGCGATTGTATGTACGAAGAAGAAAACCTTTACCCGCAGGAGAAAGGTTCTTCAACATCTGAATATGAATAGAATCTGGCCCTGGAGCGGAGGACCGTGATCGGGCAAGTGCGGTTTCGAGTTCCCGCATGGTGAATGGGGCATCATAACTTTCACAATTCGAGGAGCGGAAGTCAGGTGGCCTAGCCTCCTCTGCCTGTTTGCGGGGGAGGAAGGCAGGGTGGTAATGAGCGGAGCTCGAAACTTCGGCGAAAAAGCGGCCGAAGGCATTGGAGACAGCCTCAGGGGCCACAAGGACTTCATTCGCGACCTTCAAGCCAGAAACTGGGGAGTGGACCTTAGTGCCAGATAGCCGGCGCAGGCTACCCCAGACAACAGAAGAAGGAGTAGAACTGTTGAAGGTGCTTGTGAAAGCAGCCCAGCTGGCTTTCGTGCTTTCTTTAATAATACGACGACACTGAGCACGTAATTGTTTATAATTAATACAATTCGCCACTGTAGGGTGGCGTTTAAAGGTGCGTAAAGCACGTCGACGAGCACGTAAAGCGTCTCTACATGCTGCGGTCCACCAGGGGACCGGTACGCGACGTGGAGAAGAAGTAGGGTGAGGGATGGAATATTCAGCAGCAGCGAGAATGACTTCTGTGAGGTGTGCGACCTGACGATCGCAGCTTGTGAAGGTTTGATCCTGAAAGGTCGCCCTGGAAGAGAAGAGCCACCAGTCTGCCTTGGAGATGGTCCAACGAGAGGAGCACGGAGAGGGAGTATGCTGCAGGAGGATGGATAACACACGGGAAGTGGTCGCTCGAATATGTATCAGCAAGTGCATACCACTCAAACCGGCGTGCAAGTTGGGGAGTACATATAGAGAGGTCTAAATGGGAATAGGTATGAGATGTGTCCGAAAGAAAAGTAGGGGCGCCAGTATTGAGGCAGACAAGATTGAGCTGGTTGAAAAGGTCTGCTAACAAGGAGCCCCTCGGGCAGGATGCTGGAGAGCCCCAAAGAGGATGGTGGGCATTGAAGTCTCCAGTTAACAAAAATGGTGCAGGTAGCTGAGCAATAAGTTGCGTCATGTCTGCCCTGGTAACGGCAGATGACGATGGAGCGTAAACGGTACAAAAGGAAAACTTAAAAGTGGGGAGAGTAATGCGGATGGCAACTGCCTGCAGGCCGGTGTGCAACGTGATGGGATCGTAGTAAATATCATCCCGGACCAGCAACATAACCCCTCCATGAGCGGGGATACCTACCACAGGGGGTAGGTCAAAACGCACAGAGGTGTAGTGTGCCAAGGCAATTTGATCGCATGGGCGTAGCTTCGTTTCCTGGAGGGCTACGACGAGCGGACGATGCAAGCGGAGCAGCAACTTCAAGTCCTCTCGGTTGGAGCGAATGCTGCGAATATTCCAGTTAATAAGTGCCATCGTAAGAAAAGGAAGATGAGAGAAGGGGTCACCTCGAAGGCCGCTTAGGGCCTGGCTTCGAGCGACCACTGCCGCCGCTAGCAGGAGGCGGACAGTCATCGTCCATGGGGTCTATAGGGTCATCGGCCATCTCGGGAGGATGGCTGGGAGGGGGAGCTTCCTCCGCCGGTGAACGGCCAGATGTTCGGCTACCAGCGGTGCGGCCAGGCGAAACGGATGACGGCCTGGGGCGGCAACCGCTGGGTGGCGCAGGAGAAGAAAGGCGCCGCGGCGGAGAAGGAGAACTGTGCTTCCTATGCGCCTTTTTAGAAGGACGTTTGGTGGAAGTACCGGTCGAAGGCTGGGAGGTCGAGGGACGGAGGAAGTCTGCACGGGATGGTTCCTTCTTGAAGGCCCGTGCATCTGACTTCGGGGTCTTCGACTGAGCAGAAGCTGAGGAAGTGGCTGGTGTCTGTGGGGTGATGGGAGGAAGAGGAGACGTCGACCGTGCGATCTTAGCACTGGCCGAACGGACGACCGTGGTGCTGAAGGTCAGATCGCATGTCTGGGTTGCTACCTCCCGGGTAGTCCGAGGAGAGGCGAGGACAGTGCTGTATTTCCCCGCTGGGAGCAGCGTGGGCTTCCTACTAGCTAATAGCTTGCGAGCAGCCGAGGTGGACACTTTCTCTTTGACTCGAATTTCCTGGATACAGCGTTCTTCCTTATAGACAGGACAGTCGCGGGAGGATGCGGCATGGTCACCCTGACAGTTCACACAACGAGGAGACGGAGGTGGACAGTCACCCTCATGGGCATCCCTGCCACAAGTGACACATTTAGCCGCATTGGAGCAAGACTGTCGAGTGTGATTGAAACGCTGACACTGGTAGCAGCGCGTAGGTGTCGGGACATAGGGGCGAACAGAAATAACCTCGTAGCCCGCCTTGATGCGCGATGGCAGCTTAACACTATCGAAGGTTAAGAAAAGTGTCCGGGTCGGTACAAGGTCATTATTGACCTTTTTCATGACCCGATGGACAGCTGTCACGCCCTGCTCAGCGAGGAAAGATTGAAGCTCCTCGTCAGTCAATCCGTCGAGAGAGCTACTATAGACTACACCACGAGATGAATTCAAAGTGCGGTGGGCCTCCACCCGGACAGGGAACGTGTACAAGAGTGTGGCCCGAAGCAGTTTTTGAGCCTGAAAGGCACTCTCAGTTTCTAGTAATAACGTACCGTTACGCAACCTGGTACAAGATTTGACAGATCCGGCTATGGCATCTACGCCCTTCTGAATAACGAAAGGGTTGACAGAGGAAAAATCCTTTCCGTCCTCAGATCGAGAAACTACGAGGAACTGTGGGGCAGGCGGTAGTACTTTTGTCACTGTTGGCTGGTCACGTTTCCGTTTGTGGGTCGAAGTCGAAAGCGATGGAGTAGAATCCATTGCGGAGGAATCCCCCATGATTGCCAGCGTGTCCGATGGCGCGCTCCTTCCTTGTGGGGACCCTCTCAGAGGGCACTCCCGCCTTAGGTGAATGTTTACACCTCAGGTCACACCTCCCGAGAAACAGATGGAGGGACCAATCGGCATGGTCAGAAGGTATCAGCTCAGGCAATCACCCCTCCCCGGGCCTGGCCTTTACCAGGGGGTACGCGCGTGCCTTACATGTCTACCCAGGGCGGGGACTTACGCGTTACCCCGTCACCGGCTACGCGTGCGAACGCGTGGGTCGGCCTTCAGACACGCACAGGGAGGAAGGAAGAAGAGGAAAAAGAAGGGAGAGGGAGAAAGAGGACAGACTGTCTCAAACACCGAGGTGGAGACCAGAGAAGGCAAGGGGAAGAAGGCAATGAGAAGGAGGCAATGAGAAGGCAAGGAGAAGAAGGCAATGAGAAGGCAAGGAAAAGTCAAGGGAAAGAGTATGGAAGACAGTGAAGTGGAGAAGAGCAAAGAAAGGAACCAACAAAAGGAAGGAAGAAACGAGAAGTGAAAAACCAAAAAGACCACGATTATAGGTCGTGAAACCGTCCGTCTCCGGACGCAGGCGCTAACTACCCCCGTGAGGGGGATGGACTCCTTTTAGTCGCCTCTTACGACAGGCAGGAATACCTCGGGCCTATTCTAATCCCCGGACCCGCAGGGGGGTTCCTGTATTTGGATGGTGTTTGAAGTTCTGCAGAACTGTTCATTTGGCCCTGATTGCCAATCTAGTCTTAATTCCACCAAGGCTCAGGCCATCATCTGAGGTGGCTACTAGACTGGGGGATGGACTCTGCAGCAGCTGAATGGATCTCACAACTGATATGGACCACTGTGTCCTGTGCACAATCCTTTTGTTCAAAAATAGCCTATCAACTATACTGCAACCCATTTGCCCTTTCTATCATCCATCTGCATGGTCTCCTGTCAGCCCCTGTCGACAGAATGATCCACACTGGGAAGAGGACACTGGAATGTGAATCTGTAGCCACTTCCCACTGAACTCAGTCTGCAGCAGCTGGGGAATAATAACAAAGGTCAGTGGCTGAAAAAAGACATTGGAGCTGTGGAAAAGTGCATCATCTGACCCAAGTTCAGAAAGCAGATATTCTCAGAACGGATGAATCGCTAGAGCATCTGACCGCTGCAGCAAGTGGTAGGTGAGCCCTACAACACAATGTGTGCACTTAAGTCCCCCATGAGGAATGGGTGTGGGAGTGCCTGAAGAGTTCTGTCAGTATGTTTACAACCAAATCATCATTAGGTGGAAGGCACAAAGAACATGCTGTGATATTAAAGGGTGTGAGAACTTTCTCAGCTATTACTGCCATGGTCGTGGTAAGAGGGATAGGTGAGGAGGGGTGACTGTCATCAATGAAAACAGTCACTCCACCTTTAGCCCTACCTCCAGTGTCATCATTTTTCCTGTAGGGGTGGTAACCTCATAATGCTGATGTGTCTGACTTTAAAATGAGTATCTTGTCACCAGATGCAGAAGTGTTTCTCCTGGACCAGGAGCTGTCATTCTTCCAAATGTGAGCGGTATCAATTTAAATACAACTGCAATGCAGAAGTTCATGTGGCAACCATTGTTTAGTGATGGTTGGTCTTTTCTTTCTCCTTCAGAGGTGATTTGCTGGTGAGATCAGGGGGAATGTTAGCCAGTTCTTAGCTCTCCAGATCCTGTCACTGGAAGGCCGTATTTTCCAAAGCTTAGTTCCCACCAGAGAGGGAGAAAGCTCACCAATCTGAAGGTTTAGCTACCACTTTCTTGGACTTTGAATTACTTTTTGAATGACGTTTTTCTTTACAGATGGGTTAGAGGTATGGCTTAGTTTGTTTCTGATGGTGGGTAGTGGTGTGTGCCTTAGATGGTGACACCCACTGCTGATGGCTTTCGAAGACTTCAGTTTCAACTGGAGCATTTCCCCCACAGGTTCTCCAACAAGTTCATAGCTCATACTTTAATCTGTGGTCTGAGATTGTGCAGAGGCATCACGCTCAGCAATTGGCGTCTTAAGGGCTCATGTGAAAGAAGTAGCAAGAACGTGAGATTGCGTAGCTCTGAAAGCTTTTATAGCTTCACCATAGCTTGACTTTCAACTCCTGAATTTTCCATTCCTTGTTGTAAAACCTCGCACTTCTTGCTCCACACTGGGTGATCCTAGGAGCAGTTCATATATTTTGCAAGAAGTATACAATAATTGCCTGTTTTGTGAGCTGAGCCTCAGCAATGGCCACATGTAGCACTCCCATTACATCCCATAGAGGTACAGCCAAATTCTTCCAATTTTTACCATCACTCTGGGTTAGGAACAAATGGACAAACCTCGAGACAGATATAGCATATTGGAGCTAGTAACAACACCCTCACTAAAGTTAAGGCCTCTAGTGGGTATTCATCTAGGTCCTTAGATCCCGGAAGCTTAGATACCTGGGTTGAATTAGCAGTTTCAACTAGAAGTGTTCCATTACATAGTTATTTGACTCTTTTTTGGGACCAAGCAATACCTTTCCATGCCTTGAGAATATGGAAAGGGAAGGCCTTCTCAAAGTTTCTTCCTGTTCTCCTGATTACAATGAAAGTGTTCATCATCGTCATCATCATCATCATCATCATCAGTTATCTGCTATATTAGCAGGTCCTTTGCCTCTCCATTTTCTGCGATCCAATGCTTCCTTCTTAAGGCTGCTGTATGTTGTACCGTCCATCATGTCATCCAGTATCTGGAATCTCTTCCTTCCTCGCTTCCTTTTCCCTTCTACATAACCTTCTAAAACTGTTTTTATCAGTCCGTCATTCTTTCTTAATATATGCCCAATCCAATTTCTTTTTCTTCTCTTTATTACATCTAGTAACTGTCTTTTCTCTACCACTCTTCTCAGTACCTCTTTATTTTTTACTCTGTCCATCCAACTTATTCTTTCCATCTTCTGCCATGTCCAGATCTCAAAAGCCTCCAGCCTTTCTCTGTCTTTTTTCCTCATAGTCCATGTTTCAGTGCCATATAGAAGAACACTCCACACATGACATTTTATGAGTCTCTTTCTGAGTTCTCTGTCCAGACCACTGCAGAAGATTCTCCTTTTGTTATAAAACACCTGTTTTGCCATTGCTATCCTTGTTTTAATTTCTGTGGTGCACTTCCAGTCGGTGTCTATCCTGCTTCCAAGATACTTAAAATTTTTCACCTGTTCTAGTGTTTCTCCATTCAGCACAATTTTTATTTCCTTATTTCCTCCTATTGCCAATACTTTTGTTTTATTTGTGTTAATTTTTATTCCATATTTTTTTCCGTTAGTTGCAATGGTGTCCACCAAATCTTGTAATTCTTTTTCCTCTGTGTCTAGAAGGACCATGTCATCAGCAAATCTCATGCACCCTACTCTTCTTCCTCCAATTTCTACTCCTTTGTCATCTAATGAGCATTAATCAATCATATTTTCCAAGTACAGGTTGAAAAGGGTAGGTGATAAACAGCATCCTTGTCTTACTCCTTTACCTAGTCTGATCCAGTTTGTACTTTCTCCTCTCACTTTAACTGAAACTTTTTGATTAAGGTACAATGAGTTTATAAGTCTTCTGGTTCTCCAGTCCACTCTTTTCCCTCATAATAGTCGCCAGCGTGTCCCAAACCACATTGTCAAATTCCTTTTCTAAATCGATGAAGCACATATATAGGTCTCTTCCTTTTTCAATAAACCTTTCTCCCAAATTTCGTAGGAGCCCTATTGCATCTCTTGTGCCCGTATTCCATCTAAAGCCAAACTGCTCCTCACCGAGATTCTCCTCTATTACTTTTTCAAGTCTTTTATTAATTATTCTTAACATCACTTTGACTGCATGTGAAATGAGGCTGATTGTTCTGTGCTCACTGCATTTCTTGGTTCCTTGTTTTTTCAGTAATGGAATCATTATTGTTGTCAAAAAGTCCTCAGGCCATTCACCACTGTCATATTTTATTACATAACCTCAATATTTCTCTTATTCCATTGTGGTTCAAACATTTTAGTATTTCTCCCGGTATTGTATCTGTACCTACTGCTTTGCCATTTTTCATTGCAGCAATGGCAGACTTTACTTCTTCCATTATGATGGTCGGTCCTTTCTCTTCATCACTTACACTGTTGTGTGATTCAAGTTCCAGAGTTTCTGGTTTGCTATTTGTGTCATATAGCTCTTTTATATATTCTTCCCATCTCTGGAGGACATCATCATGATCTTTGTACACTACCTCTTCGTCTTTACTCAAAATTTCCATAGTAGCACTTCCTGCTCTGTTTGGTTCCCATGTCCTAGTCTTTACTCTGTTGTATAGTAAGTCATATCTTCCCTTCCTGTCCAGTTCTTCAATTTCATCACATTCCTCTTTTAGCCATTTTTTCCTAGCCTGCTCTGTTCCTCTTCGCAGTTCGTTATTTAACCTCCGGTATATCTTTCTTGCATCTTCAGTGTTCTTGTTTTTCAATTTTCTTCTCTCCTCCATCTTGGAAACCATTTCTCGTGTGACCCATGGTTTTTTTCCCCTTTTCCCTTTTACATATCCTATATTTTGCTGTCCTGCATTAATGATTCCTTCTTTCAGCATATTCCAGTACTCGTTGGCATTATCAGGTGCTTCTTTGTCTCGTAATGTGTTTAGAAAGTCCCGAGACAGCATTTCTGTAATTTGTTCTTTGTTGGACCTTATCTTCTCTAAATCCCACTTCTTCACCATTGTCACCTTTTTCAGTTTTTTCATTCTTATTTCTATTTCTGCCATAAGTAAGTTGTGGTCACTATTAATATCTGCACCTGGTAATGTGTGCACCTTGTTGATTCCATTCCTGTATCTTTCATCTACCAGTATAAAATCGATTTGGTTTCTATATTTACCCCCTGGTGATTTCCAAGTGTAGAGCCTCCTCTTATGGTTCTTGAACCATGTGTTTGTCACTATCAGCTGCCTTTCCCTGCAGAAGTGAATTAACCATTCACCTCTGTCATTTCTCTTTCCAAGACCATGACTGCCTACTATCTTTCCCTCTTTCCCTTCTACCACAATGGCGTTCCAGTCTCCCAATACTATTTTGCAGCGTTTTTTATTTTCGTCCATTATTCTCTCTATTACATTGTACGTTTCCTCTACAATTTGGTCATCATGTTCTGAAGTTGACATATTCACCTGGACAATAAGTAAATCTTTTTGTGCTCCTTTCGGCCTTACACCAATAACCCGGTCATTTGCATAGTCTACATATTCCACACATTTATCCAATTCCTTTGTCATAATCATTCCTACTCCATTAATTCCTTTTACTTCTCCTCCTGAGTAGTAGAATACATATTCATCTGACTGCAACTCTCCATGTCCATTCCATCTTACCTCAGCAACTCCTACGAGGTCCATATGATTCTTTTCCATTTTTCTTTTAAGGTTTTCTAGTTTTCCTGCTTGTAGCAGAGTTCTGACATCCCAGGTACCAATTCTCGTTTTGATTTTTTGCCTCCTTTCAAGTTGATGGAGTATAGACAGAGATATGCTGAATGAACATGTTTGGCTGTCAAGAGAGCAATGTATATTACCTTCAATGACCACCATAGCATCATATTGTCAAATGACATTTAAAAAATCCAAAGTAATTCTGCTCATATGTAAAGGCTGTAAGTGGCACTGAAGTTCAGGTCCATTCCCTAGAGAATGAGACGGGATCTGAAACTCATGGTAGCAAAGCTAAAGCTGAAATGCTTAACTCCATTTTCAAAACCCAGGAGAATTGCCCCAATTTAGTCCTTGTACCATTGAAAAGATGAATTAAATGAACAGTACTTCAAGCCAGATGGAATCTGATGTGTTGGCAGAAGAGCCAAAACTGTGTTGCTAGAGGAGGCCGAAATGCATGCGTTGAAGTTCATGCAGACTGGCGTGAGGTCTGGAACAAGGTAAAGTAGTTGAGTCTAGTAAGAAAAGAATGTAGTTGCAGGAATACTTAACTTCAATCCATAATTGGATAACATCGCTCTTGTTGATACATTAATTACAATCTCAATATAAACTGGTAAAGGCGCCTTGCTAGGTTGTAGCAAATGACGTAGCTGAAGGCTATGCTAACTATCATCTCGGCAAATGAGAGCATAGTTTGTCAGTATAGCATTGCTAGCAAAGTCATCTGTACAATTGGGTCGAGTGCTCAGAAGTCTCTAGACCTGCCGTGTGGCGGCGCTTGGTCTGCAATCACTGACAGTGGCGACACACGGTTCCGACGTATACAAACGGACCGCGGCCGATTTAAAGGCTACCACCTAGCAAGTGTAGTGTCTGGTGGTGACACCACAGAATCCCCATCATATTCTATACTGAATTTGCAGCTGAGTTAGCCCCTATTCTCACTACACTACCATATCTGCCCCGAGCAAAAAGCCATGCCCACTAATTGGAGAATGGCACAGGTCACACCTGTCTATGAGAAGGGTAGTAGACGTGGCCCACAGAACTACCATCCAACATCCTTGATGTTAATTTGATGTAGACTCTTAGAACATACTCTGACCTCAAACATGATAATGTACCTTGAACAGAAAGACCTCCTCGATGCCAACCAGCTCGGTTTTCGAAAACACTGATCATGTGTAAACCAACTCACACTTCGCCCACATGCCGTACTGAAAGCTTTGGATCAAGTCAATCATTTAGATGCCATGTTTCTTGATTTTCAAGAAGCATTTTATTCACCTATGCTTATTGTCAAAAGTACGATCATATGGGGTACAAAGTGAAATTTTTGACTTTATTGAGGACTTTTTGGTAGTAATGGCACAGCATGTTACCTTGGGTGGAGACTCATCATCAGATGTAGAAGTAACTTGGGGTGTGCCCCAGGGTAGAGTGTTGGGACCCTGGCTGTTCTTGCTGTATATTAATGACCTCACAGGCAACATTAATAGTAAAACCCGGCTTTTTCCATAAGATGCAGTTATCTATAATGAAGCACTATCTGAGAGAAGCTGCAGAAATATTCAGTCAGATCCTGACAAGTTTTCAACATGGTGCAGAGATTGACAAATTGCTCTAAATGTTCACAAATGTACAATTTTGCACTTTACAAAACGAGAAAACATGGTATTCTTGGATGACAATATCAATGAGTCACAACTAGAATCAGCCAACTTATACAAATACCTGCATGTAACACTTTGTTGGGGTATGAAATGGAATGATCAGAGGGTGAAGTAGGTGGTAGACTTCAGTTTAATGGAAGAATACTGGAGATGTGCAATCACTCTACAAAACATACTGCTTACAAATCACTCGTGCAATCAATTCAAGAATACTGTTCAGGTGTGTGTGACTTATACCAGATGGGACTAACAGGGGATATTGAAAGTATACAGAGAACGGCAGCACAAATGGTCACAGGTTTGTTTAATTCATGAGGGAGTGTCAGAGATACTGAAGGAACTGAAATGGCAAACTTTTAAAGCAGACAAACTACCCTGAGATAGACTATTAACAAAGTTGCGAGAACCAGCTTTAAATGGTTACTCTACGAATATACTACTAACATCTATGTACTGTTCAAACAGGGGTTGTGAGGATAAGATGACAATTATCACATGCTCAGAGGCATTCCCACAATCTTTCTTCTCACATTCGATACATGGATGGAACAGGAAGATACCTTAATAATGGGTAAAATGGGGTGTACCCTCTGCTGTGCACCTCATAGTGGTTTGCAGAATATAGAAAGGGAAACATGACATCAAAACTGAGGGCTCAAAGTTAATGTGTAAGAGTGAAGCTCAACAGAGCTACCATCAATGGATGAATTCTCCACTGTTGGCGCATTTAAGCACATAATACGGAAGCTGCTAGAGCAGTTTCTCTGTACAATTTTAAGGCTTCTTCACATTTTGTCCAGGCAAATCACTATGGTGAGCAGGGCATAACTGGACTGAGGCAACCAGAGAACTAGGGGGTACACTGGCACCCACAACAAGGAAATAATTAAATAATGAAAATTTGAAATGCGTCTACAATATGCATCATATGTAAAGTGTGTACTGCAAAATCCACCTTCCTTCAGGAAATGTATGGCTGGCTTAGCTACTATCTCATCATCCCACATATTTCGGGTAGTGTGGTAGAGAAGTTGATGGCTCATCTCACATCAACTCGCAGGGCAGATTCTACAGAAATATGAGTTGGCATAAGATGATCAGCACAGCTGCATCAAGGGGTGTCCTCTATTAATAAGGAACCTGTGGGAAACTGTAGAGGTCACTATGCAGTCAACAGTAAAATTGCACCTTTCTGAGTGGCCAGGAGTGACATATCCCCTACCACAGCGGTCCCTTCAGTTATTCTCAGCTTGCTGAGGGTTGTTGTAGTCTGCCATTCATATCCTAGGCTTTCAAAATGTTATGTTGCAGCTGAGATCTTAGGTCTCTCTCTCTCTCTCTCCAGTACACATATTCAAGCTTGCCTCTTGCGGTTGCCTCTTTAGCCGATTTGTCAGTTCATTTCACAGAAAAACCACATTGCCCTGTGTCCAGATGAATGTTAGTATTCTGTAGCTGTGTAGGTCATCTACTAAGCCTTGGATGTTCACTTCTGAAATGTACACAGGGTGATATGTCCTTTGTAAGCAGTTCACGTAGTTCCTACAAACCAGTTGTCCTTTGTGGTGATTTTTTCAATAAACTGCAGAGCCTGGCCATGACCAACTCTCCAGTGTGTACACTGTTTGCGTGAAGCAGAAAATACATTTTGCATATGAAAAAGCACAACCAAACCTGCCATTAACTTTCAGTCTGTCCATGTACATGCTCGTCGAATTAGGATAGTTGTGAGGAACTGAACACCAGTTACCTGAGGGTGGTGCATCTGCATTTTTCTTATGGCCACAAAAGAGATCCACTTGAATCATAAGGCTGGAGGCATATCGCAGGAGATTCTGAGAAGGAATTACGTACACAGACAAGTGGGGCCCAGTCCGCGCATACTGTTTTCAATCGTATCTAAACTAGTCTAACCATTTTTGGAGGATTCAGAATGAGTATGAACAGGTAGTTGTGAAACAGAGTTGACTAACATAGATGTTTAGGCATGTGGCAAATTTAGATTGAATTCTTCACCAAGAGTTGCTGGCACTTGACCCTCAATTGTGGGATACCAATTTCCAGCAGTATTTTGCGTGTGGTACTCTTCACAGAAAGCACCAGCTGCCAACTGCACACCATCGAAGTGGATAGGGTCTAACAAACTCAGTATTGATGTGGTATTGACTCACAAGCAACATCCATAGATCAGGTGGGATAAAACCAAAGCTCTGCAAAATTGTAGGAGAGCTGTGCTGTTGGGGCTCCAGGTAGTGCTGCTAAAAAATCTGAGGGTATTGAGTTTCTGCGTGCAATGTGGAGAAATTACTAAAACACAAAATCATTCACCATACTGAAACATCTGAAGTTCAATCTTCATACAAAGTCAAATATTATGTGGACACAGTGAAGAATTACATACCACAGATAATGTCAAAACAATGAAAACTGTAACTTTGGAGAAGTTTAAATCCTCTTGGGACAAAGTGATTCATAATGTATATAATGTGGGAACTGATGTGTATCACAGTAAGTGAAACTAAAGATAAAAGTATCATTTATGGATGGCAGAGTTAGTGTTGGGCAAGGGACATCAAATATCCTTCTGACTTTCTCAAATGAAGTAAGATGAGGTATATCAGTTCATCATCATGTCTCAGTAGAAAATAATTTCAGTGATGACACAGTAGCAAGATAAGAGATAAGGTTTTGAAAACTTTGATGACGCACCAGTGGATGTTGAAGATAAAACTGATATGCCTGGGAAAAAATGTAGTACATTTTAAAACAGCTGATGTTCCATTGCTGGAAAATTTGTAATTTATTTGTGTGAAACATCTGATCACATGCATTGCATTTGGTAGTACAACAAACACAGCAGTATACAATCTATGTTATAAAAGGTACTGAAGTATACACTAAATTATTTTACATAATAATATATTAAATTTTTGTGTCTAAGGTAGGCTCTAGTAGCATTGCTCAGTGAGCTATGATTTTCAATGCATTTAGAATTTTTGAGTAGTTACCGTATTTACTCGAATCTAAGCCACACTTTTTTTCCGGTTTTTGTAATCCAAAAAACTGCCTGCAGCTTAGAATCGAGTGCAAAGCAAGCGGAAGTTCTGAAAAATGTTGGTAGGTGCCACTACAACTAACTTCTGCTGTCTAATATATGTAGCGCTACACAGGCATGCTTTGTAGACACAAAGATAAATACTGGCACCAAAACCTCTGTGTCAGTAAATAAAAAAAAAAAAAAAAGAAAGGTGGAAGACGAGCTGCTTTTCTCCGCCCCGAGTTTCGACCACTGCATTTTCATACATTATCCAACAAAGTAAATACAAATTCCGTATTGTTCATCTTCGAATGTAGCAGAATTTCAATGTACTACGAAAATCCGACTAGCAAGGCTGTTTAGGATGTTTGTCAACATGGCCAACTCTACGTTCTGAGTTTTTTCCTACCTGTGAGAAGAGATGGTTGCTAATAGGAACCTGATGAAATGTGAATCACATGCAGTATTCTCTTCACCATAAGAGTAATACGAATATAAACATTTTGCCATGTATTCTTTCACGTTTGCTGCTATCCTGTCTGCCTAATAAACTACGAAACTAGAGTGAGACAACAGCAAACGCGGAAGAATATACCATCGTGTCATGTTTATATTCGTATTATTCTTATGCCTAATAGTGATACAATCAGAAATGAAGCACGCCTACTGACTAGATTTTTAACTCTAAGATGACTCTAATTTCTGTGCATAATTTGATGTACTAAAGAATCGGCCGCAAAGATTTTCAAACGGAGAAAAATTTTCGCCTAACTCTCGTACAGAACATGTTCTATCATACACAGTCTATTATTTGGTTCTTGTTGATCATTATCAAAGAAAGCAGCACTGTATGTAACAACAAATAGCAGTCTCTTGCCATTGTTTCGCTAATGAGACGATTCCTCTTTTTAAAAAAGCGGCGGTAGCGCGCACAAAAGCAAGCCGTGGCGCGAGCGGCGACAGGCCGTAAACACGCACTATCAGAATGCGACAAACAATGCATGACACAGTACAGTAATGCATTTTCTGCTTAGAGTGACGTGAACACCTATAACAAAGAAATCAGATCTTATCAGATCAAAGCAAAATAAGCAATCGATTCAAACCAGACGGAGCACGTGAAAAAGGAAGGGTACTCGTATAAATACGGACGGAGCGCCTGACGCATAGCAATGGCTACCTGGTAAAGCTTAACTGCTTGGCCTAAAACTTCTCTCTCCCCTTGAATTTTGAGTCCCAAATTACAGGTGCGGCTTAGATTCGGGAATTTTTTTGTCCTTTATTTCGAGTCTCATTTTTCAGGTGCGGCTTAGATTCGAGTGCGGCTTAGATTCGAGTAAATACAGGCATTGAAATATTTTGCTCCTTTAGTGTATGGACCATTTGCAATTCTTTTTCAGCCTTTGTCTGCCACATGGTAATATTCTACTCGTGCAGAGTTTTGTTCATGACTTTCTGTTTTATGACATGTATATTTCTTGTCTTCTACAGCCAGTACTATTGCTTCAAATACAAACATAGAACAGACAGTCATTATTTTAAAATGTATTAATTCCCTGAAAGATGTTCTTTCATCTTTCTTACCTAATATTCTCAAAGCTCATTTGTGCAGCTTAAAAACTCTGCCCAAATGAGGTATTGAAGCCCCAACCAATAATACTGAAGCATTTGGAAGAAAGCGCTGCATTAAACTGAAATGCATTAGGCCTACCCTCATTGTTGGGTGTTGACATATGGAGTTATTCTTCTTGAAACATGTAAGCTGGATATTAGCCTAACAAACACACATTGCCAACTTCTTGTGTCCATAACCGTTTTCTGTCTACACATATACCTACAAACTTACACTCACTGCAGATTTTCCGTAACACATTATATCTTGACAATTGGTACAATTTTGCAAGTACCCAACATTGAAGGAAATTATACTTCTTTTTTGTAAATTGACTTATAATTTTATTTCCTAACTGTGACTTTGCCATATCTATAAAATTTTGTACCTTCATGACAAGATCAAACACACAATTTCCTCAATAAATTCTGAACCGTCATCTGCATACATTGTAATGAAGATACTAGTTTTGAATTTATTTGGGAACTCACTGGCATATCTTACACAAAGGAGGACGTCAATTATCAATCCCTCATGTTCACAGAATTTAATATTTCTGGCCCTTGATGTGTAGCTTTTTAATGTTTCTCCATTATTGTGTGGGATTTTGGTACACAGTCTTCTGTTTTCTAATATGATGTATTAAGGTGCAAAAGTTTTCCACTGATGCCATCTCTGGCCAGTTTTGACCAGAGTACCTCTTTATCAACCCTATCAAAAGTCTGTGATAGATCTAGGAAAACCCAAGCTCCTTGCATGCCTTCATTGATTTTCTCAAGAAATTTCAGCATAAATTGTAGTGCTGCTGTCATGGTCCTGTGACCACTTGCAAAGTCCTGCTGAAAATCTCTCAGATGTTTGTGCATATTATACTACTCTAACACATTTCAGAATGATTTTGTTGATTGACTTACTAAAAACAGAAGTTGAAGTGAGTGGTCTAATTTTCTACTAACTGTTTATCACCTTTTCTGTGGGGAGGTTTAATGATGGGTGATTTTAGTCTATCACAGACCACTCCTCACAACGAGAGCCATCAAATGATATGCTAGATTATATTGGCACTGCATAAGTAAAAATGGAGAAATTTCATCCCAGCCAGCAGATTTCATGTTTTTACATTCTCTGATGAGCTGCAAAGTGTGCTTGAATTAAAGTTCAGGGAGTTGATCAGGTTTAGATTAGATTAATACTAGTTCCATGAATCATGAATACAATATTTCGTAATGATTTTCCAATACATGAAATAATTAAGTTAATATAACAACTTATATATTTTTTTTATTTTTTTTTATTTTTTTATAATTTTTTATTTGTTTTTTTTTTCTTTCTTCTTAATTTATATCTAAAAATTCCTCTATGAAGTAGAAGGAGTTGTGTTTCAGAAATTCTTTTAATTACTTCTTAAATACTTGTTGGTTATCTGTCAGACTTTTGATACTATTTGGTAAGTGACCAAAGACTTTAGTGGCAGTATAATTCACCCCTTTCTGTGCCGAAGTTAGATTTAATCTTCAATAGTGAAGATCATCCTTTCTCCTAGTATTGTTGTTATGCACACTGCTATTACTTTTGAATTGTGTTTGGTTGTTAATAACTAATTTCATAAGAGTATATATACTGAGAAGCTACTGTGAATATCCCTAGATCCTTAAATAAATGTCTGCAGGATGATCTTGGGTGGACTCCAGCTATTATTCTGATTACAAGCTTTGGTGCAATAAATACTTTATTCCTCAGTGACGAATTACCCCAAAATATGATGCCATATTCAAGCAATAAGTGAAAATAGGTGTAGTAAGCTAATTTACTAAGATGTTTATCACCAAAATTTGAAATGACCCTTATTGCACAAGTAGCTGTACTCAAACGTTGCAGCAGATCATCAATGTGTTTCTTCCAATTAAATCTCTCATCAATGGACACACCTAAAAATTTTGAATAGTCTACCTTAGCTATATGCTTCTGATTAAGGTCTATATTTATTAATGGCATCATACCATTTACTGTACGGAACTGTATGTACTGTGTCTTATCAAAATTCAGTGAGAGTCCGTTTACAAGGAAACACTTAGTAATTTTCTGACAGACATTATTGACAATTTCATCAGTTAATTCTTGTTTGTCAAGTGTGATTACTATACTTGTATCATCAGCAAAGAGAACTAACTTTGAGTTGACCTCAGTCGAGGCCCATGAGAAAGACAGGCCACGGCACAGAAATCACTAATGTAGGCCTGAGTGCCCTCACTCACTCAACTCAGCAAACTGTATTTTTAGACATGTTAGCTCTCAACTGGGTGTATGTGTACTAACGAGAATTGCATTTTCTACTGGAATCTGCTATTGTGAGGTCTCACTTATTACTCGCCATACAGTGAAATTGAAGATCAATTCTCATCATAAACAGCAAAACGGTTTGTTTATAGCATTTAGTCTCATCTGATTAACAGTCCTCATTTCATACAAGATGTAGAGCCTTATGCAACAGATAATAATTTAGGCATGATTTTAATTTTATTATATCACATTACAGCCATAACAAATTATCAGTAACCTTGTGGACTTACTATCATTGTAGGACTAGTAACAGTAAGACTTCATAGTAGTTACTTCCAGTAGAAGATGCAATTCATGTTTATACATACACGTCTAGTTACTAGTTAATAGGTATATAAATGCAGTTTGTGTGCCAAGTTGAGCGAGCTCGGCCTACCTTCGGGATGTACGTGCCATGGCCTCTTTCTCGTGGGCCTCGCCTTGGTGTGATTTCCAACATTTACTTTATCTGTAGTACAGAAGTCAGATTCTGCAATGTGTATGAAGTAGTCATTAAAAACATTACTTAGCCCCTCTCTATTGGTGACAATATTGTTATTAAATATCTGTTATTAGATTCTAAATGTGGCAGGGGTAAAGTACAGGGAGCAAAAGGCTATTTACAATTTGTACAGAAACCACGTGGCAGTTATGAGAGTTGAGAGGTACGTAAGGGAAGCAGTGGTTGGGAAGGGAGTGAGACAGGGTTGTAGCCTCTCCTCAATGTTATTTAATCTATATATATTGATCAAGCAGTAAAGGAAACTAAAGAAAACTAAAAAAAAGAGTAGGTATTAAAATCTGTGGAGAAGAAATAAAAACTATGAGGTTCAATGATGACATTGTAATTCTGTCAGAGACAGCCAAGGACTTGGAAGAGCAGTTGAACAGAATGGACAGTGTCATGAAAGGAGGGTATAAGATGAACAACAACAAAAGCAAAACAAGGATAATGGAATGTAGTCGAATTAAATCGGGTGATGCTGAGGGAATTAGATTAGGAAATGAGACACTTAAAGTAGTCAAGGAGTTTTGCTATTTGGGGAGCAAAATAACTGATGATGGTCAAAGTAGAGAGGATACAAAATGTAGACTGGCAATGGCAAGGAAAGTGTTTCTGAAAAAGAGAAATTTGTTAACATTGAGTATAGATTTAAGTGTCAGGAAGTCATTTGTGAAAGTATTTATGTGGAGTGTAGCCATGTATGGAAGTGAAACATGGATGGTAAATAGTTTGGACAAGAAGAGAATAGAAGCTTTCGAAATGTGGTGCTACAGAAGAATGCTGATGATTAGATGGGTAGATCACATAACTAATGAGGAGGTATTGAATAGAATTGGGGAGAAGAGGAGCTTGTGGCACAACTTTACTAGAAGAAGGGATCAGTTGGTAGGACATGTTCTGAGGCATCAAGGCATCACAAATTTAGTATTGGAGGGCAGCATGGAGGGTAAAAATCGTAGAGGGAGACCAAGAGATGAATACACTAAGCAGATTCAGAAGGATGTAAGCTGCTGGAGTACGTACTGGGAGATGAAGCAGCTTGCACAGGACAGAGTAGCGTGGAGAGCTGCATCAAACCAGTCTCATGACTGAAGACCACAACAACAAACAACCACATCATCCAACAGTTGTGATGTTACACATTTTGACTTTCAAGCATCATCAGAGATAAATTTGTGCAGTGAGGGAGGAAACACTTATGACTGGATCAGTGGTACTTGAGCTTAGTATCATTGAAGATGATATTAATTCTTTGAAGATAAAAAGTTTGATGACACTGGCATTGTCAGTAGTGCAGTGCCACAATGTGAATTTTGAGTGGATATCCAGATCAGTCATAATGTTACAACACTGAATTACAGAGTCAAAATGTTTCCACTGTTAACACACAAAGCATTTTTGTGTCAAACTTTACAAATGAATTGTGTTCGTTGTTATATTAAGTATCTTCCATGAGCTACATCTGTAAATAATGAGAGTTGAAATTAAAAGCATACATTTTTAAGAAGAACAATATTAATTTGTCAACTGTTTTCTGGCCTTCATCATCCATAGTTCATGTTTTCTCACACAATATACTGTGACATTTAAAACGAGCAATGCTTTCTAAATATCATGCTGATTTGTTGACATAAGCTACTCAGTCTCAAGAAAGTTCATGATATTTGAATTGAGAATGTGTTCATGGATTCTGCATCAAACTGATAAGGATATTAGTCTGTAATTTCGTGGATCCATTCTTTCACCCTGTATATATAAAAGAGTCACCTGTGCTGTTTGCCAGTCACTTGGGACTTTGAACTGAGCGAAAAATTCATGACAAATCATAGCTAAGCTAAGCAAAGTGCCAATTCCATAATATACTCTTTGTAAAACCAAATTGGGATTCAACCTCGACCTGATGACTTCTTTGTTTTCAACCCTTTCAGTTGTTTATCTACACTTGGGATGCTTACTACTATGTTATCCATATGGGACATTGTGTGATGATCAAGCAATGGTGTGTTTGTACAATTCTACTGCATGAATGCTTACTTCAACACAAAATTCAAAATTTCAGCTTTTATTTTGCTATCTTACACTGCCACACCGAACTGGTCAATGAATGACTGCAAAGAAGCTTTAACCCTAGACACTGATTTTACATAGAACCAGTATTTTCTTAGATCCCCTGACATCTTTTTTGCTACAATGTGACTGTGGTAGTAGTTGCACACTTCACACACACATCTTTTCATAGACACATGAATCTTTCGACTAATCTTTGCTTCAGTATTTTCCTGATTTCGTTATTAAAGCCCAGTAGGTCTTTCCCAACCTTAATTCACTTAATAGGCACCTATTTCTCCAGAGCACAACTAGCAATCTGTTTAAACTTTGCCTGTAATACCTCTACAACCATCATAAGGAAAATAAGCAATGTCAATTCATTGCCAAGTGATATACTAACAGCTACTTATCTGCTATTTCTCCACTGGCCTTCTTGACTGTTTTACACACTGCTTCATGGGTCACAACAAACAAAATCAGTGATTTAAAAGAAATCTCTGAACATAACTGGGCAACCTGCCATTACTGTTGCATTTTTTCTCTCTTACTGTACATTTCCCTGTCACCTCAAAATCAGCAGTATTAGTATCAGAATTTTGGTGTTCAAAAAACATTTAATATGAAAGAATAACTGAAGTTAAGCTGAAACAGTTTTGGGGACTGGACAATGATAACTGCAGTTGAGTGAAAAATTAGTTACCAGTACATGGTTAATTTGTTAAAAAGCAATTTTCCAGTATTTTCTAGTGTAAAAGATAATGTCCATCTGAGATAAAAGTTTCTAATGTGATAAATATTGACCAAAGGACTTCTTTTAGTAGATAGTGCCATTCATGGAAGTATTGCTGAGTGTGTATACACAGATTTCATTGATGGAAGTAAAAGTAAATACAGTGAAAATGCAATTTAAAACAACTGAGCATTTGCAGCATCTGTGGAATATTACAAACAGTAGTAACTTGGCAATAACAACATTCTTCTGAGGTGCAACATTTTCCTTTGGCATTCTATATTAATGAAGAATAGACAGGAAGAATTACCACAAAACTGGAAAACTTTGCCAGGGTTACTTTCTTCTTACAACAGAAGAAATAATGATTATTTGAAGAACTCTGTTGTTGAGGATACTGTTTCAGGTGGTGCCCAAATCAAAGGCTATGGGGCTCACATGCTGACTGAGAAATCGTGGTCCATAGAGAGTGGGCAACAGGTTGACTGACACTCTGCCTGAGGACAGCTGGAATTGAGATCTTGGAAGAAAACAGTGGTCAAATCTACCATTGAACATCAAACAGTACAAAATCCCTACATGAGACTTGTTCAGATTTGTTTCAGGTAACAACATGCACAATAAAATTACTGTAATTCATTAATTGACTAATATCAGGTAGGTACAAATATCCTGATATTTAACATGCTCTCTTGATTTATTTTTCCTTAAACAAAAGTTAATTTTTTATGAAACTGGGATACTGTTTGTGAGTGTCTGCTGTGTAGGGAAGTTCCAGACAGAGAACCCACAAGGACCTATTGTGGTCTCTCTCCTCGGGTCAGACACAATAGAATAACTTGTCAATGTATGAGCCAGGGTGAGGAGTGTTCTCTCACTGTAAGATAAAATCAAGAGCAAACCCAGTGTGGACATTCCAATCTGCATAAAGTGATAACGTATTTTCCACAAAGGTTGGTAGTGGTTTTTGCATCCATTCTCAAACTATAAGGGGCAGTAGAAGTTTAGCAATCCCTATCCCAAGCCTTCAGAATTACAAGCTTCCTTGTTTCTTATGTCAGTACCAACTATTCTGACATCTATTAATTCACTCTTACCCATTTCCTCAGTAAGTTGGTCAGTGAACTCATTCCTGGTATACTGATGTGTCTCAGTCATCATTCGATAACATATTAGCAAAGCCAGCCCTTAATTGTTTCCCAAGCAATTACCAGGTTTGCCAAAAGTATTGTTTCTATAATTATTTCTGTTAATTTCATTATATAAAAAATAATTTGGCCTGACCTTTCTGGTAGAAGAAATTGTTAAAAAACGTGGAATTTTTGAATAGACTCAGTTAATTGAATGAGTTAGGTTTTAATTGTCATTTCTAGAACAAACCTCAAACTAAGTATACTTATAGTATCTATTATTGTGAGGATATATAAAGACCCAATTTTTAGTCCCGAGACAATCAGACCATGGCCGATTTTTAAACGAGACACTTATATTGGTTAGATCAACAACAATGCATTATCTTAACCATGAAATTAGTGCAACACAAATAGGCATGTGTTAAAATAATGACAGTGTCTGTTCAATAGTGTCACACATACCATATTATTCTGCATGAACTGTGTGGTTGGGTTTTTACTGCTCATAGATGTTCAGTGGTGAACTATTGTAGCAGTATGCTGATGTCTGCCTGCAAACTATTAGTGAAGCTTATCAAAAGTTAACCAATAGCAAACTGGACATATGAACTGTGTAATATTAGGGGGTTGTGAACAGTGCACTGTGAAAGGCAACTGTGCAACTGTAGGCTACATCATTTACAGTACTCAGTGTTTAACTTCCATCCCCAATTTCTCAGCCAGTATAACAACGCAATACTTTGACTCCAAGAACAATCAAAGAAGAAATAAAGCAGGCAAACGTCACAATGGGGTAGTGCTGGCAAATAACTTGGAGGTAGCACAATGAGGCACACCAAGACAGGAACTTCTAATTGTCATTGGTTCCATTGGCTCCACAGTAAATGTGCTGCATACATTTGGCAGGGACTGTAGTTTGTAGTTACCAGTGTACAAAAACACATATTGAACACCACTATTAGTTCAGAAGGTGGGTGGTGTATGTAGAAAGGAAATTAATTGATGACATAAATTGTGACTTACCAGAAATAATGCACTTCTGCAGGGGGACATTTAGTCTCAGATGAAAAAAATAGTTAGAGAAATGGATATCAGCACACAAAATGAAGGTCTATTGTCATCGCTTGGAGCTCCATGCACATGAAAACTGAGTGCCCTGAAAGGAAAACAGGAATGATTGTGGGGGTAACCATATGCTATTGACAAAACTCACCATTACTGCTTCTTTTTCTCCTAATTCTTCTTTTTCTTCTTCCTCTCCTCTCTCACCACCAGTCTCCTCTCTGGCTGGTTGTTGGGCTCCTGATCATCGGGGAAAAAAACTGATCAATTTTGAGATACTGTCAAAATTTAGGCAAAAATACATGACAAATGAAAGACAAACTAAGTATGTCTCATCATGGAATAAAATGGCACTAATTGAACAGCAGAAAACCCAAGTTGGAATATTAACAATATTCTGAAGAAGATGGATTGCTATCCACCATAAAGATGACTTGTTGAGCTGCAGACAGGCACAATGAAAAGACTTTCTTGTGTCCACCTGAATGAACATAAGCGTGCGTGTGTGTGTGTGTGTGTGTGTGTGTGTGTGTGTGTGACAAAACAAACATAATCCATTCTAAGAGTCGCCAAGTACATTTTCTTTGGGATTTTGCATGCCTCAGTGGTATCAGGCAGCCGTACCATAGATGCAACCACGAAGGAGTATTTGCTCAGAGATTAGACGAAAGTGTGGTTGCTGAAGGGGAGTGCAGCACCCTTTTTGGTATTTGAAGGTGCAACAGTCTGGGCAAGTGACTGTTCTGGCCTTGTGACACCAACTTACATGGCCTTGCAGTGCTGGTACAGTGAACAGCGTCATGCAAAAGGAAACTACAGCCGTAATTTGTCCTTAGGCCATGCAACTTTACTCTACAGTTAAACGATGGCATCTTCTTGAGTAAAACATCCCACACATGTAAATGATCCCCCATGTGGATTTCTAAGTAGGGACTGCTTTGGAGAATGTTGTCAGGAGAAACACAACTGATATTCTACATGTTGGAGGATGGTAAATTGTGTCCCTAAGCTGGGAGGGATGCCTGAAAATTTAAGGAAGTAAATGTATAGCTTAAAATTAGAATATAATGGGAATTATTGAAGTTCAGTGGCGAGAGGAACAGGACTTCTAGCCAGATGAATACAGGGCTGGAAATATAAATCAAATAAAGTAATGTAGGAGTAGATGTAATAATGAATAAGAAAACAACAAACAACAATTCAAGCAAGCCACTATGAACAACATTGTTAACAGATTACTGTAGACAAGATACATGAAGCCAAAACCCATTGCTGTATCCGAAGCTTACAATCCCACTAGCTCTGCAGATGGAGCAATTGAAGAAATGTGTGGTGAAACAAACGAACTTATTTGGACAGTTAAGTGATACAGAAATTTAATTGTGATGGTGGATGGGAATACAACAGTAGGAAAAATAGAAGGAAAATGTGAACTAGGGAAAGAAATGAAAGAGGAAGCTGCCTGGTAGATTGTTGCACAGACCACAATTTAATCATCACTAAAACTTGGTTTAAGAATCATGAAAGAAGGTTACAGACACTGAAGAGTTGCAGACACCATCAGGTTTCAGATTGATTATATAATTTTGAGAGAGAGACTGAATTATGGGTCCAGATTTTAAGATATATCAAGGTGCACATGCAGATTGACCAGAATATACTGATTATATACCGCAGATTGTAACTGAAGAAATGGCAAAAAGGTAGGAAATTATGGAGATGGTATGTGAATAAGCTGAAAGAGCCAGAGGTCATTGTAAGTTATGGACGGAGCATTAGGTAATTACTGACTAGGACAGAGGAAAGGAACACAATAGGACAGGGGAAAGGAACACAGAACAGGTGTGGACAAACAGTGGCCCACTAGTGGTTTTTGTCTGGCCTCCCAAGGCAGAATTTTTTGCAACAATTTATAACTTTTCTGAACTGCAAAGTGGGCTACTGCATGCCATCATTTTAAAAGGTGTGACCTTCTGCTAACCTCTGCCTACATAAGAATGGCTCCAGGCCAAAGTTATTGCCCATCCCTGCAGCAGCAGAACAAATGAATATGGGATATGAAACGGTGAAGGCAGCAGAAGATCAGTTATGTAACAAGACAAGGCTTAGTAGAAATCTTTGGACAACAGAAGAGAACAGAATTTAATTGATAAAAGAAAGGAAATATAAAAATGCAGCAAATGAAGCATATAAAAGTGAACACAGACATCTACAAAGGAGTGACAGGCAGTATAAAATTGATAAGCAGGAAAGGCTAGAGCTAAAATTTAAGGATTTAGAAGCATATATCACAAGGTGAGAGATAAGCACTGCCAACAGGAAAATTTAAGAGGTCTTTGGAGGTAACATTAGCAGCTGTATGAATATCAAGAACTGAGATAGACAGAAACTACTAAATAAAGAAGGTAATACTGCAAGGAGTATAATAGAGGGTCTATACATAGGAGGTGAAGCTGTAAGCAACTTTATGGAAACAGTAGACAGAAGATGGTATGGGAGATATGATACAGCAGGAGGAATTTGACAGAGCAATGAAGGACCCGGGTCAAACCAAGGTCCCTGGAGTACACAACATCCAATCAGAATTACTGATAGCCTTGGGAGAGCAGCCTTGACAAAATAGAACTATTCCATCTGATGAGCAAGGTGTACGAGACAGGTGAAATACCCTGAGACTACAAGAAGAGTGTAATGATTCCATTTTCAAAGAAAGCAGGTACTGACAAGTGAGAGTATTTCATGGCTGCAAAATACCAACACTAATTCTTAGCAGAAGAATGGAAAAGCTGTTTGAATCCAACCTCAGGGAAGGTCTGTTTGGGTTACAAAAAACAACACAAATGACACAGGGCAATAAATGCTAAAGGAAAACACGCAAAGAAAGAGATGAAACAAATGATGAGATGGTAGGGAAATTGAAGAACATGAGGGATGTTGTAGAAGGTGACAGCAGGTGGAATCTCTAAGGTGCTAGACATGATGATGCCCCAGCCCTGCTGCCAACCCATCCCTGTCCCCACACCACAGTATGACTGTGACAACACCAGTGGAAGAAGACATGTGGAAAGGTGAAACAAAATGGCACAAAGAACCAGACAACGTGTAGGGGAAAGGGGAGGGCAGGAATCCAGGCCATCCTCACAGCTTTACGGGAGATGAGATACTGGCGGAAGTAAAGCTGTGAGAATGGGGTGTCAGTCATGCTTGCATAGCTCAGATGGTAGAGCACTTTTCAGTGAAAGGCAAAGGTCCCGAGTTCGAGTCTTGATCCAGCGCACAGTTTTAATCTGTCAGGAAGTTTCAATAAAAGTATTATTTTTGCTAGTTTTTGGAGCCAGTTGCTCCTCCTCCTGGCAGAAGTGTTCAAGGGGAAGGATGTGTTGTGAAGGATAAGGACTAGAGAGAGATTTAGGAAAAGACGCAGAGTTCAGAAAAGTCAGCCTGAACCCCAGATAATGGGAGGCTTACCAGACAGAATGAGAAGGAAAGCCTCTTTCCTTCTCATGCCATCTGGTCATTGATCATGGGAACAAAAAGAAGGTCGTTTCTTCAGGTGCCACTTCTCAGCATCCTCCCACAGTGAAACGTACAGCAGTCTATCAATGATGGTGTCATTATGATTCATGGAGGTTGTGTAATACACCATAGTGCACTCAGCAGCATTTGCCACTATTTCGATTCCTTTTTATTTTGTCTATAACCCTTCATTGAAGGTACCATAGAAAGTTTACTAACATTGTTTTTAAATCAATGCTGAATTATATAAAACACTTTTTATTCCATTTAAAATTGTGTTATTGGAAAAAATGTTAATCATGATGAAAATTATGATATATGTAAGTCCTTAAAATAGCACAAAACTACCACAAAAAAGTATATGGCATTACCTTCATTTTGAACTGTGTTTGAGAATTTTACTTTGAATGGATTCCAAGATAAGTCTTAGAATCAGGCAGTTTTTTAATTATAGCAACTGTGACTCTTAAAGAGACTGGAAGTCCTTTCTTATCACAGTTGTGCATTTGTGGGAGATATTAATGCATGTCCACATTAGGCAACATAAAAATGAACTCCCACAGAAAGAACAATGCTTCCTGCAGTCTGAATTCAAATGTAACAGCCTGTACATGGCCCAGCCATTGGCAGAAAAGAAGAAGTTGAATGTAGTGTGCAATTTAGTGTGATGGGAGTAAGTGCGGGACAGAAAAGTATTGCGTTGGAGAGGAATTGAAAGTGAAGAGAGAGAAAGACAAGGCACAGGACATGGGCAGAGGTGGACATGTGTCTGGGACAGGAGCTAGTGAAGACTGACACATGGAGGATTCTGAGACTGAAAGCAATGACAAGGCAAAACCCTCTACTTATGTCAGGGAATCTGATATAGGAGCTGAGGGAAATGATGAGGCGAGAATGCTTGGGAACTCTGATGCCATGGATTATGAAGTGAGGTAATAGCTGAGTATCACTTTCTTGGCAGCATATTCTGCAACTGAGTAGTCAATTTTGCTCTTTGCAGCAATTTGAGATGGTCTCTGAACAGCTGTTTGGTGATCACGTTCAGGTTAAACGTGACATGGAAATTACAGCACAGCTGGTATACAACATGACTGATTTTTATGAAAGGCCTTGCCTTTCATCTGGAAAGAATCACTCTCTGCTTACCACCGAAAAGATGAGTAAAGTAAGTATGAGGGTGAGTCAAATGAAAACCTTAAATATTTTTTTTATATTTTTTACTGTGCAGAAATGGTACAAAGCTGTATCACTTTTCAATATAATCTCACCCACGCTCAACGCAAGTCCTCCAGCACTTACAAAGTGTATAAATTCCTTTAGAAAAAAATTCTTTGGTAGTCCACGCAACCCTTTCATGCACTGCATGGTGCATCACTTCATCAGAACAGAACTTCTTTCCTCCCATCGCGCCTTTCAGTAGTCTGAACATATGGAAATTACTTGGTGATGAGGAATGGCACCATTCCTTGCTGGCTTTCTTCGTTTCCCATTGGTGGAAGTGAACCCAGGTTTTGTCCCCAGTAATGATTCTTGCAAGGAAGCCATCACCTTCTTGTTCAAAGGGCTCAAGAAGATCTTCACAAGCATCAACATGTCTTTCCCTCATTTCAGGAGTCAGCTGCCATGGGACCCATCTTGCAGACACTTTGTGAAACTGGAGAACATCATGCATAATGTGGTGTACTGACCCATTAATCTGTAAACATGCTGCATTGTCATTTAGTGTCACTTCACTATGGCTTCAACTGCTGCAATGTTCGGCAGAGTCACAAATCATTGTACCTGCCTGACCTAGACGAGGAGCATCTTCCACTGAAGTCACACCATTTGTGAACTTCCTACTACATTCGAAGACTTGCTGCTGTGACAAACATGCAGCCCCTTACTGGACCTTCATTCATTGATGAATTTCAATAGGTTTCACATCTTCACAAAAAACAAATAAAAGATGCTGTTCTTCCCTGGTGCGAGTTTGCCGGCTATTTAATTCCTTAACAATTTCAGAAATGGGTGCTCCATACATCTAATTCTAACTACCCTCCCGTGTTCAAAGTCTTAATTCCCATCATGTTGCCAGAATCATGCTTGATACTGTTTAACGTGAATGACCTTCGTACAAATGACAGCTCCACCAGTGTACTGGCCTTTTATGCCTTGCATATGCAATACTAATGCCATTTTTATATGTGCTTATCGCTACCCCACAACTTTCGTCATCTCAGAGTAAAGAAGTACAGTGTGACACAAGTGACATCAATGTTCAGTTACAGCCTGATGAGATTTAAAACTGGTGCAAAGAATGGCACCTTGTTTTAAATGTTGAGAAATTAAAAACTGTGCACTTCACAAAATGAAAAACTTAGCAATACAATATTATCATATAAATATGTTGAAGTTCTGTCATGGGTAAAGCTCGCAGCAGACTTCAATTTATTGGTAGTATACTAGGGAAATCCAGTCAGTCTACAAAGGAGATTGCTTGTAAATCACCCATCCTAAAATACTGCTGAAGTGTATGGGACCCATATCAAATAGGACACAACAGGTGATACTAAACATGTACAGAGAAGGGTGGCACTAATGGTCACAGGTTAGTTTGATCCATGGGAGAGTATCACAGAACTGCTAATAAAATGAGCTAGCACACTCTTTAAGATGGACATGAATTATTCCAAGAAAGCCTGCTTACTAAGTATTAGGAACTGGATTCAAATTATGCCACTCAGAACATATTACAACCCCGTATATACCAATTCCACAGGAATTCTGAGGAGGTGGTTAGATTAATTACAGCTTGCGTGGAGCCATTAAAACAATCATTCTTCTTGCACCCCATACACGAATGGAACAGGGGAAGAAACCCTAATAACGGGCAGTGAGGTGTACCCCCTGTTATGAACTGTATAGTTGTTTGCAGAGTGTAGATAATGTTATTAGATGGGCAGATCAACAAACAGCATGGTGTCAAGTAACCACCAGCAAATATATAGTCTAACACAGGTGGCTTGAGGTGAATGAAGTAATGAATAAATGCCAAACATGGAAGAGAATTTTTACATTCTAGAAAATACAGAAATTTATTTTCACTTCTAATGACCTCTGATTTCAGGAATGCAGACAGCTCTAAGAGAAATTCCCAAAATGAACCATGAACAACATTTTTGTTTGCTTTTTCCTGGGATAGGAATATGAATTATCAAGTGGGTGACAAATGCCACTTATGTAATGGAGAATCACTTCCCATTTGCTGAGTATGGTAGATCACATTTCACAAAATTCTCATAACAGAGACATTGCAGTAGCGTGTAAACAGCTTACCTGCATTATCACTTCGTCTTCGCTTTCTAGGAGAGACTGATGAATCGCTATCACCATCAGATTTTCTTTCCTGAAAGAAAATAAAGTTCATCACTTAAATAAATGTAAATCAACAAAATTTGAGTGTAAATCACTATTACAAAGACTGCAATATGTCTACATATATACTCTGCAAACCACTGTAATAAGAATAGAGGAGGGCTCCTCTCACTATACTATTTGGTAGGGTTATGGGAGAAGAAGTTTTACCATGGAGATAAAGTGTCAAATAATAGGCAGATGTGCAAAAACTATGTCCTTTACTAATGCTGGAGCAACCAAAGACAGTGTTTGGACAGTATACAAAGTCTCTTCTTTCACTTGCCTCTGTCCTCTCACCCCATTTCCATTTTGTCAACACCATTCACACTGGTTGGGAGAGATGGTTAACACCCTTTGACAAATGTGGAAATAGGAAGTGTGTGTCACCGCATTCTATAGGTCAGCACTGTTGGTTCAAGCAAACCTGGGTCAAGCACTACAAGGGAAACCAAGAAATTTATTACCTGCCTGTTGGAAGGGAGGCTCTTCCACAATAATGTCTGTGGAACTCAGGACCATGAGTTTAAAAAAAGAAAAAACTGTATGAACATTCAATCATTTGATAAAGTGACGCACTAGATAAATGAAGTATGAAATTTTGGATGGAGACTCATCAAACCAAGTAAGAATAGCTTCTGACTTGGACCAGAGGACAGTGCTGGAATTCTAGTCATTCTTATTTTATGTTAATGAGCTGACCAACAGTACTAATAGCTACCTCAGACTTTTCACAAATGATACTTACCAATAATGAATTATTGTCAGGAAAGATTTGCAGAAATAATGAATCATATATTTAAAAAAATTCAAAGTGGGGCAAAGATTGGTAACTTGATTTGATGCATAGAAAGGTAAAACTCTGGATTTCACAAAATGAAAAAAAATGTCATACTTTTACTATATTATCAATGATTCAAAATAATTGTACAGTAAACTAAGACAATAATAATTATCAGGAATTCAAAATGGAACAGTTTTACAAGGTCCATAACAGATGGATGACTCCAATTCATCCGTGTGGCCAAATTTAGATAATTGTTAAAAGTGTGAGGGATCAGACCATTTGTTCAACTGACTGAATGTATACAAAGGAGGATGTCACGGATGGTTACAGGTTTGCTTGACTGATGGGAACAATAATCCTGAGAAAACAGATACAAATTATCCCACAAAAGTCACCTTATAAGAATACAAGAACCAGTATTAGTGAAGAATCTAGAAATATTCTTCAGCCTCATGCATTTAGCTCTCTTAGAAACTCTGAAGACCAAATTAGGCTATTTTCTGTATACATAAAGGCAGTTAATCATCCGTTATTCACTCAGTCCATATGCAATTGCAATGAGGAGAAATCCTAACACATGGTGCCTTCCAAAATACCCTCTGAAATACATTTCAGAGTAGTTTGAGGAATATTTATGCAAACACAAATATTTATGCACACACACACTTCTTAACTGATATTAGAAGAGAGGAAAAATAAAATAAAGTACTTAAGTCTCAGGAGATTATACGAAGAAAAATTATTTAAATACAAGACAGAATTAATCCTACATTTTTCAGCTTATTTCAGTACTAACCATTTCGTCCTCTTGCATATGAAATGCCGTAACACTAGAACCACGAGTGACCCACTTGATAATTTTTTTGTTTGTCACTCTTTTGTATTATTGCCTGGAGTGTTACATTTCTGTGACTTTTATGAAATAATGTAATTAGTGATTATACTTCATTTCACATTTTATGGTGATAACATAAAAGAGAAATATGAAGATTCACCTAGAACTGTGGATGGGTCAGTTTTGACCCGCCCAGTGCAGTCGCTATAACAATCTCATTTTTCATGTAGTTTCATGCCTATTGTTAGAGTGTGTTTGGTCAATAATCGCAAAACTCATTTTTAGTTCACTTCTGGCTGATGTTCCAGTTTTCAGCAGGGGATGAGAAAGACAGGTTTAAACAAGTCTGACCTTACGAATATGTTATGGCCATATTTCTATGCACATAACGGACATTATAAATGCTCTAAATGAGATTTTAAATAATGAATCTGAGGGTGAACCACTGGAGTCTCTATCTGAGGAAGAATTTCCATATCTTACTCCTGATAAGGTTCTACTGTATGCTGATGAGAAAGGTATGCTTTTTTATGTGTGTGTTTTATAATGATTTTTGTTTATGTATATGTTGCATAGACAGTAATTTGAATTGCAACACTTATGTTTATACATCGTTTCCTGTTGAAATTTTTCAAGTTATATGTTACATTTATGAAGGTGCTTTTTGTTCTAATATTACACAATATATTCAATATTAAATCACGTTCTAATATGTATAACTACTATTACAGGAACAGCTGCCACAGAGACTAAGTCAACTCAAGGAAGTGGATGTCCTGAAGGTCAGTGTGGACAACAAACTGCCCAGGGTTCTGGACTACTTCAGTTTCCTTCAGGTAGAGATATTGTAGCACCCGATGGAACAACCTGGAAAGTTGGAGTATTAGGTGACTGTTCATCTGGAAGATATTGACAACAGAATGTTTTCAAAGATAGGACAGGACCATCTCCACATGCAAAACAAAACGTGAGTGAGACCTGTTAGAGTGCACAGCATCTAATGATAATGGACAAAGTTTTGAAACATATTCTAAAATGTACAGAAACTGAAGCACCTCGTGTACTGAGCTCAGATGAATGGACTATAAAAATTAAAGAACTGGAAGCTTTTATAGCTAAATTGTACGTCCATGGTGCTATTGGAGCTAAGAGCTTAGAACTGGACACAAGTGGTCAGTGAAGTGGGGAAATAATTTTGTGAAATCAACAACGGCTTGTGACAGATTCAGAGATACAATGCGTTATCTCAGATTTGACAATAGATCCACAAGATCAGAACGACTAAGAGAAGACAAGTTTGCTTTGGTATCAGAAATCTGGAGTGAGTTCGTTGCGAATGCGCAGTCTAGCTACATACCGGGTCCATATATAACAATCAATGAACAGCTTTTTCCTTCAAAGTGCCGTTGCAGATTCACGCAGTTTATGGCCTCAAATCCGGACAAATACGGGCAAAAGTATTGGATGGCGGTAGATAAAGACTTAAAATATATTGTGAATGCTATCCCTTATATAGGAAAGGATGATACTAGGCGGAGTGATGAGCGTCTTGGTGGCTTTGTTCTAAAAAAAAATTATGCAACCTTACCTCAAAAAAGGAATAAATGTCACATGTGACAATTTTTTCACCTCCTTAGCACTCTCTGACACACTGAAAGCTAATTCTATGAGTCTTGTGGGAACAATATATCTATCTCACAGGGAAATACCAGTCTATATCAAAAAGGCAAGAGAACAGTTATAAAGCACAGTATTGTTGAAAAAAAGATGATACCACACTTGACTGTTTATCATTGTAAGAGCAACAAGAATGTCCTGATTCTGAGCACTATGCATCCTTATGTGACGATTGAGGATGGTATAAAAAGAAGCCAGATACTGTTACATTTTATAACTGCTCTAAATATGGAGTGGACGTGGTTGACCAAATGGCTCGCAAATAGTCTGTCAAAGCACCATCGAGACATTGGCCTGTTCACACATTTTACAACTTGCTGGATTTGGCTGGGATAAATGCGTGGGTATTGTTCAATTCTCTAAATGACAAAAAATTGAAATGCAGGGATTTCATCCTGCAGCTGGTGGAGGAGCTTGCTGAGAAGTACGCAGCGACTAGAAAAACTAGCGTCCCTGTCAGACCCTAAGATGATCCTGACAGACAAAAAAAGTGAACGTTGCCTTGTAAAGTCTAACTGTGAAGGAAACAAATCATTTGTAAAGTGTCACATCTGCCAGAAAACTGTGTGCAACAAATGTACATCAAAAGACTATTATTTGTGTTCATTATGTAACGGTAGCCAGTAAAAACACTCAGCATATACATGTAAGTTTTAAAATATTAAGTTATAATTTGTGTAAACATGGTTTATTTTTGTTAATTTCATTCTAAATATCATAGTGCTTCTAACAATAGATTGATTAGCAGTAACAATAACCCACTGACATAGGGGAAATAAAGGAAAAGATCGCGGGTCATTAGTGACCCAGCTGTGGTTCTACTGTAGGTTCGTCCAAGTATCAGTGGTTCTAGTGTTAAAGCACTTCATTTTTGTTACTGCACAATGGGACTACATACTTTTCACAATAAACCCACATAGATTCATTATATTCAGGAAATTTGCATCTCTGCCTTACTTCCAAGTGACAGACGTGGTCCAGTCTTATATCCTTTGGTGGCACATGGGCTGTTGGTACTCTACTGTTCTTTGCTTGGATTTTTGATCCACTTCATTGCTAGATCTCCCTCACTTTGCTGCAGTGGTACCTATCTGGCATAAGAATTCATAAACCTCTACACAAAATTTGCTTCCACTCTGGGACGAAGCAAGAACATCCCGAGACCCAAAGAGCCAACACAACTGCTGGCTCACCCTGCATTCATGAAAATTACAGAGAGCATTTGTGATACTAACTGGGCTATAATGGCCCATCTCTAGAAGGTGCTTACGCGGTTTCAGTACTGGGACAAATATACTTTCTTGCCATTGTGATATGAACTTGCCCTCACTCCTGATGCTGTTAAAGATGGTAAAGCTATGACACCAACAGTACCCTGATAGATGTTTAATCACTTGGATGCGAATTTGGTCTCGTGTTAGGGCTGTATCAGGGCAGTGGACTAAGACACCGACAAATTCCCACTTGCTCAATGGAGCATTACATGGCTCCAGTGGTGTGTAGTGAAAGATAATTGCTTTTTCTCCATCCACTCTTTCAGGAGACAAATGGCAGGTTGATAATGCTCAGATGCAGATGCCCGGGCATAAAGAAGAGCAGAATGTTCAGTAATGGCACCTGGGTCGGTGCAGACAGTGCCATTCAAGGTAATACGAGGCTCATCTGTAGGTGTCTGGTATCCATAGAGATCTCTGATCTTAGCCCAAACCTGACAGGAGAGGTACATAGTCTTATGGTTTAATGATTCCATTTCCAGCAAACTTATTTCCTTTGTTTTGTTAGGTGGCAGGCCCGAACATGAAGCTGCTTACAGGTGAGAAGGTGCTTTGTGAGTGCTGCTTAGAGCATTGGAGAGCCAACATACAATCTCTAATGGCCTCTGTAGCATTTTATGACCACCAAGGTACTGTCTTCGTTTGGGGCAGGTCCACAGACAGGGGATCTCCAATTCAGCTGCCAAAGATTGAGTGCATTCATATTCTCAGCTGCCTCATCAATATCTCCATGCAGCAGGAAGCCAAGGGTGACAGGAGATGTGAAAGTACCCTGGTCAACACTGTTTGAGAGCCCATCTCGGCAGAGAAGACATCAGGAAGTGGTCACCACATGTCATCGTGGACACTCTTGGGGAGGGATGGATGGATGGATGGATGGATGGGAGAAGACAAGGAATGCAGATACGAAGGTCAATAACCAAGAAAGTTGCATGCACCAAGCTGAAGTTTGTGGGGCTACCAGAAATCAGTAGGCAAGGGTCAGGTTGTGGCTGTACACTTTCATGGTCTTTGCCATGGCCAATGATTGTAGTGCCACCCCAAAAAAGTTATGGGCATTGAAATCCCCAAAAAGGTGGGGGAAGCTGAGAAACCAATGATTACAGTATATTCTGACACACTTTACCGTTGGGGGCGGGGGAGGTTAACACTGCAGTAGGTGATATTCTGAAATGCCCTTACTCAAACAGCCACAACCTCTAAAGGTGTATTAAGAGGCACAAGTTCACTACAAAGAGTGTCCTGAATATATGTGCGAACTCTGCCTGACACCCTGTCATAGGTAGCACAAGTCTTATAATACCCACCCTATCAATGAAGGGCCAGGGTCTGCATTGGTGGAAAACGAGCCTCCTGAAGGGCAATATGGAAGGCAGGGGAAGTGTTTGAAAGATGTCATAGCTCAGCCTGGAGGTGGAAAAAACTGCTATAGATCCACTGGAGAATAATAATGTTGAAGTGCTGTGGGGCCGTAAAGCGACCAAGGAGGTGGCTATGCCTTAGGGTCACGTGCTGCCATAGCTTGAGGGGCTATAGCATCGATATACACAGGTTCTGGGTTCCACTACGTGGTACCAACTGAGCCTCATGGGACACCAGAATCTCTTCCTTGGTCACAGGAATGGAACAGGCGCGATTTGGTGGTGTGGGGGCTACCAGAATTTTCTTGTTTGAGGATTTTTTATACTTCTTCTTCTTAGAGTGTTTGCAGACCAGTGGAAACCCTGGAAACAAGTGTCCCATGTTCCAAGGGACCTCTTTCTGGCTAGGCAAGCCAGAGGAACATGACTTGTCTGGCTGGGAGGTGGGGGACCAATGTCCCTGATGGGTGGGAAGTCCATGATTTTCAAGTAGGTGAGGTGGAAGTAACAGGAGGAGAGTTGCCAACTATGGGGAAGGGGGGGGGGAGGCTTGGTCAAGCAGCCCTGAAGCCCCACTGTCGGAGATGTAGCTGGTGAGATTACTGTTGCCAAAGCACGCAAGGTCATGGCAGCTGCAGCATATGACATTTATACGTGCTGGGTGCAACCACTCATACTTGTTTGGCTCTTGACAAGTTAGATCATCCAGGGTCTCGTATTCTTATCTTCACTCTGGAAAATGGTGCATCCTGGTGAGCAGGGGGGAATGGTGCATTCCACAGTTGACATTTTAAGCACTGCATCGTGGAAGGGGGGGGGGCATACAGTTTCACATCACATATCAGTATATAATCACCTTGACCTTTTCAGGCAATTAATTGCCCTCACAGGCCAAGATGAAGGCACCTATAGCAACCCATTGTCCGTTGGTCCCCCATGTTCATGATGAACACAGTGTACACCCCTCACTCCAAACTGGTGCACAGCTCATCAGATTGCAAGAGCAGAACTTGGTGGCAAATGATGCCCTGAATTATATTTAGAATGTTATGGAGGAGTGCCCCCCCATGAACCATGGACCTTGCCGCTGGTGGGGAGGCTTGGGTGCCTCAGCGATACAGATGGCCGTACTGTAGGTGCAACCAAAACGGAGGGGTATCTGTTGAGAGGCCAGACAAACATGTGGTTCCTGAAGAGAGGCAGCAGCCTTTTCAGTAGTTGCAGGGGCAACAGTCTCGATGATTGACTGATCTGGCCTTGTAACATTAACCAAAACGGCCTTGCTGTGCTGGTACTGCGAACGGCTGAAAGCAAGGGGAAACTACAGCCGTAATTTTTCCCGAGGACATGCAGCTCTACTGTATGATTAAATGATGATGGCGTCCTCTTGGGTAAAATATTCCGGAGGTAAAATAGTCCCCCATTCGGATCTCCGGGCGGGGACTACTCAGGAGGACGTCGTTATCAGGAGAAAGAAAACTGGCGTCCTACGGATCGGAGCATGGAATGTCAGATCCCTTAATCGGGCAGGTAGGTTAGAAAATTTAAAAAGGGAAATGGATAGGTTAAAGTTAGATATAGTGGGAATTAGTGAAGTTCGGTGGCAGGAGGAACAAGACTTTTGGTCAGGTGATTACAGGGTTATAAATACAAAATCAAATAGGGGTAATGCAGGAGTAGGTTTAATAATGAATAAAAAAAATAGGAGTGCGGGTTAGCTACTACAAACAGCATAGTGAACGCATTATTGTGGCCAAGATAGACACAAAGCCCATGCCTACTACAGTAGTACAAGGTTATATGCCAACTACCTCTGCAGATGATGAAGAATTAGATGAAATGTATGACGAGATAAAAGAAATTATTCAGGTAGTGAAAGGAGACGAAAATTTAGTAGTCATGGGTGACAGGAATTCGTCAGTAGGAAAAGGGAGAGAAGGAAATATAGTAGGTGAATATGGATTGGGGGGAAGGAATGAAAGAGGAAGCCGCCTTGTAGAATTCTGCACAGAGCATAACTTAATCATAGCTAACACTTGGTTCAAGAATCATAAAAGAAGGTTGTATACCTGGAAGAATCCTGGAGATACTAGTAGGTATCAGATAGATTATATAATGGTAAGACAGAGATTTAGGAACCAGGTTTTAAATTAAGACATTTCCTGGGGCAGATGTGGATTCTGACCACAATCTATTGGTTATGAACTGCAGATTGAATCTGAAGAAACTGCAAAAAGGCGGGAATTTAAGGAGATAGGACCTGGATAAACTGAAAGAACCAGAGGTTGTACAGAGTTTCAGGGAGAGCATAAGGGAACAATTGACATGAATGGGGGAAAGAAATACAGTAGAAGAAGAATGGGTAGCTCTGAGGGATGAAGTAGTGAAGGCAGCAGAGGATCAAGTAGGTAAAAAGACGAGGGCTAATAGAAATCCTTGGGTAACAGAAGAAATATTGAATTTAATTGATGAAAGGAGGAAATACAAAAATGCAGTAAATGAAGCAGGCAAAAAGGAATACAGACGTCTCAAAAATGATATCGACAGGAAGTGCAAAATGGCTAAGCAGGGATGGCTAGAGGACAAATGTAAGGATGTAGAGGCTTGTCTCACTAGGGGTAAGATAGATACTGCCTACAGGAAAATTAAAGAGACCTTTGGAGAGAAGAGAACCACTTGTATGAATATCAAGAGCTCAGATGGCAACCCAGTTCTAAGCAAAGAAGGGAAGGCAGAAAGGTGGAAGGAGTATATAGAGGTTTTATACAAGGGCGATGTACTTGAGGACAATATTATGGAAATGGAAGAGGATGTAGATGAAGACGAAATGGGAGATAAGATACTGCGTGAAGAGTTTGACAGAGCACTGAAAGACCTGAGTCGAAACAAGGCCCCGGGAGTAGACAACATTCCATTTGAACTACTGATGGACTCGGGACAGCCAGTCATGACAAAACACTACCATCTGGTGAGCACAATGTATGAGACAGGCGAAATACCCACAGACTTCAAGAAGAATATAATAATTCCAATCCCAAAGAAAGCAGGTGTTGACAGATGTGAAAATTACCGAACTATCAGTTTAATAAGTCACAGCTGCAAAATACTAACGCGAATTCTTTACAGACGAATGGAAAAACTGGTAGAAGCTGACCCCGGGGAAGATCAGTTTGGATTCCGTAGAAATGTTGGAACACGTGAGGCAATACTGACCTTACGACTTATCTTAGAAGAAAGATTAAGAAAAGGCAAACCTACATTTCTAGCATTTGTAGACTTAGAGAAAGCTTTTGACAATGTTAACTGGAATACTCTCTTTCAAATTCTGAAGGTGGCAGGGGTAAAATACAGGGAGCGAAAGGCTATTTACAGTTTGTACAGAAACCAGATGGCAGTTATAAGAGTCGAGGGGCATGAAAGGGAAGCAGTGGTTGGGAAAGGAGTAAGACAGGGTTGTAGCCTCTCCCCGATGTTATTCATTCTGTATATTAAGCAAGCAGTAAAGGAAACAAAAGAAAAATTCGGAGTAGGTATTAAAATTCATGGAGAAGAAGTAAAAACTTTGAGGTTCGCCGATGACATTGTAATTCTGTCAGAGACAGCAAAGGACATGGAAGAGCAGTTGTGTCTTGAAAGGAGGATATAAGATGAACATCAACAAAAGCAAAACGAGGATAATGGAATGTAGTCAAATTAAGTCGGGTGATGCTGAGGGAATTAGATTAGGAAGTGAGACACTTAAAGTAGTAAAGGAGTCTTGCTATTTAGGGAGTAAAATAACCGATGATGGTCGAAGTAGAGAGGATATAAAATGTAGACTGGCAATGGCAAGGAAAGCGTTTCTCAAGAAGAGGAATTTGTTAACATCGAGTATAGATTATAGTGTCAGGAAGTCGTTTCTGAAAGTATTTGTATGGAGTGTAGCCATGTATGGAAGTGAAACATGGACGATAACTAGTTTGGACAAGAAGAGAATAGAAGCTTTCGAAATGTGGTGCTACAGAAGAATGCTGAAGATAAGGTGGGTAGATCACGTAACTAATGAGGAGGTATTGAATAGGATTGGGGAGAAGAGAAGTTTGTGGCACAACTTGACTAGAAGAAGGGATCGGTTGGTAGGACATGTTTTGAGGCATCAAGGGATCACAAATTTAGCATTGGAGGGCAGTGTGGTTGGTAAAAATCGTAGAGGGAGACCAAGAGATGAATACACTAAGCAGATTCAGAAGGATGTAGGTTGCAGTAGATACTGGGAGATGAAGAAGCTTGCACAGGATAGAGTAGCATGGAGAGCTGCATCAAACCAGTCTCAGGACTGAAGACCACAACAACAACAATGGAGGAGTGACAGTCACCTGTATGTCACCCAGCGTGTTGTAAGCAAGCAGCACCTGTGACTGGGCAGGAGATGCTGCTTTGATCAAAACTGACCCACTTTTCATTATACAGATGACTGCCACTTCCACAAACTTGTCTTGTAAGTTCTTTTTGTGGCCAACAAGGAATCCCCATCAGTCCTTATGCAAACCATGTTGTGGAGAGCATCTTTCTCTGCTTGCCAATTAACCCTATGGTTCTCCCATGGCATAGCCAAGGAAGGGAACATTTTAAGGTTGTATCTCTCTGGATTAAGAGGGGTCTTCCCTTCCATAGAGACTGCTGGGCTGTATGACTGCCAGTGGAAGGTAACTTCATCTACTACATTTGCAGCTCATCTGCTGTTGTGACACCACTCTGAATTGGAACTTTTCCCATACACGCCACCAAGCCTCACCAATAACTACCTGGCCAGTAATGCATTGCGAAGGGTGCAATGATGGAAAGGCACAAAATTTGGAGCATCCACTGCATTGGGTGACCTCCTCTGCACGATATGCACTTCCGGAGAACTTTGGAAATAGGTGGCTAGTCAAACCCAAGAATGGGGACTATGTTTTTATTTAATGAGAAGTTACAGAAAATGTCTGAAGTGAAAACTCGATTCCTTGCCATAAAACAGATCCCAACAAGGTGTGCACCAAGAAAACCATCTGATGGGTAGGCAGACGGGGGGAATAGTGGAAGTACAAGATTGTAGCATGGAAAGGAAGTAATGCTGCAAAGGCTGGGGACCCATGACAGCCGTGCACTTATTCACTAGTTCTGTGAACCCCCTGGAGGGTCAGATAACCAGTCCTTCACAGTGCCTTGCCAACCGAGTATGCTGCTGTATTTAACTGATTTTTATGGAACAAACTGTTACATAACTAAGTCATCAGACAACAATTTAGCTACCCATTGCGTTAAATGAACCAGCAAGCCATCTGAATGAAAACCAAGAATAGTCCTCTCTAAATAAAAAACTGTGACTGGTGAATGATCCCATTATGGTTACAGGAAGAAAATTTCCTGGCCTTGCAGAGAACTGACAATGAATGATCTGAATGGAGGTAGTGTTGTAACGCTCCACAGTGAAATAGGTTTCAATAGTTCCACACATTAGATCTAACCACTTCTTTTTACTCAGGCATGTCGTATACATTCCACTCAAACAATAACTCTGAATATCACACCACCAGAAAGTTTAAAACAGTTTAACACTGACGAAAATACGTCCGAAACTGGTGCAAGATTACGAAATATCCACTGCGACACTAACAGCAGTTGAGAAATGGTCAATTGAAGGGGATTCCGAAGTTGCAGTCATTCATTAACATATCGACAAAGTGCAGAGTGATCTACTACACAATTAACAATTCAAGGTGTTGAAAATAGGAGATGCCATAGAAATATCATAAGAAAGAATATTGTCTTTTCAAAATTTCGTAAACATTCGTAATTGCGCTAGTGGTGTGTTGGAACCAAGTGGTGTCATCCTTGTACACACCTGTATTTAATGTGTAACTGTCTGAAGTATCATTGCTGTAGGTCCGTAAGTTATTGCTCAGAGCTTCACCGAGTATAATGTTTTGTCGCACAGTTTGTGAATTTCGAGATGGCAGAGTTAGAGGAGCAACACGTTGAGTTACATTTTGCGTGAAACTCTAGAAAACATTTACAGAGACGCACAAGATGCAGAAATTCTACGTTGTTGAGCGCCAAAGCCGTATTCTGTGTATCACGCGGTTTAAATATGCGAAGACGGAAGTTTATGATGACGCCCGTTCAGGACGCCCTTCGACGTCTACCGATGACGCTCATGTCAGGAACGTCAACGAAACTGTGCGTGCCAATCTAAGACAGAATGTCCGAGAGACTGCAGAAGAATGTAATATTTCAGTTGGATCATGTCACAAAACCCCGACACTGCATCGTGTTGCCGCCAGGTTGGTCACACGGCTATGGAGTCAAGACCAGAAAGACCTTCACCTCTGAATCTGTGAAGAGCTTTTGTATGGCGCAAATGGGAACCAGATGTTCGTTGAGATAATCTTAACTGATGATGAGACGTGGATCTACGTTTATGATATTGAGACGTTAAAACAACGAAGATTTGCAATGATAGGCAAGGCAAGAAAATTCGAGGACGACACTTCACGCGAACCAGCAAAAGGCATACCAAGACTGCTTCTGGAAGTAGAAACAGCATTTGGAGCGGTGTATCAATTGTGCAAGAGAGTATTTAGAAGGAGACCAAGCACAATTAGTAAAAGGTAAGCGCAGAAACTTTTGTGGAAAAAGTTCCGGAATTTTATCAAGAGACGTCGTTCATTGATCATGACGAGGCGTCGTACTTTGGCCATGAAGAGTAGGTCTTATTCAAGGTGTACATCATGTTCGTTTAGTACTCAAATGAAGTGCAAAAAGTAGTTCACTAAATTTTGGAGCATATCAAAAAATTCAACCGAGTTTTTGTTTGATAATTTGCTGCAATGACAGGGTACATTGCTTCGTGCGAGGAAATCAGTATCATCATAGTAACTGGTACACAGGTGGCATGCACAAGAGATTGAAAGGTTTATGTCGAAAGCATTGTGATTTTTTTTCTCTGCAAGAAAAAAATTATGATTTTTATTCACAGTTCAACTTGCAATGGGGAAAAAAATACTATGCAAGTTTTGGTTGCCAACCTAGTGGCGACAAACATGCGGGAAGAAGATTGGATTACAAACGGAAAGAAGTCATCTTATCAGGAAAATTTGCCTGCACATGAAGCTGTTGTGGCAGTTGGAAACAGATTTGGTACACAATGACAACCACGTATTCCAACATCTAAGGGGCCGAGTCACCACCACCACCACCACCACCACCACCACCAGGCTAGCTCGAGACACTTGCATCCCCTGGCTGTTGTCCTCTAGATGAACAACGTTGTTATTCCCGCCAAGGATAGGTTCGGAAATCTTACAGCCGCACTTGGGGAATGGGATCTCCTCACTGGAAAAATGCACAAAGTATACGGACATAAAACGGATAGTGACGTACAATTGGTGCATTTATATCAAAAATACCCTTTTTCTGTGAAGGCAAGAAAACGTCTCCTTACCGACAAACTACCTACACACACGTACATACACCGCAAGCCACTGTACAGTGCGTGGCGGAGGGTACCCAGTATCACTTCTTGTCATTTCCAGGCTGTTTCACTTGCAAACAGAGGGAGCTGAAAACGACAATTTGCCTGCATATGAGCCCGAATTTCACCTGTCTTAACTACATGATTCTTACTCAACATGTATATTTGGCAGGACTAGAATCGTTCTGCAGTCAGTTTCAAATTCCAGTTCCCTACATTTCCTCGTAAGTTTCTCGAAAACAAAGTCGCCTTCTCTCCAGTGATTCCTGTTTGAGTTCCCAAAGAATCTCTAATATTCTTGTGTTGTTCAAACCTACCCGCAACGAATGAGCAAACCGCTTCTGAATTGCTTTGATATCTTCCTTTAATCTGACCTGGTGCAGATCTAAGACACTAACAGTATTGAAGAGCAGGCTGCATCAGTGCCCTGTATGTCGTCTCCTTTACAGATGAACCACACTTTCCCAATAATTTTCCCAATAAACCGAAATTGACCATTCGCTTTCCCTGCCACAATCCTCACGTGCTCATTCCATTTCACGTACCTTTGCAACGTTATGCAGAGATATTTAAATGACGTGACTGTGTGAAGCAGAGCACTACTCACACTATAACTTAACATTATGAGTTTTTTTTTTCATACTCATCTGCGTTAACGTACACTTTCCTACTTTAGAACGAGCTGCCATACGTCATACCAACTAGAAATTTTGGCCAAGTCATCATCTATCATCATACAGTCATCCTCAACACCCTCCCATACTCCAAAGCATCATCAGCAAACAGTAGATTGCTGCTCCCTGTCCGCCATATCATTTCTGTGTATAGACAACAGCGGCCCTATTTTGCTTTCCTGGAGCACTGCTGACGCTAACCTTGTCTCTGATGAACACTCGCCGTCGAGAACAATGTACTGGGCTCTTTTACTTACGAAGTCTTCGTGCCACTCGGATACCTAGGAACCTATTGCACATGCTCTGACCGTTAACAGTCTATTAGTAATGTTTGTAGAATCCTGTACTCGTTCCTTTCACTAAACGTGAGATTCTGTACAAAACTGAGGTTGCGTGTGAAAACTTAATTGACGTCAGACATACGAAAAGTCCTTCTCTGAATGAATTAGCAAATCTTACAAATGTATATCACAACACACGAGCGGACAAGCTTACAATGGGAGGTTCCCATCTAAATCTAAGACAGATGGCGAACATGACAGAAGGGAAATATGGATGACTCGCGTTCTCGACCAGAATTGCCTCACTATAAGTAACCAAGCACCTAAATTTTCATCCACTTGTTCTCTTGTCAAGACTCCGAATAAACACCATAAATGTATTTTTGGATTTCGCAGACGTTTGCAGCTTGCTTACACACTAGCGAGTCTTGCTTACTCCAGCCCACAAAATCGCCGCTTTGCAGTAAACAAAGATGTAAACAGCATGTTTCGAGCCTTCCACAGTGCCATCCATTTATGTGAATTAATCTACTGCTCGA